>NC_054865.1:44966230-45309563 GCF_018320785.1 Cheilinus undulatus | reverse complement strand
GACGGACACACATCCGAGTCTGGACCGCCAAATGAATGAGCAGTCAACACATCCTGCGCTGTGAAAAAACGCGTCTCGATGCTACTGGATGCTCAAATGCGCGAATGCAAACCGTGTGACACATTTCAATGGAGAAGGGGGGGATGAGAGCGCGGTCGCGTGCGGGTTTACGTGCGTGCGTGCAGCTGGGTAAAAATAATTTAGAGGTGGGCGCCCTTCGAAGCATGAAGGCGCACATGTATGTTAGAGTATGAATGAATAAAATCCCACATTTCCCAGGTGGGAATCATGAGGGGATTATTTTTTAAAGGGGTTTATGGGTACACTTGTGGTGGTCTACTTACGCACTGCCTCCTTTTTCGGGTCTAGGGCACTGGTAGTCTGCTGGATCTGGCCTATTTTGTTCTGGAGGACCCAGACCCGCTGGTTGGTGCTGATGATGTCGTTTTCCAGCTCCTGAAATAAGGAGCAGGCGTGCCGGGCCAGGTCGGACAGCTGTCGCAAGGTCCGGGACAGAACCACGTTACTGATGGCACACAGGTCCTCGAAAAGCAGACCTTCATCGTTGGGGATCTGGTGCCTGCACAGAAGCTGCGGCTCCACAATCCTTTTGGCGAACGGCATTTTGCTCGCCACGAATAATAGGAGTTGTAAGCCAAGTGTAAATTCCCAGCGCCTGGAAGAAAAAGGGGAAAAGGGGGAACAGACAACATCCAAATATATAAATCCCACGAGAAACCCCGGTGAGGTTCAGGCCGAGCGCGCGCTATCCCCGGGCGTCAATCCAAAGTTCCCAGATTCTCCTTGAGATCCTCCATCCTGCTGCTGGCTCGTGGGGATCACTCACACTCCCGCTCACACACGCACACTCATGCACACACATGCAGGACACAGCTAAGCTCAGGTCAGTGGTGTGAGGATGCGTGTTGCGTCTGCGATCATGGGTTGTCTCCGTGCAGCGTCAAGCTAGCCCGGACGTAAAGGAAACAGCGAGGAAAGCTTTCAGAATAAGATCCTTGTGTCAGGGAGGACTTTAGACAGAGATCAGTAAGAGGTCTAAACAATTAAGAAATTAAACAATAAGGGTAGAAATGACGGGGCGTGAAGCAGAAAATCTCCCTTTGAAAATACACTGATTTTATTTGGAGCAGCTCTGCTTTTATTTTGTAACCTCATTCACATATTTCCAGTCTTGCTGTGGTTTCATTTCCGGAAGATTGATGCAGGCTGGCTCTGTGGCCTGAACAGTGAGCAGGCTGAGAGGATGAGAGAGGAGGGTGAGGGAAAACCCGGAGATGTGGATGTGTGAGAAAAGGGAACAAACGGGAAAATAAAAACACAACTAACTGAGGATGTAGTTCATCTTTATGTCTTCAAAGACATCCTGAAAGAGCAGACTTTATGTCACAACTGAGACAAGAGGGTGATGAGGTAACAGCGAGGACAATAGAACAGAGCTACAAAAACAATGTGTTCACCCTCATTTATTTTTAATTTCAAATTCATGTGCATGGAGTTCAAAACCCTGCACCAAAGCACACACTGCACTGCTGTGGTTAATCTGAAAGAAGCAGAAAAAAAACAAGTCTGAATACAATTTAAGATATATATATTTATATATACACAGTGCTTAGCAAATTTATTAGACCACCTGTCATAAAAATGAGAAAACATAAATATTTTAGAAATCTTTCAAAAACTTATTAAACTAAAAATGTTATTTATTTGGCAAATAACAAACTCAAACAACTAAATAGTCCTTTTTCACACATAATAACCAAAAAAAAAAAAGTATTTTCCACAGTCTCTTTTGTTATTGAGTTCCACATAGCTTCTAGCTGTCCCCACAGACTTGCTTTAAACGAAACTTTTGTGCGATCAAGCTTTGAATCTACTAAATCCCAAATTTGTTCAATAGGATTCAAATCTGGACTTTGACTTGGTCAGTCCATCAGTTCCAGTACTCCAGATTCCTTTTTCTTGGTCAAATAGTCTCTGCACAGCTTTGAAGTATGCTTGGGGTCATTGTCTTGTTGGTATATGAACCCACGACCAGTCAGATTCAGTCCAGTAGGGGTTCCATGATGCACTAAGATGTGGTAGATGTTCTTGTTCATGATACCGTCCATTTTTACTCATTTGCCCACGCTGTATCCACAAATGGAATCCCATACCATAATAGAATCTCCACCGTGTTTCACTGTGGGTGAAATGCATCTGGCATTAAAACGTTCTCCAGCTTTTCTGCAGACATAAACACGACGATGCTGACTGAAGAGTTCAAACTTTGACTCGTCCATCCAGAGTACCTTCTTCCAGTCATCAACAGTCCAGTGTTTGTGCTCCCTGGCAAATCTAAGGTGTTTCTGGATGTTTGCAGGCCTCAATAATGGCTTCTTAGCAGCTATTCTTCCCTTTAAGCCTTGTTCTGTCTGTCGTCTGCTTATGGTCATTCTGGAGACTTTCTCAGACTCTGATCTAGAAGCATTCATCTCTGCCTGAAGATCAGCAGTGGTCTTCCTTCTGTCTCTAGTACTTCAAATCTTGACGTGTCTGACATCTGCTTCAGTTAACTTTCATTTCCTGCCTCTTCCTTGGTGCATTTTGTAAGTACCAGTCTCAGCAATTGACTCCAAAGAATACTGAATCCAGACTGTGAGAACACTTTATGTCTTTCCCTATTTGTCTCAGAGACCATCCAGCATCATGAAGTGCTTTAATGCGGACTCTTTCATTTTCAGTGAGCTCTCCACGTTTTACCATTTTGAACAGGAATGAGGAATTTCAAACTGAATTCATCTTTTTATACCCAAATTTGAGCCGGCTCACTGGGCTTCTCTGAGAAGTCAGAAATTAATCAAACATTACATTCAACCACTAAAACTCATTTTTCTGTTCAGGAATGCAAGTAAATAACTATAATTTGACATATTAATCAAGAAATAATAATGTGCTTTACTATTTTTTTAATTTTTTGGAAATCAGTAAATTTGAAAATTCATGGATAACAATAATAATTATATTTAGCATTAAAAATATCATTTCAGTTAAAGAGCTTCTACATATTTGTGTATTAACCATTGCAGAAACATAAAAAATGAATTTGGTAATTACCAATGCTGTTAATTTAGGGCAGCTGTGGCATAAACCTTACTTTGGGTGGTGGTCTAATAAATTTGTTAAGCACTGTATGTATATCCATACATGGACAAGTTAACTTGCATTTAGCCCAAAAATCTGATTTAGTGACAGGGGTCTGGCTGCAGGCTGTAGCTCTTAGATGCCCATTCTTGCTAACGTTACTGTGAGGTGCACATCTGCCAGAATGGAAATAGACTACACGCTAAAACGTTCAAAATAAAATCAGATGAAACTTTCAGTTCAGTTAGGGTTAGTTTTAAGGTAAGGGTTAGGATACCAAAAGTTAAAATCCTGCTCTGCAAAACCTGATTACAAAATATTTGATAAAACTGAGTAAACAATCTGCTTACAGGATAAAAGCTCGTTCTCCATGATACATGCTAACAAAGCAGCTATAGCTCAGGTAGATCTGTTAGCTGCATAGGCTATATATATAAAACAGAGCTAAGTAGCTACTGTAACTAAAGCTAAGGCTTACAAAGCTCATGGACATCTATACTGTGGAAGCTTTGAATCTAACACGAGCTACGCAAGCTAGAGCACTAGCTTGCATAGCTTTGTTGGCTTCAGCGACGTTTGCTAAATCTCACACTGCTAAAGCACATGTTGCCAAAGCTAACTTAGTTATGAAGCTAGGAATAAGATACAAAAAGTCAAGTTTAAAAACCTGACCTACAAAACCTGATTACAACATGTTCAATAAACCAGAGTAAACAATCTGCTTACAGGATATTTGGTTGCCCTAAATGATGATAGAGATATTATAGCATTTAGGATTATAGCTGTATGTAGCAGGTGGCATGAATAGTCCAGTCAGGAGGATAAACTTGATCAAGTACAGTGTAATGTAATGCCTGTGTCCCTGTACTGGATCTATTGTCCTGATCAAACAGAGTCTTTATGTTTTAAACTGTAAACTCGTCAGAAGAGCTCACTGACAGCAGAGCCTATACTGTAGCTGAACAATGTCCAGTGACCAGATTATTTTTTGCTGATTGTGTGTTTTCCTAAGCCTGTCTGTTGTGTTTCATTCACAGTGATTAGCGTGTAGCCTACAGGCTCAGTGTGTATATAGACATGTCCACTGTAAACCTGCTGCTACAGCAAATGTAAGGCAGCACTGACTGACAGTAACCCATCATAGGCCTCACACTGAGCTGACAGGAAGATAAACCAGCTGGAAATGATCATGATTCATGTTTACGTCAAGCAAAAGGATCCTTTATCACTGATCATGGCCCAGGAAGAGTTAGACTTTTAGTATGAACTAGTGCTGTAAGTAGTTTTTACAAACTGTTTAAAGCAATGCATGTTTAGTTTAGGCACTTAATTATTTCCATGTAAGCTCTTTTTACCTAAAAATATCAAGCTTCTCACTTGAAACTAATATAGTTCTGAGTTACATCACGGAATAAAGGTCTTACACACTCAAAGGCATCACTGATTTGTCTTTAGTCAGGTGTAGACTGCAGTTTCAGTACGCTCACCAGTCAGACAAAAATGGCTCCAAGAACTTTTGGGGGAATTTATGGGGTAGTCTTGTAATTTTTATTTGATGTGTATGTGTATGTGTAATTTATACCTTTAAATTCAATCACACGATTTCAATAATTCAATTTTTCCACCAGGGGGCTCTCAATCAAAGCAATAATAAAAGTTAGCTGGTACATGAATACTCTTGTACTTACTACTTATTGAACTCTGTTCGATTAAACCTGAACTCCATATGGTATTTTTATTAAACCAGGGCTTTTTAAATTGTGGGCCAGGGGTTTACTGTTGGGCGAGGTAGTAAGGTCAAAGGAGTTCATTTGACAACAGCAATGGTGCAAATAACGTTGAGTGTTCCGGCTGGTGGTTGGAAGAGGCACTGGCAAAGAGACGGAGACTCTGCAAAAAAAAAAGACAAAATGGAGTTAGACAAGGAAAAGAACTCACTGAATAATCACTATGGTTATGGGAGGATGATGGGGAGCCAGGTTACCTGATAAGAAGCTGTAGTACACAGGTGTCTGAAATCCAACATCAGGTGAGGAGGTCTTGATTTGCCAAGGATTAGCTGCAGCTGTGACCATCCATGAGTGATAGCAGCTGAGTCCAAACTTGAGAGGGTGTGGTCAAAGTTTTACTCCAGCAGAATTTCATCTGAGTTTAACTCCAACTCTCACGAGGCTGCTAATGAGTACACTGAAAAAAGAGTACATTTTACTATTTTTGAGTAAAATGTTCTTTACTCCAGAAAAATTACCCCCCAGATCTTCCCTTACAGTCATTCGTTATCTTTTCCCCAATCATTTCTGTACTTTTGAAGCCTTCTCACTTTTCTCAGCGCTGCAGGTTTAAAGAAGCTGTGAGGATTTCATCTGAATAAAATCACGAGAATCAAGAGACTGATTTTTAAATAGGTCAATAATAAGGAACAGCATGCACTTTAGCTTCCAAATTAGGAATGATTCCTTGTTTTAAAGAACAACTGGCAACCTTACACATCACCTGCCCCATTATAGTCCCTCTCTGTGAAATAGTCAGGCGGCCTAATACTTTTGTCTATTAAATATATATCAACAGACCAGTGAAAACATGCAGCTGTCCTTTCATGTGAGTACTAACTTTGACCACAAGAGAGCACTGTTGTACATAGTTAATGTTTACAAGGATTTAAAACAGGTGTATGAGTACTGACTGAGGGTACTTGTTCCTCTGATAGAGACAATCAAGCTGGATAGTGGTTCAACTAAAGAACTAAAAAACAAATAAGAATAAAGATACATTATTTAAACCCAGAAATATGGTGTCAGCTAGGGAAAGCTTCAACTAATCAGTGTTGAAAGATTTCTTGGACAAATCTGATACTCTGAGATCAGTTTTTTCTCAGCTTGTTGACTGTTGTGTTGCAGACGGAAAGAGAGGGTATTAGATAATCTTTTGTTGTCAGTAATAAATCTGTGACACACCTTGTCCTCGCTGCTGATTTCCTTATCAGTGTTTCCTAACATTGCATGACTTGCATTTTTAACTGCTGCTGGGAAACACACAACCTGATAAGGCTGAAGAGTGTGAATGAGATTTTTTTTCTTTTTCCTTGACTTTGTTCACCTCAGAAGGTCATGTTTTCTTAAGAAATAACACCAGTGAAAATCAGTAGAGAAAGTGAGATAAAACTTGTTTCACTCTTTTTGTTATCAGTTTTGAATTCACCTGTTGATAAGTAGGATTTTAGGAGCTTTATTTATATCTAAAGAAGATTACAGTTTTTATTGTTAATCTCAGGATTTCTGCATTTACTCACAATTAATCACACCCTTTTTACTGTATTGTATTGTAAAATTCCACTGTTTCACATGCAAAACTTTCTTTGTGTCACACTGGATTTTTCCACTGTCTTAAACAAAGGGTAGTAGACTTTTAGTTTGGATGCAGAGCTTTTTTATAGGTACATAAAGAATTTAATATGATCTTAACCATGGACATCCATCTGCTATGCTCTGAAAAGGAAGTACAGGGACAGTAAAAAGGTGAATATTTGATATGACACGGTTCAGATGACTTTTGTCTTGTCCATTGAGCTGTCTGTGAGGTTTTTGGCTGACCGCTGAGGGCAGCCAGATGGCTCTGTCTGTGTCTGAGTAAGTAAGTAAGTAACTGACTGACTGAGTGACTCCAATTTATGAGCCGTAGAATACAGAGTTGGGTTTGCTTGTACTGAATGCTGTCGGTAATGGTTGCCTGACTGTGTTAACTAGAGCCATACATACAGAGTTGCCCTATAAACGGGGTTTACTTGTGCTGAAAGCCCTCTAATGGCCGCCTCCACTTCTCTAAATACTCAGATATAGCTTTAGCATGGCCTTGTGTTGGGAAAGATGTTTCACTTTTCTGCTGACCTGCTTTGGCATGACTTTGTGATAGTTGAGGGGAAAAAGGTAACTTCTTGTGTGAATGCTTGTGTACAATGGCTGCTTGGAGCAATTAGCTCTGAATTGGTCACAGCAGCACTTTGTCAAAACTTAACATTTCTTTATCAAAACAAGCGAAGATAGCTACTCTTAAAGCTTTCTGTGACAGAAAGGTTTTTTTGCTCTTCTGCCAATCTGCTACAGCATTAGTGAGTGATAGTTAAAAAGGAAAAGGGTTTCTTGCTGTGTGAATGCTTGTATACTCTGCTAGCAGAACAGTTAGCTTAGCGTTAGACAGACCAGCTCTTTTGTCAGAAATGCACAGCATTTCTTCATTACAGTTAGCACTGAGACCAACACGGAAAGCTTTCTGCGACAGAAAACGATGTTGTCGCTCTTCTGCCGCCCCACTTTGGCATGACTATGTGATAGATACAGGGAAAAGGGTTAGTTGTTGTATACAGCTAAGGACTGCACTAGCAGGCCTGCTAGTCAATAGCTGGGACTGAGACGCAGTGGCGCTTTTGTCTGAACCAGTCAACGTGTCAATCCAAACAAGTGCAGAGAGCAACACTGAAAGCGTTCAGTGACAGAAAAAAATGTTCGCACTCTACTCCTGGTCTGTTTTGGCATGGCTTTCCAACCATGGTGGTGGGCTTGTCCCACATTGTCCGGCGTTAGCTGTTAGCTTGGATGACGCTGTAGGACCACTGCAGAATGAGTTTTCTCCAGAGGATGGCTGGGCTCAGGCTTAAGCCTGGCATTTAGTGCAATTTTGGGCGGTCCCATATGAAGGACGAGCAATCGTGGTGATATCTTTGGTCGTGACTCTGCGACCGTCCTACATCACACTGTGAGGCTAACAGACAGCTGTTGTCATGGTTTTGCAACTAAAGATAGCCTGGGATAAAATTCTGACAGGGTCAGAATGAAGGATGACCATCTCACAATATGGCTTCAGTTATGACCAAATCCATCTCGCAATGCTCCCATCTGAACAGTCTGGGCCCAGTTAGAAAGTGACTGGACCAATTAGCGTCAAGAGGCAGTACTTCCTGGCGCGACGGAGTCGTGATGTAAGCAAGCGACAAGAGGCCAGTGCAATTATGGAAGAAGACATTAGCGTGGATGCTGCTACAGCATACGTTTTTATCAGAACTTGACCACATTTCTTCATTAAAAGAAGAACAAAGAACAGCAGTGAGTTGTTTTCTTTTCAAAAACAACAAAAGTCATGTACTGACATGTCTACAGTGGCCATGGTTCACATTATGCAGCTCTCTAAGGAGTTTACTTGTCAGTAGCAGCTACAATATTGCATGTTTTGTTGCTCTGATTGGCCCATAAAGATGTGACAGAACGTTTGTCCAATTACCCTCCAATAACTACCCCTGTGTATGGGTGGTTTTCCAGATGGATATGCCAGGTTAGTTTTCTGAGGCATACTGCTACAACTACAACAGTTTCGCTGTTGCTTTGCTTCATTTTTTGATGACATTTATTTCTTGCATCCTGGCGTACATCATAGCCAGCGGTTCAGTGGTGTTTAGTGAGAGTTGTCATCATACAGTCTGCACACATCAAACTTGACGTCGTATGAAATTCATGTCAGACAGTGTAGCATGCTAGAAATGTGTAAGATTGATAAAAGCACACAGTCTGTAGGAGGGCTTCGAGATGGGGTGAGGAGTTCAGACATCTGGAGGGATTTCAAAGTAGTGCAGCTGCCCCTTTGTATTGAAAGGAGCTAGTTGAGGTGGTATGGGCCTCTGATCAGGAAACCTTCTGGTCACCTCCCTGTGGAGGTCTTCCAGGTGCTTCCAACTGGGAGTACAGGGGCAGACCCAGAACTCACTGGAGGGATTATATATCCCTGGTCTAAGAGTGAGTCAGGAGGAACTGGAAAACGTAGCTGGGGAGAGGGACATCTGGGTTGACTTATTTTGCCTGCTGCCACAGCTGGAGAGGATGGATAGAGTGCAGTAATTGTGGACCATAATAAATCGTGACTAACTTGATCAATCTTCACAGCCCCCACATAAAAATAAAAAAAATAAACCTCCCCAACATAAAGAAGAAAGCATACAAGAGGAAAATATTGTCTTAATTTGAAATTCAAACGCATCTAAAACAGATCTTTTACATTTTGCTCTTTATTAAAACTTTTCCAGTGCTTCTTTTTTATTCTCTATGAAAAACATAGTTTACATTTATTCTGTTATGCTCTTTTAGGTTTGCTTTCCTGCTTATGTAAGGTAAAATATTCCTAATTAAGCAAATATTGTGCTTAATGTATTTTTACTGTAGCAGATTGATGTTGATACACCTTATTATGAAAGAGCTCACTGTAACATAAAATGAAGACCTTTATAAAGCTTTTTTCTGTCTATTTTGTTCCTTTTAATACATCAAAGTGTAGCACAGACACCGCTCTATGAAGCTCCCTATCTGTAAATGAAAACTTAGATACACCCTGAGTTATGGCTCTGCTGTCCAAAGGCCAAGGTAACATGAAGGTAATGATACTGTATAACTGAGTACAGTGCCCAAAGCCATCAGAGTCACTTTGAGAAGCAGTCAAGATGTCTGCGAGGATTCTTGTGGCGTTGCTGGCTGTGGCCAGCGTTGTTTCTGCTCAGACAGAGAGCCAGGCGAGGGAGTTCCTGGAGAGGTTCGATGAGGAGGCCACTAAGCGTATGTACAACTACTCGCTGGCATCATGGGCCTACAACACGGACATCTCAAAGGAGAACTCAGACAAACTGGTGAGCATTTAGAATAAAGGTTGTCAAAATTATCATGTTTTTGAAGAAGCATTCATATTGCAATAAACAACAGTATGCAAAAAATATGGAAGCTTTTAAAATCTGTTACATAAGACAAATGTGTAGGAGAGGAATAAATCCTTTAAAAATTCCAGTCTCTTTCACAATTGTCTAAATTGCACAAAAACATTGGCAACATTTTCATACAGAACCTTTGCCAATGTTTTTGTGCAATTTAGACAGTGTACAGGAATTTTTTTGCCATTTTAGTGATAAAAGATCCAGTATTGTTTGCCGAGGCCTTCAATGAAATTGACACAAGTGTTGATATTTTTACCAGTGTTGTATAAAAGTTTAAATTCTAATTCAGAAGTCTTTAAAGTTCAGTTAATTTGAATGAAATTAGTTTTGTAACTGTGTGTGTCTGTTTTCTTTCATCCAGGCAGAGGAAGGAAGCAAATGGGGCAGTTTTTATGCAGAAATGTCAAAAGAGGCAGAGCAATACAACATCAGTGACATGACCAACCCAGAAATCATTTTACAGCTCATATCCCTTCAAGACAAAGGCTCTGGTGCTCTTTCTCCTGACAAAGCTGAACATGTAAGCTCCCTGTTAACCCCTTAACGCCTGTTGTCACATATTTGATACATACTTTTATGATACCTCTATCTAATCAATATGCTCAACAAATTACTCAAAAAAACTCCTTAATACAACCTGATAAATGATAAAAATGCCCTGAAGTGGATTATTAGTTACCAAAAACACATAATGAATGAAATGAGATACTAAAAATATAATTGTAAAATTTTATGGAAATTTGGATTTTTTTAAATTTCAGTAGAAAGTTAAACGAACATTTCAGTTCCAAAAAAAATAGAATTTTCTGGCTATTATTTGTGTTTTCAGGCTTTAAGGGGTTAAATTTCACTCCATTATTTTTAAAGTCTCTTCCTCTGATCAAATACTTTATTTTTTGCTGCTAAAAGAGTTAAACTTCATTCTAAAACAACAATCATAAGTTTCCTTCCTCCTGCTCTGCTTTAAAATCTCTCTACAGCTGAGTAAGGTGATGAGTGAGATGAATACGATCTACAGCACAGCCACCGTGTGCCTCACTGACGACCCTCTGAGCTGCGAGACTTTGGAGCCAGGTACGTTCTGTTCAGGAGGACGGGTTATGTTGACGTGGCCGCCTGCTACTGTCGACCAAAGTCAGATAAATTTAGTTTATGATTAACATGGTTGCCCAGGGAAGGACGATGGCTTGACAAAGATGATCTGTTTTATGTTTTTTGTTACTTTCATTGTAAACTGTAGAAACTGGTTTGAATAAGGTACCGTTGACACTGCAGTTAAAAACAACCTAAGTCAGTTTTTTTGCTCATATGTGACTTGTATGTGATTTTTTTTTTAATGACAGTGTGAACTGCACAAGTCCCATTAAATCTGATCTTTTTATGTCAGATTCAGGCCGATTTCATATTTGGTACTAAATCAGATGCATCTTTTGGAATTCAACCACAGTGTGAACAGCCAAACAAACAAATCGGATATGAGCAAAAGATCAGAATTAAGCATTAAGGATTATTATCATATCTACAGGTAGTCTATATAAAAGGGGCTTTTATTCAAATAAAACATTTTTCATTAATATGTCCATTTTATCATAGTTCATTACTGGGAAGACATTCAAAATTTTCCTTTAACTCAACTATGTTTTTCTAACAACCATAAATACTAATTATCTTTCTGAAGTTTTCTGATTTTTCATCTTAATTTTTTTATTTTTACCAAAAGGATATCAATTTCTGCAGGTTTTTGATAATACAGCAAGTAGATGTCATCAGATATACCTTGCAGGCCTTCAACATTAATGAAAAGTTGTATATTTTTGCAAATTTTTATATTTTTGGATCTCCAGTGCCACAATTTAGAATTGCTGATAGGGCCCCATAAAAGTTTTCAAAGTGAAAGCCCCCTCCTTTACATTTTTGGTGGGACTTCTTGTAGGCAGATGTGGCTTGGGGACATCTAGGAAAAAGCCACTTATGCCAACACTGTATCTCCACCAGGAAATCCACCATTTTGAAGAAATAGTAAAAAAAAATTGGCTTTTTTTTTTAATTTTTTGCCATTTCCAGGGGTCATGTCGGGACAAACTCGTCCTAGGGATTTCATTCGATTGTCTTATTCTTTGGCATACAGCCAGATGAGACATGGATGATAAAATATTAATCAGGAAGTCGTTCTTCGTCAAAGGGCTTGTCCTGGCCTAATTTTTTTTTTTTTTTTCTTTTTTTAAAAATAGGAAGTAGTTTATAAGGCATCTGAAAATTTTCAAATATGACTCATACATGCCAGGTATATTGAGGCTCCATGCCTACACAAAATCATATGGTCATATTTTATACGGATCAAAGTGCCACCCTGTGGGGACAGGAAATGCCAAAGTTTGCTGTATAGGCTGTTTCAAGATGATCCAAGATATCCACATCAAATTTGTGTCAAGAAGGTCTAAGGAAGTAGATTTAGCGTTTTGCACAAATCTGTCTTTTCATCTGATGGTGTTATCTGGGCGGGTGACAAAGTCAAAAGTTACTATTTTGTCTCGCCATACATTTTTGAACAGTCATAACTCTGGCATACATCATTGTATCTGTGACTCTGGCAACAGGAAAGTCATTACTCCTGAATTTCACGTTCCAGTTCCTACATGGTTGGCCAGATTATGCTGAAATCTGCTCAGGCAGTTCCCAGGATGTCGACCTCACACATATTTGAATGGCAAAGGTCTACAACAAAACACATGTCCATGGGTTTTTTTTTTTTTTGTTGTTGTTGTTGCTGTTTGCCATGAAACAGGAAGTTGAATTTTCAAATGCTTAAAACACGTGTAGAGAAATGAAACTTGGCAGAAAGATTTTCATCAGCATGCTGAGATAATTGATAGAATTTTTGTTGATGGGTGTGGCCTATTCGCTCAGTGGCGCCCCAAAACAATAATTGAAAATTCGGCCCTGTCAGCAGGTTTAACCTAGGATTTTCAACATTTGTGGGTATGTGTGTGATGCCAGGACATGCGAAAAAGTATCTCGGACCCAAATCGTTAATCAAACAGGAGGAAAATTCAAGATTTCATAGCTTTAAATTAAAACACTGATGTAAGTTGTACCTCTGTTGTCAGGCCTGGAGCATGTGATGGCTGACAGCAGAGACTACAATAAGCGTCTGCATGTATGGGAGGGGTGGAGGAGAGAGACGGGGCAGAAGATGAGGAAGCTGTATGAAGACTACGTGGATCTGAAGAATGAGGCCTCCAAACTAAACAGTACGTCTGAAAGAAAAACAATGTTTTTTAATGATTTCTGTGAGGATGTTTAAATATATGAATAGCCTGAAAGATTGCTGTAGGATTCTTGTGACAACAGAGTTAATTTAAATCCTTCCTTGACTTCTGTATAATGCTTATACTTTAACATCAAGTTCAAAACATAGCTTTTAGGGTTCTTTAAGAGTCATGTAGATATAAACCAATCAGAGCTGCAAAGATCATTCACTAACTTGTCAGGTATTTCATTAATGGACAACTCTTCTGCTCTCAGATATTATTGATCTGCATCATTACATCTTATTCATGCAACACTGTTGATGCCATCTAAATAATGGAGGAAGAAGAAATAACTTTTATGCAAAAGGGAGTTGATAAAGAAATATTCCATAAAAGATTTAAATAAGACGATGGATTAGGTTGAGCTGTTTACTAGTCTTGGCCAAGGAGAAACAGTGACATCAACACAGTGTGAGGTTGAAGCCAGATTTCTAACAAACCTTAACCTTGATCATAACTCAAATATGATTCTACAGTCTCCACTCATGTTAAGACATTAAGGCGTACTGGAGCCAGACTGTCTCTATCTGAGGAAACAACCTTGACAATTGGAACAAACAGAATTTTATCTAACTCACGTGAGGAGAGACGCCTAGAGTCTCTTCTCCTGACCATATAGCTTGACCTTGGCTTTATAGTGACCTAGAAGAATATCTGTGGAGACACAGAAGTGTTAGACATATCAGGAATATTGGAAATTTTGAGTCTTTAACATTCCCTGTCAAGATTTTTTTTTAAATGGGTTGTACTTGAGTTTGTTTTCTGTCTGTGTGGTTTCTTCTCTGACACGCATAAACTCACATGTTCAGATTTTGAAGACTATGGAGCTTATTGGAGGTATAACTATGAGACCATCGAGGACGACGCTAAGTACAAGTACACCAGACATGAGCTGATGGAAGACGTCCGCGCTGTCTACAAGGAGGTAGGCCTTAAGTCATAGAATCAACCTTGTTTGATTTTTCATAAAATGCATGTTATTAATGAAAGTCATGGATTGTTTTTCATAGATTATGCCCCTTTACAAAGAGCTACATGCCTATGTGAGAGCCAAACTTATGGAGGTATACCCTGGACATATCAAAGAGGACGGCATGCTGCCTGCTCACCTGCTGGGTAAGTTCAGCGGCAATTTCAAGAATTATAACAGTAATTCTTTTCTACAGTGAGTTTCTTTTGAATGACTTTGAACAGCAGAGACAGATATCTCGCAGTGCCAGCCACAGCATCACTGAAGCCCTAAGAATAAACATTTCATTTTAACATAAATTCAACTTTAAATATTTTAACCACTCTTGTGTACACAATTACACAAACAGAGGAGAGGAATACACACCCCTTTGCTAAATTCTAGTGTTTGGAAATGCTGAGTAAATGTCAATATACATTCTTAGTCACAATATTATTTGTTTCCCTTTTTCTTTGTATATTGTAGCTTAAGAGATTTTAAAATATTTCTTTTACAACATAAAATATTTCTAGAAGCAGACTTTAAAGTCCATGTAAAATGATTTAAAACACATCTGTATTTTAGGTTTGTTGTATGAACCACCAGGCCAAATTTTAGTCATGAAAAACATCTCTAAGATTATAAGATTAAGCTCTGTAATCATGAAAAATGAGTGATAATTCAATTTAAAATTCTCATCCTGTATTTAACACTTAGGGATTTCTTAATATCCTGTTATCTGAGTTATGTGAAGTTATGTCCATTTCTGAATCATCAAAATAAAAGTTTTCATTGATGATTGGAGCATTTAATTTTGACAGACTTGGCAGCGCTAACAAAAGAGAGAGATTGAACTGTTGAACTGCATTGAGAGAGACAAAGCCACAGCTTGCTCCAAGTTAAACATGGATTAAAACACACCTTCACCAGATAAGATGTTTGTCCCTGTTTCAAGTGAAAAATAGACAAGGACTCCAACAATTAGCCTGCCCCCTGATCTTATAGTGAATTACGCCTAGAGCGCAGCAGCCTGGCTCAGGGCCAGAGCAGAGAGACAGAAGTCTGTTTTCTGTCACAATCTCTGTTATGATACTTTCAATGGCCTGTAAGCCCCCATGGCTTGTAGATTTGGCAAATTTACCCAATAATGAATAAAAACACCATTTTTAGCTGGCTGCTAATTTTGGGTATGAAGGCCATAACATCGGCTGTATTAAGATAAGCTGCCTAGTGATTTTACATTGTTGTAGTGTTAGGGGGCAGGATAATTCACTCAGCACCCAATGATCTCATGTCCAAATGAAGCCTAGCTACAAAAGTGTTGTAAAACTTTATGATTTTTTAAATCCAAAATTCAGCCACACACTTGACACTAACCTTATTCCAACATATCTATTGTGTTTACACAAATGTTTTGGATTGTACTTTACAGGGACTTTAAAGTGGACTCAGTATTGTTGTCATGAAAGGTGTTGTGTTTTCTTTCTTTCTTTGTGTCATTTTGAAATTATCTGAGTTTTTGTCCTTTTAATGTTGAGATTGTCTTGTGTGTATTTGTTGTGGAGTTTTATTTATTTTAAGGCCCAGTTAGGCATTACAATAATAACTCTGGCTATAAAGCTGGAGTGTGTGGCAACAGTTGACTTGCTTTATACTTGTCTCTATACAAATTAACATTACAAAAAAAGTATCCCATTTTTAGATTTTATAAAAAACTTAATCAAGCCTTGCAATTTATCATTGAGGATGTGGTGGTGGGTCCTGAGTTGGGACCAGTTGAGAACTACTGCTCTAAAACACTGGAAATACATACATCTGGTTGACATGTAATATTGGGAATTACTTTGTATTGTGAAATAAAGATCTTTTTGTTTACTGTTCAGGTGACATGTGGGGAAGATTCTGGACCAACCTGTATAGTTTGTCTACCCCTTACCCCGATAAAGTAGACATCGATGTCAGCGACACCATGGTGGCAGAGGTACGGTTCTCTTAATCAAGCCTTTTTGTTTGTTAAACATGAAACGTGACCAAACATGTATTTATTTAGGTTAAACTGTTGTATAAAAATGAAACCAGTTTTTGAAAATCCTTCTGTCTCTGTCATAACGGAAGTGCTATAATTTGCCAGTACAATGCATTTTCAGTTTTAGATTCTTTTTCAAATTCAGCTTTATTTATCAACAGTCTGGCAGTTACATTCATGAAATAACCACACTGGAAACTTTACAGACTAAGAAACATTTCATAAAATGACATAAAGTCAGAAGTCTTATCTGGGGTAAATTATGTTTTGACCCATTTTAGAAGTAGCTTAGACAGGGACTGTGGTTTACTTTAGCTGCGTAAGCTTTAGCTAAAGCTAACATAGCCTCACTAATTATTACTACATAAGCCAATGTAGATAAGTTAGGGGTTAGGCAAACGTAGTTAAAGCTAATATAGCTATGTAAGCTATGTAGATATTGCTATGTAGCTTACATAACTAATGTTAGCTTTCTGGCTTTGTTAGTAGCACTATTTATGAGCTTTGTTAGCTTTAGCTTTAGCTACATTAGCTTTGTAGCTCCATTCTCTACATAGCTTACACAGCTAATGGAGCTAATTAGGCTACATTTCTACGTTAGAATGTTTTCATGGAGGAGAATCTTTCCTGTAAGCAGACTGTTTGCTCATCTTCAATAAATGTTTTATTATCAGTCTTTTCAGGTTGGCATTTTAAAATTTAACTTTGTTATCCTTTGTGGGTTTTTTTTTTTTTTGCAGTGGCATAAAGGAGCAGAATTGGAGCTTTTAAATTCCTTTTCAGCGCTGTTTCTGCTCCTTTATGACACTTTTTTCTACTTTTAGCCCATTTTCCACACTTTACTAATTTCTGTCACTTTTGAACCCCATTTTCCAACCTAATCCGGCCATTTTTGTAACTTTTCATTGCCACGCTTTACCAATTTTTGCCATTTTTTAACTGTTTTTCAACATTTTCCACTCTTTTTTGCCTATTTTATAATTTTCTGCAGCTGTATACTTCCTTTAGCACATTTTTCTACTAAACACTTATTTTGACAGTTTTTAACCTGTTTTTACTAATTTATCTGTCTATTTTAAATATATTTTTGGCCAGTTTTAACCTGTTTTTATTAGTTTGTCTGGCTAATTTAAACCATTTTAACAGTTTTTAAACTGCTTTTATTAGTTTATATGGCTATTTTATTTGTTTGTTATATGTGTATAAATCTATGATTTATTCTTTTTTCATGTTTTATCTTTGGCTCTGTAAACCACTTTGGCCAATGCTTGTTGTTTCAAAGGTGCTATATGAATAAAGTTGGCATAACTCGAATTGACAACGCACATTTCTTTAAATTACAGGGATGGACTGAGATTCAGCTTTTCGAAGAAGCTGAAAAGTTCTTCATGTCTGTTGGCCTGTACGAGATGTTCGAAAACTTCTGGAACAATTCGATGTTCGTAAAGCCAGATGATGGAACTCAGGTGGTGTGCCACCCCACAGCCTGGGACATGGGGAACAGAGAGGACTTTAGGTACGATAAATCAACAGACATATGCAATTTTCCAGACACAGCAATATAGAATTTAAAAGAAGAACAAAACATACAAAGACTCACACCCTGCTGAGAGAATTTTTGTGTTTATGCATCCTGTCTTGGAGCAATAATCTGTCCATAGATCAGTACATGAGAGCTGTAAAAAGGAAACTGCTGGAACAATGCTGTCAATTAATCTCTGAGTCATTCTTTCCTGCTGATAAAAAACAACCAAAGTCTTTATGCTGTTAAATATTAATCCATCAGACAGCATCAGCATTTATCGTTTTAAAGTTGAAGTTTCTACAATCAAAAAAAACAACAACATGATGTTATGCATTATCAACAGAAAAGCATGAAGTGAAACCTAAAAGTTCCTCGAGTGTATGAAATCTCTGAATGAAACATCCTTTTCTTGAAACCATAGGTTCTTTGTCTTCTAAGGAAGTATTTTATGTATTTTTCTGAACTTTGGCATCAGTGTAGTAATATCTGACTCATCAGAAACATGTGACTGAGCAGGCTGTTTTATTGATAAGGTAGGTGTGATATGGCACCTCAATATGCCCGTGTCACACCATAACTGCTGACATCCTCACTTCTCTTCCAGGATCAAAATGTGCACCGTGGTCAACATGGACAACTTCTTGACCGTACACCACGAGATGGGTCACAACCAGTACCAGATGGCATACCGCAACCTGCCCTACCTGCTGAGGGATGGAGCAAACGAGGGTTTCCACGAGGCCGTCGGAGAGATCATGTCCCTCTCTGCTGCAACACCCAAACACCTAAAGAGCCTGGGCCTCCTGAAACCTGACTTTGTATATGATAAAGGTACATATTATACAGATGATTTTTATCCAGGGAAAGATCAGGTTCAAAACAGCAACATCCAGAACAACTACAGCCCAGTTCACACTCTTTCATTTCAAGTGCCAAAAAAAAAAAAATAATGTAGGCAAAAGTCATAATAAAATAAAGGAATGAACAAAAAGTAATCAAAGAAGCATTGGATTAAGAATTATACCCTCCTCACTTCAGTAGTTTAGTTAAAATCCAAAGCAAACTAATAGGAAAAGATCAGTTCTTTAAACATATTTTATAAGCTCTTATTCATGACCCTAACCCCTACAGACCAGCAACAGAATTAAACCAGGGCCAGCTAAATGCTGTAGCAGATCTCTGCCAGCTGGAGCTGTTTTTCTTGTTGCTAATTAAATAGAACCACTGATAATTTTACTTCTACTGTAGTCTAACATAAGCTGCAGAAATCACTCATTACATTTACATGCACAGTAAGTTCAAGCTGCTTGATTAGTCAACTTGACAGGACTATTGCCCCTGTCCTGACTGGCGCATGTCCACCTCCACTATAGTAGATTTTGATATGCTAGTTATTATAAACCCTCTTCCTGCTGACATAGCTGAGAAGTTAGCAAGCAGTAAACCGGTCAAACATGGACTAATTTTACAACTTTTGTGCATGCACCATGCTTTACTTTTGGGACAAATGAAACACCACTATCCCTCTAGCTCATGGTGATATCCAAAGCCTTACGTAGGACATACACTACGAGATAATTGTACTAAATTTGGGTTAGAATCCCTCCTTTTGACAAAAGTCAGGCCGGATTGTTGGATGGTTCTAAAGATTATCTTGACAGATTTTCTATGGTGTGTTCCTTTCGTTCCTTCTCCGACCTTCTTAGAGGACAACCAGAACTGGTTTGACTAAAGATTATAAATATTAAAGATCCTGCTGTTTGGGGGGAACTCTGAAGAAAGCCAAGCAGGCATGAGCAATTGTGACATGACCGATAGTACTTCCTCTGACAGAGGAAGTACAGTAAACACAGCCATGGCAACGATAGTAAACACGGAGCATAAAGTTAGACAGAGGTCAGAAATGGAGGAACAACCTGGTGATTTGTTGCAACAACATCACTGTTTGTACTAAGTGTCCTGTAAATCATGCCAATATCAAATTGACCAGGGAGGGAGCTGGACTAAGATTGTTGCCCCAGTGGATGAAGTAGCTAAAAAGCATTTAGCTTCTTTACTATAAAGTTGCGTTTCAAGGTTTCAGGTCTCGAAAGTTGACATTGTGGTTGGCTGAATGTGAAAGTGAGTGGTGTGCTGAGTCAGTCATCTCATTGAATGCCACACACTATAAAAAACAAAATGGCTAAATCTGTCATGTGTGGGCTCACACACAGATATTACATGACAACCATTTCAACCTCAAATGGTGACCTTTTGTTGCGTTATGGCTATTTGTTTACAAAAAATGTCACCACCTCCATCGTTGTGTTAACTGAAAATTACCAGTTCCTCTGAAAATGAGACTTAACGCTCATGTGTGTTATGATTACAGTCAATAGCCATGAGTGAGTTGTAGGACTACAATAACAATGGTGGCCTTCTGCATTTTGAGTTAGTATTGCTGGAGTCAGAAACTGGAGAAAGACGTAACATTAATCAGATTTAAGGACAACAGCTTGTGTAAATGGGGCATGCAGACTTAATCACAAGGCTACCAGCTTGTCAAAAATCCATGTCAAGATTAGTTGCATTGATTGCAATTATTCAGGGTTCTCAGTTGGTGCACAAAATTGCATGATTTTTTGTCCCTTTCGGCACACTTTGATTAAGCCACTGCAATGTCTCCCTGCAGGCACAATGATGTAAAATAAGTCCACCACTGTTCCTTAGTGTCTCATTCTACTTTAAAAACTCACAGACAGATCAGTGAACAGGTCAGGTCATTTCCTTTAATATCCATATTAAGTTCCTTTTCCCATGGTTAAGTACTTATTAAATCTTGGATCTACCAATAAAAGCAGGCTTGTATCCAAACAGGAATTCAATTACTCTTATTTCAAGACAAAAAACAGGTTTGAATACAAGACTGTGGAATTTCAAAATTGGTAAAAAAATGGTTTGATAAATTGCAATTAACTACAGAAATTCTGAAATTAATCACAACTGAAAAGTTTTATTTTTTGGCAGCCTTACTAATTTTATTTGATTTAAGCCAAGTTAACCTGACAAACCCAGCTAAACGTCTTATTTCAAGTTATAAAAAAAGCAAAATTTAAGTCTAAACTGTTTGTTGCAAGTGGGAAAATCTTGTTATTTTTTATTGAGTGTCTTAAAATAAGATGTACTGACTAAATCAGTTATAGCATCTCATTTCAAGGCACTTAACCAGTAAAATTTACCATTCACAGGCAGAAAACTCTACTCTCTTACCTTATTATTTGTACAATACTTGTTAAAGCCTCAAAACTAACAAGAAAAGGGCTGAAACTCACCAACTGCAGACACACAGTAGTGAGTATTTGCAAATCTAAGCAAACCAGTGTAAGAATGAGTAACATATTGCTGCATGATATGATAAAAATAACTTCATCACCTGTTGAGCCACCTGTCGGGACCATGACACACCCACAGTCACCTGTTTACCTCGGAGAAACCAGATAACCAATCATAACATAACGTTTGACCCTCTGCTCTCTGTTATACAACCATCTAAGAGGGCTTGACACCAGTGTCATAAAAGGGAGCATTCTCAGTACTTCTGGGTTTTACAGAAAGGTCAATGAAATATCCTTTAAAAAAAAAAAGTGTCCTTTTTAGAAAGCTTATCTTTTTACTTATTAGATTCAAAAACAGGCATTTTCCTGACCCTTTTGTACCATCCTAAATAAAATAAACTTGTGTTCTTTGCCTAACAGAAACAGAGATAAACTTCCTGCTGAAACAAGCGCTCACCATCGTGGCCACTCTGCCGTTCACCTACATGTTGGAGGAGTGGAGGTGGCAGGTGTTTGCAGGAAACATCACCAAGGATGAGTGGATGAAGACCTGGTGGGAGATGAAG
Source organism: Cheilinus undulatus (assembly GCF_018320785.1). Lineage (NCBI taxonomy): Eukaryota > Metazoa > Chordata > Actinopteri > Labriformes > Labridae > Cheilinus > Cheilinus undulatus. The sequence goes on along the minus strand of NC_054865.1, from coordinate 45,287,989 downwards.
TAAGCAGAGACCTCCATTAAGCAGCTTCAGACTATCCACTATTAATGTAGAATGTAGAAAAATAAAAGTTGATCAGCTGTAATAAAGCTGTATAAAGTTGTCTTCCTGTGTAAGTTTTGTGTTTTTGAATGTTGTGTAGACTCAGTAATAGCATCAGTTTGTATTGCTGTGTGTCTGTGTTGTTATCAGGAGGGAGCTGGTCGGCGTGGTGGAGCCTGTGCCAAGAGATGAGTCTTACTGTGACCCTCCTGCTCTGTTCCATGTGTCTGGGGATTATTCTTTCATCAGGTAAAACTCCCTGGATTAAAACCCAGTATCAGAGAAATAAAATGATATACTCATGCTCATATCATCAGCCACTTTGAACATGGACTTTACTTCCCAGTGAGGCTGTCTCAAGCCCAGTTCAGACCAAAGATGAGTTAACACTCGCAACTACTCGTGTCTGGTCGCCCTGAAACTTTCTAACCTCTGTGAGTTTGCTCCACTGTGATTGGAGGAGATAATGTTTCATTTTCATAGCAATGGCTCTCAGAGAGACTCAGTTTAAAGTAATTTATTTCTTAAGTTACTGCACTATAATTCAGACTCTACACAGGGACAGCACTGCACAGTCGCTGTTTTTTTTTTTTTTTTTTTTTTGTGATGATACTGCGTAACATTAAGCTATACGATCACATAGATAGTGATCTGAAGCACTGTTGTCACAGTTCTTTGGTCTGAACTGTTCTGTATAAAAATCAATAGGAATGGAAACAATAGAAACAGGGCCTGAGCGGGCTTTCTCGGCTGTTAACACAGGTACTTCACAAGAACCATCTACCAGTTCCAGTTCCAGAAGGCTCTCTGCAATGCAGCTGGTCACACAGGAGATTTGTCTGCATGTGACATCACAGGTTCTACAGAAGCAGGAACTAAGCTCAAGTAAGGACTCTGGTTTACTTTATTGTTTTACTTGGTTTTTGTGCACTTACATTGTATAAAGGCAGCAGTGACTTACCATCATCCTCCTCATCATCTGTCAGGAACATGTTGGAGCTGGGCAGGTCTCAGTCCTGGACTAGGGCTCTGGAGACGATATCTGGTGACGTCAAGATGAATGCACAACCACTGCTGGACTATTTTAAGAAGCTTCATGATTGGCTGAAGGAGGACAACATGAAGCACAACCGCCATGTTGGCTGGAAGACAGAAGAAGACCCCTGTGAGTACAAGCGGAATATGTTTTTTTTTTTTTTTTTTCTTTTAAAAAGATATATTTTTGCTTTTTATGCCTTTAGTTTTAGAGAAGAGGGCAGCGGATAGAGTAGGAAACAGGGATGGGAGATTGGTGAAGAGACATATGGGAAAGGAGCTGCAGGCCGGACTTGAACCCAAGTTGCCCGCTCATGGGGTGCATCCTAACTACTAGGCCATCAGCACCCCTACAATGAGCCTTCTTCCACAGAGCCTTCTTGTTCTTTTTAGATTAAATGGTTAATAACACTCTTTTAGCTGTAGGGTAACTCTAACTCCATGTTCTTCAATGGAATTTGTACAACTTTGGCAATCCCCAGGAGAAAATGGTTTGTTGTAGCCTACAGTATACATATAAAACATAAAGAAAGCAGAAAACAAACTTACAACAATGAAAAAAACATAGGAGAACTAAAATAAGATATTAGATCTGAAAAGAAAGCTCATACTAACAGGTTTTAGTATTATTGGATCTCAGAGCTGCAACCAACATAGTTGACCACGCTACTCAACCAACTAGAAACAGGGTGGGACTTTCTGGCACGCTTCTAGATTGGTTTAAATCCTAATTAAAGGACAGGGAGGATTTTGTGTCTGTAGGTAACTTTGAATCTGTGCAGACAAAAATTGAATGAAGAGTCCCCATTAGTTACTCTGACATCCAACATCTTTTTTTTTTTTTTTTTAATCCCTTCTCAGTCAATTTTTCCATCATTCCTGCAGCTATCTTTAGTATTAGCCACCATAATGTTTTCCACAGTGCATTGTGACAGGCTGTGACAACCAATGGCAGGGTGTTCTATTGTCAGGTCATTCTTTGCAAAAAAAAAGGTGCACGTTGCAATACTTTGAAACTGGATGAGACAGCCTGAGGAGTTTATAATGGAGCAAAAGAGAAACAGAGACGCTGTGGTATGTCCCTCTGTGTCACTGCAGACAGGAACGGCTTTGAATAATTGCTCTAAAGAAGCAAATTCCAAAAAGTGCAAGCATTTTTTAAAATAAATATGTGAATAAATTTGAGGACTTGTCACAGTATAATTACTTCTCCCCTATTTGGTCCTCAAGAAGGCCTTAGTCGTCAGTGTTTACTGTGGGAAATAAATAAAAACCTTTCAGTTTTAATTTCCATTTAGTTTTGTCTTTATAGTCCCATAACTTTTTTAAAATTCAAGTGACATTATTTTAGCGGACCTATTCTTAAATCCCAGATTGTTCTGAAAATAATAATAATAATAATACATGTTTAAAGCGTGACTGTGCACCACAGGGTTGATGCTTTTCAATCTTTTTAAGACAAAAAGTCCAGGCAACACAGAATGGTTAAAAACAGCATAGGGCTCAGAGGGATAAAGCCAGCCAGTCACTTCAATTAAAAACCTCTGAGCAGGCCAGACATCTGGGTGTTGTCATGGATTTATACCTACATTTTAAAAACCTCATAAAAACAGTTACAAAGTCAGCTTCTCATTACCTAAATATTTTTAGGATTAAAGGACTAATGTCCCAGCAGGACCTTGAAAAAATTGTCCATGCATTTTTTTATCAGTCAAGTTGACCACGTCACAGTATCTTTACTAGACTGTCTAAAAGTCAGGCAAATTCAAAACTCTGCTGCTCGAGTCCTCACTAAGACCAAGAGAGTTTACCATATCAGTCCTGTTCTGAGGTCTACACTGGCTCTTTGACTCTCAAAGAATAGACTTTAAAATACTCCTGTTAGCTTCTGAATACATCAGTGACCTTCTAGTCCAGTATGGGTTGGTCCCAGTCTGTGGAGTTATGGGATTTCTACTGTTTGAATCTGGATAACTCTCTGCATTGAGACTGCCTCCAATGATGACAATCAGACACCTGATTGTCAACACCTGAGGGTACCAGAAGCTCAAAACAAGAGTTAACAGCATACTAAGCTGTTTGGCGTTGGCAGAAAAGATCTCACAAATGCATGTTCCTTCCAAATGTGGCATAATTTAAAAGGGAAATAAATAGGCTTCCCATCAGTACAAGATATATTGCCAAGAAGCATTGTTTTAACACAGAAATAATCTACCCAACACAAATTTCCTTACTTTTTGCGCTAAGTTTATTTCAAGAGATGGTATTCAGATTTGTTGGCCTGGGGCATTTTATGTATACAAAAAAGAACGCGCTTGGTTCATGTTCAAAGCATGTGATGACTGTTTTTAATGGAATATGAGGCATTTGTTAAGAAACTGAGTTATTTTGATCTAAATTGATAACTGGATTATTTTTCACAGACACCGAGAATTCCATCAAAGTGAGACTGAGTTTGAAGGCCGCCATGGGCGACGAAGCTGTGAGTATTAATCATTTTAAACCGTGCATAACATATGAAATCAAGCACATATCATGTGAACATTGGTGAGTTCTACATAAAGGGAAATAATAATCAACTCAAATGTGTTTCAGTATGTTTGGAACGAAAATGAGCAGTTCCTGTTCAAAGCTACCATCGCGTACGCTCTGAGGCAGTATTACAGCCAAATGAACAAAACCATGGACTTCACGTAAGAATAAACCTCACAATAAAAATATGAAAATATACTGAGCTTTGTTTTCCTCAGACTTACTTTAGTCAGCACATTTTAATGAGAGTGTCTCTTTGTTTGGACCTGCAGATCAGAAAATGTCATCACATATAAAATCACTCCCAGAATCTCCTTTGAAATGGTAGCGACAAATCCAGGCTCTCACGCCACATTCGTCCCAAAGAAGGATCTGGATGCTGCCATACGGTGAGACTGGAGCTTCTTTTTTACTCATACATTATTTTGTAACCTCTTTTAAGATTCTGGATTTATGAAAAGAACACCTTTAACCAAAGATTTCTTTAATGGTATGTCGATTAGATATAGATATATGTTACCAGATGTTAAAAAGAAACTTAATAGACATTAATCACAGTGAACCTTATTCCACTCATATGTGTGAGCTCTCGGTCGTGTTTGACCATCTGATCATAGATAAATCGTTAGTGTTGACCATTGTAGTGTCATGAATAATTCAGTTTCCACAGTGCGAGCTGACAATCCACCACATCTTTTTTTTAATGGGTTTGTACGTCCAGCCTATGTCATCTTGTGGGAGTAATGATGAACCCGTTTTCATTCTGAATCCCAGGATGAGCCGAGGCCGTATCAATGAGGCCTTCCAGTTAGATGACAACACACTGGAGTTTGTGGGAATCCCACCAACGTTGGCCCCTCCTGTGGAGCAGCCAGTGGAGGTGTGGCTGGTGGTGTTTGGGGTGGTCATGGGAATCGTGGTCCTCGCAGGAGTGTACCTCATCATCTCTGGTGTCAAAGAGCGCAAGAAGTGAGTTTCAGTATTTGATGCCTAGTTTCACACATTTGTGTTAAAACTGTGAGTCATGTTGTGTTTCCTTTTTGTCTGTAGGAAATCTAGGAAGAGCATTGTGGAAAATCCCTACGATTCAACCACGGAGGGAGAAATTAACAAAGCCTTTGACAACAGTGAACACGAACAAACAGGATTCTAAGTCCAACACTGATGGTTCAATGTGTACAGATGGAAATATTACTTCATACTGGAGGCTGACCCTCACAGACAGTTAATGTGTTGTACATGCATTTGTTCAACGATCATTTTATCGTTCCTAATCACTCTTAATGCCTACTTAGAGAAAGCTTTTCTCATTCGTGTCAGACTCAAATAATCAAAGTTTATCATGAGCTTACTACAGTTAAATTCAGTCCTTTATTTTTAGACCTTTTTTGTATTGCTGTCTAGGTTTGCTTTTTTAATGATAATGGATGTTTACTTTGTGCTCAATGTTTACTTTAATTAAAGATAACTGCATAATATATCAAATGTTTTTGGACAAATCTAACTTTACATGAAAGAAGAGGTAAATGCTACACTTTAAAATGTAAATATGACGTTTGGAATAGTTATTGAAGTAAATGGTATCACTCAAAAATATTTCTAAACATGACTTAAACATAAACGCCTTTAGAAGTTAGCTTTAGTTTTCATTTGTTCTTCTTATCCAGACAGAAACAATTTTCAGTTTAATTAAATATGTTTCCAAACACGTATTAGTTGTGATAGGTTATAAATTGTATGTGCTGTGCTGCTTCTTTCAAAAGATACAGTCATTAGTAAGTGCTGCTTTCAGATGATGGTTTTCACCACAAAATTTACATTTTTTCGTCCTTACAATCATCCCATATGGTCCGTGTTGTTACCATGATTATAGAAGCGCTAGCTCAAATTAAGCATAAGATCATCCACCATAAGACATTACTTTATAGTAATCTGTAAAAAGCTTTGATTGTCAGAGTTTTTTGTAGCTTTTTCATACTTTTATTTTAATGTTCATGATGCACATGTGATATAAAGGTACATAATGGAATTACATTAAAGTATACCAAAGAAAGTATTCAATTCTTTTATTCAATTTATGTTCACACTTATCGTGATACATTCAATTATTGTGTAACATAGAAGCAAAAAAAGTGTAATAATGTATAAAAAGTGTTGAATAAAGTTGTTATAACATTTCCTGTTCATTTTTACTTCTTTGAAAAATCTTTTTGATTATTTTGAAAATTTAGTACTCACTGAAAATAGAAAACAAACACACAAAAGCATCATCCTGAATTAGAGATTGACGTGTGACATATGTCTGTGATCTTCTGCAATAGCAGAGTTTGACATTTTAACAATTGTATAATAATGTCATGTTCTTGATTATATTCACGCATACAAGAAGCCTGGGTGAGCTTAGTCTACTTAAAAAGTCTTTTAAACTTTGTCAAAAAGAGACGTCTGACCACTAAAAGAGATATTGTTGAGGTTGGGTTGTATGAAGTACTTGGCAATAGTAGTGGCATTAGCCTGCAGAGATTTCAGTAAGCATTGTCCCTACAGACAGGACAGGCTTGGAGGAGCGAGGCTATGAAGCTTTACAGATGGGTATAGTTGCTCTACATAACTGAGTGAGTTTGAGGTAAAAATGGGACAAAAACCATGCTGGATCAATTGTATGCTATATTAAACATTTTGGAAGTGTTTTATTATTCAACCAGAAAGCTCTGTGTCTGGTACTTTTTTGCAGTGCAAGCCTATCTGAACAGCTGTTTGGGTCTGTGGGCTTTGTCCTGCAGACAACAAACTAAACATAGGTATTTCAGCTCAGTTTTCCATTTCAACAGCAAACACAATTTTTCATAATGTTAACTTATGGTGCTGACTGTAGTTTGTCTAATTAGTAGCCATTAGAAGGAAAAGTGACAGCCATAAACTTAGGTGGATGATACATTTTCATTCAGCCCTTCTGGTTGTTCTCTAATTTATATTCAGAAAGTTGAAGAAGGTCCCTAAACACTGGTGTTTATCAAGGCAGGGAACTCTGGATGGGGAGTGATACAGGCTGCAGGTGTCTGAGCTGCTATCCTCCATCAGAAATGACAACAGTAGCTCAATGCATGGGCATGGGCTTAGTTTACAAACCTGTACCAGCTAGAGGGTGACACGGGAGAGGATTTTCAGTCCCGTTCCATCTCACTCCCACAGAAAAAATCTCATCCTATCCCAGTCCCATTAGAATAACTCCTGCCTGAGCATCAAAACTGCATGTGCAAATTTATACATAAAAAATGGTCTGTTGTTATGGTGGTTCCCACTCTGGCTGAATTTTTTTCACGTCCCATCCCAATCATGTGATCGACTCTGGGAAACCTGAAAAAATATTTGCCTCTAATACTAACAGGTAGGTCAGCATTTCTGCTGCCAACTATTCTCCACTTAAGCGTCTCTCATTTTCTTTCATCTCACTCAGTCTCCATCTGTAGAAGTTTCTCTTTGTTACCTGGCTGATAGATGTTTCCACTCGTATCAACAGGAAACAGCACTTCATCATCACCTGAGTCAAAATCGCTTACTTTATTTTAGTCTTAGCTCAGTTTTTTTGTTGTTGTCTCTGATGAAGCCCATAGACTCAAACAGCTGGTTATGCTGTAGCCCATAGCCGAAGATTGCATTGCATTGCAAAAGAGTGCAATTGTGCAAGTTTTACATTTGAGACATGTACATTTGAGCCGGTGTCCTCCTTGAAGGGGCAACATTCACTGAAATCACTGGAGGCTAATGGTATTACTAATGCCAAGTATCTTATACAAACCCAACTCAAAAATGAATTAAGATTGTTTAAAGTGCTTTTGACACTGTAGGTCACACTTACCCAGTCACTCCACATTCACACACTGATGCCGGAGGCTGCTACGTAGAGTGCACATTTGTGTTAACAAATCCCATTCATAAATTCACACACCACTGACACAGCATGGGGAGACCTTTGGGTTAAGTGTTGCTCAGGGATTCATCGACGTGACATAAGGGACTGGGGATCGAACCCCTGACCTTCCGGTTGAGAGATGACCAGCTCTACTGATCCACAGTCAGCTCTTAAATCTGCCCCTTTGGTGCTCCTCTAGTTTGGAGATCCAGCTTTGGAGTTATTAAGGAGGTCAGAAGCACTCAGAGGGTTCAGTTCATTAAAAAACTTTATTTAATCAGGACTACAGACTCAAAAACATGCAAACAAGTTTCAGCTGCACAGGCCTTCATAAAGCCACTGAGCTGCCCTTTAAAGATTTAAAACCAGTCACATGATCAGTAATAGTCACATGATGAAGTAAATAGCTTATAGTCCTTTTTATCTTCCTGGGATTCATGTATTCACTCTGATGTTAAGTTTACTCTCTTTAACTCTGTAACCTTTTGATTTTTTAAACTTGTAGCTTTAAAAAAGTAAGGAATATATGATAAAAACTTGATCTGACATAATTCTTAGTATTATAAAATGCTTGTCATTTAGTTTACTTCACTGAACAATGAAGTTTGACTCTAGTCTTCAGTATCCATTATTGAGTCTTTTTAAAGAGAACATGTTTACAAGAGTTGACTCAATTTAACTGGGCTCATACAGCACCTGCTTTTATTTTTACCTGACTTGACTGAGAGCTGGAAATCCTCCTGAAGGAAGTGACTTCGTCACGCCGATTTCTGAATGATGAAGAAGAACGACTGGTCTTCACTCTCTCCATCTCGTCTCGCCATTGTCACTGACTGTGAGTTGACGATTTGGATGAACCAGCCTTGATGCAGCGCTGACTCAAACTTTCGATACGTGCTGTCAGATTTCATGAAGAAGACGAAGGAGAGGGTGTTCTCGTCGCTCCTGGAGATTTGCTTCAGCCTCTGCTTTTCATAAGTCTGAAACATCAAGCAGAGCACAGGGAGCAGTTTAATATTTTTTTAAATCTTAGAAAAATTAAAAACATGGGAGACCACAGACATAACAGCAGTTTGAAATTATTTTTTCTTATAATCCTCAGAATTCACACACTAAACAACTAAGCCAGACTGTGAGGCCACACACCTGCCACCTGTAGTAGTGATCTCATGGTACAGGTTTCACAAACATGAGCTCTCACAGGAACTCTCATGATTAAACATGGCTTTAGAAGAAAAACGAACATGGAGGATGATCGAAACCCTCAACTGGCCATCCTGGCATGCATTATAGTTGCAGCAAACATTAAAAAAATAAGGGAGAATGGGGTGAAATTCTGTCTGAGACAGAGGTAGACTTGTTTTTATGTATAACTGTGCAACATCCAGTTTTATGATTACAATTCCAGGTCAGGGAGGCTCTGACTTGATAAAAGCACTAAAAGCAAAGGTTTTAACACTACAGACTTGAGAAGCATTTGGACAAATAATTGCAATGAACTTTTACTTTGGACATGCTGACTGGATTGTCGGAGTGGGCAGATCTGGCCTTAGTCAGGCTTAAAACTGTGTACTGTGCCATCCTGATGATGAGCCTAGAGATTTGAGTGCAACATTTACGAATTTAGCACCTTTGACTATTTTTTACGCAGTATTTCAGGGTTAATAAAATCGAATCAGATAAACTGAAACAGAAAACTGAGATGAAACAGAAGATAATCATTACCTCTGACCGTAGCAGCACCCTCTCTCCTTCCTTGCAGCATCGAAGGAAGCAGTTTGAGCCGGTAAAGTTCAGGACAACAGGCTTTCCCTTCATGAACCAGTTCATGTATGTTGACTTGTACGAGTAGATGGTGATTTTCTCTGATGACAGTCAAAGTAACATTTTAAATCATGTACATGCTGAAAGTAAGCAGATAAACATGACACTCTGATGATTTTTGTGACGAACAGTTGTGATGCTGCTCCAGAGGACAAACCTGGATTCGGTGAAGTGTGGACGGTGTTCTGCAAACAGAGACCTCGTAGGTACAGGTGAGAGGGGGCGTGTCTGACCGTCCAGTCTGCATGTTTTGCCTGCTTTAAACCTGAGCCGCTTCCTCTGGGCACTGCATGTGTTTGATTAAACAAATAAGAAGAGAACACTTAATAAATTGTTGTTTTACATTTTTTAAAAAACTATCTTTTAGTGGTGTCAAAATTTATGATTAACAAGAGGAAGAGTTTAAAAATGTGCATAGATTAATTTCACTCTGATTTCATCATATGACTGTCAACAGAAGCGTTGTTAATTTTGATGAGAACGGAACAAAAATGTCCTTTGCTCTGACTTGTTATTGTTTATTTATTCCAGTGATCAGCTCGGTCAAAGATTGATTAAAAAGAGAAACTCTGCACTCAGTCTCTCCTTTCCCTGTGCCTGTCTGCATCTATGCTCAGCTGTTATTAACTGATATCCAGCTGAATCTTATTGGCTCCCACAGCACTTTCTCTCAACATGGTGGTCCATTCAACTATAACAACCTTCTCCCTGCTTGCGTAAGTGCTGATGCAACACACTGCTGCTGCTGGCAAAGCTCTGCCTCCACCCCAGCCTCCTCTTTTATAGCATAAAGCTTGTTGCGACCCTTGTATTCAGATTATGCTACTATGGAACTAATTTTATTGTATTCAATATGCATGATAGCTTTGTGTATTAAGTCAGGATCAGCCAATCAGAGACGTTGCTGTGACAGTCTAGGATTGTGGGTAATGTGCTCTTGAATGAGATCTTGAATAACTGATTAGTTGACTGGTTGGTTGGTTATTTGGTTGGTTGTTGTTTGGTTAGTTGATTGCTTTATTGGTTAGTTGATTGTTTTATTGGTTAGTTGATTGCTTTATTGGTTAGTTGATTGCTTTATTGGTAAGTTGATTGTTTTATTGGTTGGTTATTTGGTTGGTTGGTTGATTGGTTGGTGGATTTTCTTATTGGTTAGCAGATTGTTTTATTGGTAAGTTGAGCGGTTTGTTGATGATTGGTTGATTGATTGATAAATTGCCTCTGTGGCCATCAGTATGCTAATGATCTTGGTGGTCACATGAGGATTGTTAGAGTCACTGACCTAGTTTCACCTGAAGGCATGTCACTCGCGGTGATTCAGGTTTGCTACAGCCACATAATCCTGGGACATTTGATCCTGTGTGAAAGTGTTGACAAAACGAATGAACCTATGGGGCCTCAGGAACATGTCCTGACTAGAATAGGTCATTGACCAGGTGACCACCCAGAAAACAAGAACACTAGTGGTCAACAGAGGCTTTATTTCTATCCCTAGAAAGAATCAGGGTAAGGAGGGGACCTCAACCAAGTCCAGTACCCCTTGGATCAAGCTTTGGCAGGCACCGCTTTACCTACAGGGGGGCATCAGTTAAAACACAAACTCCTTACAGGTGCAGTAAAACTTGAAGTTTATGATAAATTTTCCGTACTCCCTATAAGTTTGTGTCATCAGTTCATAAGTACTTGTCTTGTTGCTGGAAAATATGTAAACAGATTTTTTAAACCCTTTACTTTTAACCACATAAAAATTCAAAAGTGCATAAATCAATTTAACAGTGCATACATAAAAATATGGTTAGTACCAGGGCTAAGGGATGTACAATTTTTTTAAATTGAATATGTATAAATGAGTAGCAGTCATCACAGAACATGTGATGTTGGTCACATGACTTGAGACACATCATGCTGCCACTTTGTTGTTTAATGGATGCCAGCATCCGGCAGATGAAAATATTAAGGGCTGAAAAATATGCCTATTACCAAAAAGTAAATAGTAAATAATTATACATTATATTTGTGTTACCTAAAATATACATGGAAATAATCCTTTGATATAAACTCAAATTAATATAGACTAATTTCACTCTGATCCACTTCCGGTTTGGTGCTGGGGTTGTTAATCTATGAAAGGCAGCACATGGCTAATTTAGGCAGTGAATATTCATGTGATCAACGTGGATTATGTCAAACAAAGCCTTTCTCTGGTGGACTTTAGAGCTACTGAAATCCAGATCTGTAGTGGACTTTGGTGAGTGGGTAAATCTACCTGTGACAAGAGAGCCATCCATGACAAGAACTGTACTGAACTGTCCACAGTGGACAATTTTGTCTTTTTTTGGACTACTCTAAATAAACCACTATGGTTGGATTTTTCGGTTACAGTTGAGATCATCAGTTTTTGAGGGCTGATATGGGATAAATGAGGGTAGGACTTGATTTTTATTTGTAATGTGGAGTTTTGAGGTGGTGTCTAGTTAATGGAGATCTGGTTAAATATTTGTATGTACAATTTGTTGGTGTTGTCGGTGGAGGGCGTCATTTGGCTGTTGTTAGCTGCTGAGTTGTAGTAATGGCTAATGTGCAAACAGGCTAGAGCTAATGTGAAGCTACATGTTGTTGTTGTTCATGTGATAAACTTAGACATATGTTGTGCAACTGACTGCATGTGTGTAAGGAACAGCTCACAATTTTCATTGTTTTTTTAGACAACTTACATAAAGACAAATAAAAGAATGTCCTCTCACAGAAATTTCCAAGATCCAATAAGTAAATGTGTCAAGCAGGCTGTAATGACAGGGTGATAATTACTCTGATTTATCATCAGGTTCAGTTTTTACTGTCTCCACTTTATGTCCGGGTTGGAAACAAAAATGTGTCCCCAGTCCCATTTTAGCAGGACTAGTCATGCTTTAGTTTTTCCCCTCTTTTTATACCAGGGAAGATTTAAATCAAAGCCATGGCCTTGTTGTTCAAAGTTTGATATCTTACATTTTCATAGATCTTTGAGGATGTAGAGTGTATAAATAGCACATTGTAAAAGTTACAAAATATAATAAAGTTTAGAATATACTCACCGAGCACCACCCGACTGGACTCAGACACCACCACCACATCATTATATATGCATCCTGTCCCGTTACACCCCCCACAGGGACTGTCACTGTCACAGCTCCGCCCTTTCACCACAGATATGGTGGTCTTCACCATGGAAATGACGAGCAGATCTCCTTCCTTCCCACTGGCCTTGTTTTTAGCTGGGCAGCCATCCACTTCTAAGTCCCCATTCTCCCCTCCTCCTCCACCATCCTGCCCTGCTCCATTCTCCTCCTGCCCAGCTCCATTCTCCTCCTGCCCCGCTCCATTCTCCTCCTGCCCAGCTCCATTCTCCTCCTGCCCCGCTCCATTCTCCTCCTGCCCCGCTCCATTCTCCTGCAAATCTTCCTCCCTCTTCATCTCCATGCAGAAACTGAGTGTTATGGTTTCTTTGGAGACAGGACGTAAAATTTCCTCATCCGGTGAGGGCTGTGGCGTGTGCTTCTTTGTATTGCCAGTCTTGTGCACCGTCTAAAGAGTGGGAAGGTGAGAACCAAATAAAGACAGTACAATAAATATACACTGAAGAGATTCTGAGGGTAACTAGAACATAACTCTGTAGAAGCCCCTGAACCCACCAGCATTGGATTTCCTTCAGCCAACATTTGTGCTAACTCATCAGGTGTGAGATCCTGCAGGTCCACGCCGTTTATCTGCATCAGTTTGTCTCCTCTACTGAAAAAGAGACAAAGCAAACTCAGGAGCGGTGTTCTTAAGTAGATTTAGTTATGACTCAATATCTTCAGTGCAGACTCTTTTGCATGTCTGATTTTTTTTTTTTTTTTGTTTAGTGTGATGGAGAAAAGACACACAGATCCGTTCTGTGATCAGAGCTGATGTATTTGATGTACTGTCCACTGCAGAACTGAGGTTCATCAGATGAGCAGATGAAATGAGAGCCGTTTTACTGCGATATGGGCCAGTCAAAAGAACAAGCGCCAGGACAAAATGAAGGAGTAGACATGTGCAGCTCCAGTACTAACCTGAGTTATACAGGCTGCTGCTGTAGTGTTTGAACAACAGAACTTGTCAGCGGCTAAAACTCATGCCGATACCTATCTGGAGACATGCAAAATCATCTTCCCCTGCTGACAGCAGCTTCCAGTCCAGCTCTTTGCTCTTGTTTAATAAAAGAAATGTGGTCAAGGTTTGATAATCTACTACAGCTGCATCCAAGCTATTCACTCCACCAGCAGCCAGCGTATTCACCAGCTCACAGTTCAACTCCAACCCACCTGTTACCATTGTAAAATCATACCTAGCTGTTTTCTGCCCTTTTTTGCCACTTCTATCCCATTTTGCTGTTTTTTTCCTTTTTATGCCACTGTTTTACTAATAAACACATTTTTTGCCACTTCTTGCTCATCTTTGCCCATGTTTTGTCACTTCTCACTCGTAACTTTTGTGCCACTGTTTTTCCATTTTACCCCAATTTTTGCCATTTTCTCCCATTTTTGTTTCTTGTTTTTTGGCAATCCTTGTTCCTTTGAATCTATTTATGATGGTTTTAACCCATTTTTGCCACTTTTTACTCATCTTTGCCATTTCTTTAATTCCTGTTTCAACCTATTATTGCAGCTTTTAGGCCATTTTGCCCCATTTATATCCAGTTTAACCTGTTCTTTGCCACTTTTCACAAATATGTAATTATTTTTGATTAAAGTTGTCTCAGTTTTTTCTGCTTTATTATCTGGCACCCTGATGTTTGTGTAGATCATGGCTTAACTTTAAGTCTGACATTATTTTCAAAATGGTTTAGTTCAATGTGCCCCTCCACAATATTAACAATTCCAATAAAAAGGCAATTCTGTTTGATGAAAAGGAGTTTACACTTTGAAAAGGCTCTACTGTACTTCAGAATTTCTAAATACAATTCTTTTTTTGTTTATTTTAATAACAGTAGTTATTATTAAGCTTAAAAATAAAATAGATATCAAAGCTTAACTTTACAATGGACCATAATTTCCCTGACCTTCATGGGCCCCCAGCTTGGCCAACATTCCTCCTGGATATGTTGATATTATTAAAAATCATTTTCTCTCTGAATCTATTAAAGTTTCTTTTTATAACATCCTCTAAATTTGTTCTTGAAAGTTCTTTATTATGACAGTTTTAAAACTTGAACACTTATTAAAAATGACTAAAAATAATGATTACTAATGTAATTATTAGATTATTCTGTCCCAGTGTGTAACATTTACCTGACAAACATTTTTTCTCCTTTTCTGCTCTTCACCACATTTTCCACTTCATATTGATGCTTTCCTTCATGGATATCATGGACGATGAGCACGCCTCCTCTAACCAGAGAGTCCTTATATTTAAAAAGAAATAAATCATATTTATTAATTCAAAATCAAGTTAAAACCACCCTCTTATCATTTAAAATCAGTGTATTTCATTGCCCACCTTGCTTTCCATGCTGCCAGCCGTGTCTGCTGCTGTAGAAGACGACGCAGGTGGAAGTGGTACTCTTTTAAAGCTTTCAGCTTCTGCTTTGCACCGGCAAAAGAGGAAGCAGGGATGAGGGGTCACTTAGCACAGTGAAGAGGAACTGATGTCAGGAGAGGAAGTGAACGGTGATTTGTAAGCGTACGACAGAAAAGGACACAGAGGATGATTTTATTTGAAAACAGAACAACTGTAAGAGGACAAGAGGTGTCCTTTACTTCTGATCATGTACTGTTTTTTATTCTACATTTATTTTTCATTGACAAGATCTGGAAAAGAACAGATTCTGGCTTTCCAAGCATCTCTGCAGAATAAAATACAATTCAAAACTCATTATCTTCACCTAACAAGCTTTTAATACCTCTTTATGTTCAAACAGCACTTCTGAATTATGTTGTTCTAGTGTTGCTTCTTTATTTCACTGTTCAGCCCTGTGGTAAGCTTCATACTTTATTGTGACTTATTAAACAGCCACTAGAAGACCATTTGACCTGTGAACGTCCTATACTACAGCTCAAACGCTGACCCTGTCAGAGGATAAACCTTTTTTTATGCCTGGATGCTGACTTCCTCTATCTTTGCCAGTTTACGGTCAAAATATTTTCATAAAGACTCAAATTCCAAAGCAGACAGAACAGGGAAATGAGAACCATTTGTTTTATGTCACGCTAAACACAGGAACTAACTCTGACTTCCTCTGCGACACTGAATTACTCTATAGTGAATAGTAAACATTACAAACTTATACCATCAATGGTTCTACAAATAAGAGGAACAAACAGCTCTTCACGCATGCATCATTTGCTTTGTTTTTAAATTTAGATCATTATTTTTAGGTTGGCTGGCCTGCCTTCAGGCGGCACCTGTCCATGGTTTAAAAATGTTGAACACTGTTAAACTTTTTAATTCAGGCAGCGGGACAGCAAAGTGATGAGAACTGTCACTTTATTAGTCATGTGTGCTCTTCCATGTGTATATCTCCCCATTGGTTCTTTAAATATGAGTATCTATCAAAACTTGATCACACACAGATCCAGGAAAGGCTGCAAAAAAATTATCCTGCACTGCAGGTTCCTCAGAGAACAGTGGCCTCCATAATTCTCAAATAGAAGTAGTTTGGAACAACTAGGACTCTTTCAAGAACAATCAAGGGAGGAGGGCCGTAGTAAATGAGATGACCAAGAATCTGATAGACTGAGCTCCAGAGATCCTGCGTGGAGACGGGCCAAAATTCCAGCAGGACAACCATCAGTGCAGCCCATCACCAGTCTGGGCTTTATGGCAGAGTGGATCGATGAAAGCCTCTCCTCACTGCAAAACACATGAAAGCCTGCTCGGAGTTTGCAAAAAAGCACCTGCAAGACTCCCAGACAGTGAGAAACAAGATTCTCTGTCTGCTGCTTTCTTGATCACAGAGAGAGCTACTGCATGACAACAGGCAACACAGACAGCTGATGGGGGCCAAAGGCCAGTCAGGCCAGAATGTGCAACCTTTGCAATGACAGTAGAAAAACCCCTGAGGGGGTCCCCATGTGATAGCGCTCTCTTTGCATGGTGAGGCATCGTGTGCATAAGTCCTGTGAAAGTTTATGAATGAAAGAAATCAAAGGGACAGGAAGAGGACTGGCCCGTCTAGGAGTGAAAAAAGGAAAAAAGCTGAAAGGAGGAGCAATATACAAATCAAGACAGTGGTAAATGGAACAGATAATGAAAATGAAATAAAACAGAACATGACTTAAAGCCCAGCCTTGCTATAGATGCTTCTATGAATGTGAATTTTTTTTAACTTACTGGTTCCAGGTTCAGCACTGCTCACTGGTGGAAAAGAAGGAGGTGTCCAAAGAGAGCTTCTTGGGTAGAAAATATGGACGAAATTGTTTATTTTGAGGCTTTTGTGCCTTTGTTAAAGAGGAGGACGGTGGACAGAGTTGGAAACAGGGATTAGAGAGTAGGGAATGACATGTAGGAAAGGAACCACAGGACAGACCTGAACCTGGGCTGCCCTCTAACAGAGCAGAACCTCGCCATGAGACCCTCTGTGCCCCGTCTGCCCTGAAAGTTACATAGCAAATCTTTATAAAAGGCAAAAAACTTCATTGTAAAAATTAAATTTGTGCTAGTATTTTTAACAATAATGAATTTCACAAAGCCTTGTTCTTAGAGACTGGAGAGTCCAGTCTTTACACTAACCTGACTGTCTACTGGCTTTCCATAGCTTTATACGAACAAGACAGAAGCATGAATTAGCTTTTTATCCTTATTAGGGCTTAAATCCCAAGATTTTTTCAAATGCTTTGAAAAATAGCACAAAAAAGATGCTCAAAATAAAATAAAGTTGGCATGAATGTGGATAAGAGCATACCTGATGTTGAAACAGTTTAACCGTTTACATGCTGGGATGAGTTGTGCTGCTAAAATGACACACTCACATGCACTGTTGCTATTTCCAGCTTTCCCTGTTGAGCCGGTGAGGTCCTGCTAAATTTGTTGAGCCTGGGTGGATTGGGTTACATGAGAGGCTTGCGTACGCCACTGTCCCAGGTCTAACAACACACTACAGAGCTGAGACAGCGACCACGTTAAACTGTCTCTGAAGTAGACACAGATGGCCTGATCCTGACTGAAGGTACTGTGGCGTACTGCATGATGTTTTTCTGAAGATAGTTTCCTTTATCAGCTGGATTTAAAAACTAATGTAGCAGTGTGTTGTATTTCACTGCATTTAAAGTTTGTCTCAGCATTGGAACAGTTTTCACAAGGACTGAAGTTGTTAAAATGCATGAAAACAAACTCAGGACTCAAACAGTGTAACTAAATGTTTAAACTAAAATGACAAGAATGGTTGTATTTGTATATCATGGCGTATTTTATTGTATCTTCAGTTCTAGTTGTATTTTTTACAGTATGGCTATTAAAAAAGACTACTGTAATACAGTTTTATTGAACATAAACATTTTTCGATGTCTTTCTCCTTTATTCCTCTTCTGCATCAACACCTTTGCACTGCAGTAGGTCTTCTTTGGGAATAGTGCTTTCAGACAGACACGATTCTGGTTTTGGTCCTCTTCTGGAGTCTCAGAAGCTTTGTCATGCTTTCTTCATCCTTGGTGATGATGATGTTTTTCAATCACTGACTGAGGTTTAATCTCAGGATCTTATTGGAAGATCCAAGTTTCATCGCATGTTAATCGCTCCTTCTAAAAAAATGTCGGCTTCCTTTAATTTGTCCCAAAATGTCTCCACATATCTGCTTGTGTTTTTCCTTTTGATCAGGAGTCAGAAATTTTGGAACAACTTTGGCACACTTTTGTCATTTTCAAACTTTCATGCAAAATTTGTTTTTATCCTCATAAGCACAGTCTCATTATTTAACAGCCATACCTTTCATGTCTGTTTGCTGTTATTGTGTGTGTTTCAGATGGTGATACTCGATGTGTTAATCATAGGAGCCGGCCCTCATGCTTTGACCCTGGCTACTTTACTATCAAACCCCAACCATGGTCTAAACTCAGACCCTGGTCCTGATCTCTGGCCCTGCTGCTCAGACTCTCTGAGGCCTCAGATAAACCCAGAAACATCCAACAACAAACGCAGCAGCACCAGGAAGAAGAGGAGACACCCTACTGGTACACTACACTCGGCTTTATTTAACAAATGATACAATCATCATAATTCAAACCTGATAATGAAAAACAAATGCTGTAACATTACAGGCTGTACTGCTGATTACTAACCTCTGTTGCCTTTGTAAAATGTTGAGTTATAAAAGACAGAACTTCTGAAATGAATGGTACACCTCAAAAAAATGAGGGTTAATCGAAAGGGCCAAGATGGCCTTTATGTGGCTCAACAGTGTTTAGAAGGGCAGCAAAACCGTGGTCAGTTGTTCAGCTGTATTTTTAACCTGTATAATAACCACTCTTATCAAAGCAACAAAACATGAGTATCATTTATTTATGCTGTAGTACAATATAACCTTTGTCAAAATCTAAACCCCTTTTATTCAAACAGAATTACTTTTTAATTATGTTAACAATGTGGATGGACGCACTGAACTATTAGGAAAGTATTGTCAGCTAGGCCATAATGTGCACAAATGTCAGGATGCCAGGAAAAAAAAAAACAGAAGAAACTCGTACATATTTTTTGACATAAGATAATAAATGAATTTAGGGTGAAAAGTGACAAGAAAGGCTTGAAATTGTTAACAAAAGGCATAAAAGTTTGAAAAATAATTTTAAAAAGTAGCAAAAAAGACATAAATGGGCAAAATGGATGAGAAGCGACAAAGATTTTTACAAAAAGTAGCAAAAATGTGCAAAAAAACCCAGCAAAAAGGGGTTAAATGCAGCAAAAAGTGCCAAAAAGCTCCAGTTGGCAACAAGGTAAAAAAAAATGTGTTGCAGAAACGGGCAAATAGTGGCTAAGAAAGAGACCCAAATGGGTGAAAAAGGGCAAAAATTGGATAAATGTGACAAAAACTGGCAAAAAGCAGCAAAAACTGGCAAAAATAGACAAAAGTGGCAAAACTAGGCAAACATTGGCAAAGTGTGGCTAAAGACATCGAAAAATGGCCAAAAAAAAAAGGAAAAAATGTTAATGTGGGCAAAAAGTGGTTGGAAATAATGGCAGAAATGAGTG
This sequence comes from Cheilinus undulatus, assembly GCF_018320785.1. Taxonomy (NCBI): domain Eukaryota; kingdom Metazoa; phylum Chordata; class Actinopteri; order Labriformes; family Labridae; genus Cheilinus; species Cheilinus undulatus. The sequence goes on along the minus strand of NC_054865.1, from coordinate 45,268,461 downwards.
AAATAGGGCAGAAATGGGAGGAAATGGCAAAAATTGGAAATAAACATAAAAAATTATTTAAAAGTGGCAAGAAGATTTGGAAATCATGGACAGAAGTGGAGATTTATGGCCCTCATAGAAGACAAAAATGAATAGCTGGGTGTCTGTAATTCTGATCTTGATTACAGACAAACATTTGGGCTTTCTGGCCTCATATGGTGACTTGGCTTTTTAAAATTTTAGCTAACCTTTGCAAGCCTTGTCTTTTCACCCAAAATTTCCCCTATGAGGGGTTTTACAGAAGTCTTCTGATCAGAGTGAATAAGAGGTTTCACTTCTTTTGTTCTTGGATTTGAAAAGCTGAGTCTTTAGATGTGTGATGTGAATGTGACATTTTAAAATGAGACATTTACTTCCTGTGCAGCCTCATGATTCAGTTTATACCCTGCTTATGATCGGTGTCAACAGGCCCTACGCTGGAGGAGCGACTAGCAAAGACAAACATATCAGAGAGGGTTGCGTCCCCCCCGCTGAATCTCCTTGTGGTGGATTCCTACGGCGAGTGGACGACTCTGTGGCAGAGCCAGTTCACAGCTCTGAACATCCCTCACCTGCGCTCACATACGCTGGTGCACACGGACCCTCACAGTAAGGTACAAACACTAACTGGTTTCCCTTAAGTCAAACAAGGAAGTGACTTCAATAAACACCATAGTGTCTGTTTTCCTGCAGAAGGCGCTGCAGGAGTTTGCTCTAAAATCTGACCGATCGTCTGAGCTTCACAGTCTGCCGGATCAACTTTACATTCTGGATGAAAATGCTTTTTTCAACGACATGAGGCTCGGGAAGAAGGAGAAGAGACGTCTGAACATCACCTCAACATTGAAGAAAAGTTTATCCTTCAGTCTGCCAGGAACCAGACTGAGTGTGGATTTCTTTAAGGATCAGGTCGGATGCACAGCATGTGTTTGTAAGTGCTTGGCATGGTTTGTTTAATGTAACACTAATCCTCACAAGCACTAGCTGACATTTCTGTAAAAATAAAACTGAAAGCTGTGCAAAAGAGTGGCGCACTTCATCTCAGTGCTGATTTTATTTTACCCATGTAAAGGCCAGACCAGACCACTTTAATCCACCCAGATTGAATGTGAGGTAAATAAGAGGGAAAGTGTGATCTGCAGTGCACTCTGAGTAGTCAGGGTTTGGCCCCATGCAATCTGACAGGGCGTCCGCCCACCTCCATTACCTTTTACATTTTTTTAAATTTAGGAGTCTTTTCATTAAGAATTTAACCCCATAAGGTGTGTGTACAATACAGCAAACCAAGTTTTCATTTTTGTGGATAATTTTTACATATTCTGAGAAAATATTCTTTAAAGTGGCAAAGCCTTCCAACCTTCTGCATCAGGTTCCCAAAATGTAGCTTGCGTCCGTCAGAAGCAAAGGGCAGCAATTTTAAAACAGCTCTTCTCTTTCAATAAGCGGTATTCATGCATGAAAATAAGCACAACACTCCGTAGGATTTCTGCTCAGATAGATTCAGTACATCCAAGAGCAAGAACAACACAAGCAAAGATCTAGACAAGTGGAAATGACATCAGGAAAGTGCCACAAAGTGCTTCAAGTCCAGTTGGACGGAGGTGCTGCCATGCAGCGTTAAAGGCAAAGCACGTGATGTATGCAAGTTTTTTTTTTTAATAAATTGTGTGCACAAACATCAAGATGACAGAAAATTGAGCTGAAGAAACTAAGACAACTTTTATAGAACTGAATAACTGTGAAAAGTGACAAAAAATTGTTGAAAAGTGGCAAAAAGCTGTGGCAAAATTGGGCAAAAAGTGGACTAACAATGGTAAGTTAAAGGTGGTTAAAATGGTCAAAAAGCAGCATAAATGGGTAAAGATGGGCACGATAGGGAAAAAGAAAAACAAGAAAAATTGGTTAAAAGTGGCGAAGAGACGTGGCAAAAATTGGGCCACAGTTGGCAAAAAGTGGCCAACAAGGCAGATTTGGCCTAAAGCAGCAATCAGAATAATCCCCCATGCTGTCTTTTTACCGTCATACATAGCACTTACAGATATTCTTCTTAATGTAATACCTCTGGGTTTTCCTGTAACAGAATCAGTCTAACACTGACTCCTGGTTGAGATACGGGTATCAAGAAAAAGATAAGTTTAAAAGGGGGTGTTGGGTGACTGGTGGTCCAGCTGCCACACAGAAAAACGTTCGAGATTGGCTAACACTTTATTTGTTGTGATTTGTTTGGAATTATTTAACATTTATGATAAAATATGGACTAATGCAAGCATTAATCTTGCATGAATGCCTTAACTAGAGCTGAGAAGCTGAGTTGGTGAATCTACAGGTGGAGAGATACAACTTAGACCAAGTGTTGGTGAAGGGAACAGTGGAGCGAATCACTCCTGTGACTGAAGACAAGGCAGAGGCTGAAGAGGAGAATAAATGGATAAAAGTGCAGGAGACAGAGGCTGAGGCTGAGACAGTAACTCAAAGGACGAGAGACGGGACAAAGAAGAGGGTGAAATATTTCCAAGTCCAACTTCAGGAAGGAACTGTCTTAAAAGCTCGTAGAGTTGTCTTGGCCACAGGTCCTACCCGAGCCCAGATGGCAAACATCCCCTCATGGGTGTCAAACATCGGAGAGAGCTACCCAGAGGAAAGATTACAACACACAGTCAACCTCATGCACCACCTTGCTACCTCTCAGCAGAAATGTGAAGATTCAGACTGCCAGACACAGAAAGACGCTTTTCCCACTCCAGGTGAGTCAGATTTATTCTGTTTCATCATTATGATAGGAAATCTCTGCAGGGATGTGATGGCATAAACTGTAGACATACGTAGCTACCTTTGCACCAGTGTTTTGGGTGGCAATTTTCCAGAACTCGTTCATCCGCTTTGGAATATAGAACACTACTATTGTTACAATCAAATGTGTCTACTTTTGTTTTTTAACAGATTTTGAAAATATCTGATAAAGATTTCACCTCTTTGAGATTCTTCAGCAACTTTTTGACACCCTATTCCCACTGTCGCTATTGTCTTGCCACTGTATGTCGCTGTTTCTAGAGCTGTGCGTCGTGTGTGAGGCGGGGCAGAGAGTAATGGTAGTTGGAGGAGGTCTGACCAGCGCTCATGTCGTCTCGCTTGCTCTGCAGCAGGGTGCCAGCCATGTGACATGGGTCATGAGGAAACACCTGCAGGTTGAGTGACAGCATGATGCAGACTAAAGATTTATCATGTCATACTAGCAACGAAAACACCAACTGACAATGTTTCCATCACAGCTGAAGCAGTTTGATGTGGGTGATGTGGAGAATCTGGTGGGTCGTTACTCTCATGTGGAGCATGGCATCAAGATGGACGGTCAGGCCTACCTGCGACAGTTCTACAATGAACGGAGTCTACACAAACGGCTGGCTATGATCCGCCAGGCAAGAAAAGGAGGAGCCGTCACCCCAGAGGCCTACATTCAACTACAGCCGTTCATCCTGAGCGGACAGGTGGATGTGAAGACATACTGTCAGGTAAAAGTACATCATCACAGGCAGGGACGGTTTGAGTAAGACCAAGACCAACATGAGACCCCTCCCTTCATACGTCGGTCCAGGTAGATGAAGCCAGCTGGTGCTACAGGAGTCAGGCCTGGAGTCTCTCCCTCAGCAACGGGGGACACTGGACTGGAGACATGATCTGGCTCGCCACCGGCTGCAAACTTGATGTCAAACAGGACCCTCTGCTTTCAAAAGTGATGTGGGATTTCCCTATTCAGGTGGGTAGAAAAACAAAGCATTTTGGGCTGTTTAACAGAATGGAACTGCGAAGAGGAACATATTTAGAAACAGTTCTTCTTTACTTGAAGGATGTGAGATAAGAGCCTACATTAATTTGTCCATACTATCCAAATGTTCTCTTTTTTAATGCTATAACCTCAACAAGGCAGTAGATGACAATAGATTAATGGAACACCTCTTTATTGTTTATCGATAAAGGTGATTGATGGTTGGCCGTGCATATCAGAGAGCCTGCAGTGGGCAGAGGATTGTCCACTTTACCTAATGGGGCAATACACCGCTCTGCAGGTAAAAGAAAAAGTCTGAATGTAAATTTTACAATTATTTAATAAACTATGCATCCCTTACCCATTTCCTCTCATACAGGTTGGACCTCATGCTGTAAACCTGGCAGGAGGACAGGCTGCCAGCATGAGGATAGCAAAGGACATCATGCATTATCATCAGCAGCAAAAGGATTCAGATGTTTCTGCGTTGGACAGGGAGAAATCAAAAACTGAGGAATATATTCAACAAATGCAAGGCCTACTGTGGCTTTAAGTTCAACGTGGAGTCTAAAAATAAAATGCATGTAAGCAGTCATTTTTTTTGTTTTGTTTATGGGAGCATTAAAAAATGATGACTAGAGATCTGTTTTTAAAGCTTTCCTTCTTTGTGATACTATCAATAGGCCTATTTAAATAATGTTTTTAAAACAGCTAGTAGGTCTAAAAAAAATGGATAAAGGATTAAAAATTTGACATTATAAAAGGCACATGAAAAAAATAAAAGCCTTGGCATAGATAAAAAATCTCCCCCCATCATCAACTTTGGTTTATAACATCATAAAAATGTTTATCAAGAAGTTTTCCTTTACTTATCTTATCTTATCTTATCCAGGATTTAAAAAAGGATTTATTAGTGATTCATAATGACAGGCCAAAGTGCTTTAGAAAACCATGCTCACTGTGATACTGGCTTCACTAAAGGACTGAAGAGGTAGTCTATGAAAAAGTAAGAAGGTAAAAGATAGTCTTTTCATACAGCGTCCTATCTTTAGCCACGCCCCCCTCTGCCCACTTCCGCATTAGTAACCACAGGCTACCTGATGAAGAGCAGACGTCAACAATATTAACAATAAAGTGGCGGTTACCCTGATTTAAGACTGAAAACGGTCAGACCCGAATCGGGATCTGCTGTGTTTTATTACCAGGTAGGTGGGGCGATTTGTCATGTAATGTGACGGTGGCGGTATCGTTTAAACTGGTGGCAGCGCTGTTGGTGTCAGGTGTAACAGGTTATTCCAGGTGAATAACTCACTACCTTCACATTTAGTCGTACACAACGAAGATATTTTAAGATTTCCTTCATATGTAGACACCGTGAACTGAAGACAGCAGTATCTCGGTGACAAGTAGAGTTAGTACACCATGAGATACGCTACCGCTCCACTTAAATTCAACGGTGTTACCGTTCAAAGAGTGACCGTGTTATCTGGCGACAGTCAGCCGCCGCACGCCCCAAGCCATACAACAGATGATGTAAACGGACAAAACAAGACTACTTACGAGGGCCTCTTTTTGTATTCATCATTTTGTTGTCATTATTTAGATTAAAATAATCTCATTTAAAATTTTTTGGTGAAAAAGTCTCACGAAGACTTCAAATAAGCGACAACAGAGTCCCCCAGCTCAAAGTCGCCAGGGTAACGAGTTAAACCGCTACACGGGGATAAGCGAAGAGGCTGCTTCAGTATGGTGCTCAAGGTCTATTTTTTCACGGTTAAACGTCTGTTTAAGGACATAAATGTTATTTCAACACCTTCAGAAGAGTCTCTGGAATAAAGCCAATTTACAGCATGTGAGGATCCAAACCGTCAGCAGCACAGAGATCAGCTGATCCGCGCAGCTGACCGGTTCCCTCTTATTTCACTTCCTTGGCATCTAACCTGCAGCCAGCCCGCAGTTCGGGTTAGTAGTTTGAAAAACTGGTGAAAACTGGTGGCTGTGGTGCGTCATTTCCTGTTATTTTGTACGTTACATTTTTTTAAATGCTGGAATATCCCTCGTGTCCAAAGAAATGTGAGTCATTTTACTGATTTCACAGCCAACATGAAAGCATCAACCATAATAGTGCTTCAAAACATCATTTAGCCCTGATAGCTACATTATTTATATAGCTAAAAAATAGAGGGTCATGATACAGTGTCAGTATTTGAAGATTTGCTTTTGCAGCATACAGGGGTGCATCTCAGACATCTGTTCTGATGTTAATGATTACAGCTTACACCTCACAAAAGTACACTATCTCATAATATTAGAATATCACAAAGCATCAGTCTAGAAAAGGGATTTATAATACAGAAATGATGACCTGGAACATTCTGCTCATTTATGCACTCAGTAATTGGCTGGAGCTCCTTTCGCAAAACTCCCAATCAGGGCCAATCAGTCTGTGGCACTGCTGGGGTGTTATGAAGCCCAGGTTGCTCTGATAGCAGCCTTCAGCTCATCTGTATTGTTGAGTCTGGTGTCTCTCATCTTCCTCTATACATTTCCTCAGAGATTTTCTACAGGGTTCATGTCAGAAAAGTTGGCTGGCCAATCAAACACAGTGATACCAGGGCCAGTAAACCAGTTTCTGGTAGTTTTGGCTTCATTGTGGGCAGGTGCCAAGTCCTGCTGGAAAAGGAAATCAGTATCTCCATGAAAACATCTTGAAATATTTCACTTTGAATAAGATGTAGCCTATCTAGAATATGTGGAAATTTCACTTTCTGATGTAGGGAAAATGAACTTTTACTTGATATTCTATTTTTTCTAGATGCACCTGTATATAATAAATTGAAAACAATAGGTAAACAAAGGGGTTCAACCTGTGGTCTACATAGAGCAATGGTAGGCTGCCTAGAGACCACTGTCATCCCCATTATATTATTTTTTGTGTATCATGCACTTAAAGAGAAAATAAAGTAAAAAGTTGCATCTATTTCCTGTTTTAAGGCATTTCTATGCAGTCTATGAATTTTGCTTGATTTCCTTAAGTCTATAAAGAAACACGTGCATACTAAAAATGGTTTTGTTTCCTCAGTGTAGACTGTTTTACTGTGCACAGTTTTTTATTTTCACTTAATCAGTGGTTAAAGGCATTTACATTTTTATGTTGCTATAGTAACAGGTGAAAACTTCAGCATGACAAACGTGAGGAGAGTAGAAAAAACAGTTTTGAGTGTGGAGCAGTCAGAGGGAGTCGGCGCTCGCGTTCGCAGGAGTATTGGGAGAAAGGAAGTAAGTTCCCCAAAATGTTACTATGGTTCAACTGTTTTAATTTTAAAAAACTGTGACATGCACGTTTCATTTGCAGCTCAGAAACCTGGATCCTTTCCTGATGTTGGATGAGTTCAGGGTGAGCAAGCCAGCAGGTTTCCCAGACCACCCTCACAGAGGATTTGAGACGGTCAGTGTTTTAAGAATTATTATGAAGTAGGGATGCACGATATTGGATTTTTGCTGACACCTGATATGCTGATACCTTCTTATCCGCAGGAATTTTATTATCTGCCGATACTGATATTGTGCTGATAATTTCATGCATCCCTATTATTAATGTCAGGAGGAGAAAATCTCACATTTTTAAAGTCTGTGGCCTCTTTAGAAGTATTTTAAATTACCAGAATAATTACTCTAACCCACCAAACAATGTGGACACTCTTGCATTGTTGTTTTTTATCCCTTCCCTTGATCTAAACAGATACACCCCCTTTTGCAAAATAACCCCACATAATCTATCTCAAGTAACCTACATTTTACCAAAGGTACATAACGTTCACTCTGCTTTAAAATGATCAGTAACAAGTTACAGGAAACGTCTCATTCACATTAGACTATAAAAAATATACAAATCAATTAAATGGCCATAATTACAAATTCTATTAATGTCAGCTGAAACAATGATAAAAAACACCTTTCTTTTCAGGATTCTTTTGAAAATAGTCTTTTACAGCCAATAGTTTAACATCAAAATGGTCCAAACCAGCTGCAGGCTTTTCAGAGGTCATCTCAGGGTCAAAAGGTAGAGTTTAGCTGTAACGGCAAAAGCTTTGCATAACAATGAAAGGATAGAAAACTTCTGTAAAGCTGCTTTCCCACCTTAGCTGATAAAGCTATTTGCACATGGACTCCTTAAATACACACAGAGACTCACTGCACTTGCTGATGAAAGGCCAAATATCCAAATACGTTTTGAACTTGTCAGACTTCATAAATGAAGCAAAACAGATGCACAAGGCTGACTGGAGGAGTGAAATCCCCTCTATGATCACTAGAGGGCGATGATAGGACAGAATGCTGACAGCAGGAGTCACACATGTTAATAAAGGTTCATGTGTTCTTCAAAAACCTGCCAAAAACCAGAGATATCAGAGACATGGTGTCTGATGTCCTTGCATAAGCTCAGGGTCAGCACTAAGAACTTTGTTTTTAGAGTCTAAATGCTGACAACTCACAGAAAGTCCCTGTTTTGAAAGAGAGGAACTGGCTGATCCTCTGCTGTGTTTTTGTAAGACAATCTTTGGTTTGTGGTTTTTATTCTTCTAGGAAGTTGAAATGAATAAATAATGTCTCAACCACAGAAAAACTTCTTTCTCGGCTGTTGTTGCTGATGATTTTACATGTTGGCTGCTTCAGTTTGGTGTTTACAGATGGTTTTAAACAAACAACAAACCTCCTCTAGTACATGTGCAGATGTCCTTTTCTTATTCAACTCCCATAACCCCCCCCCCATGCAATTTACATATCAGAACCCATGCCTCACCCTGCATTTTCATGTTTGCTTTTTGTTATTTTTTTGTCATCTGTTTTATGTTGTAAAAGTGTTGAAAATGAGTTACTGCCTACTTAACATGAATGATATATTTGTCGAATGATCTGTTTCCCAACTAAATATTAAACATTTGCACTGTTCTTTCCCCATATTCGTTAGCCTGTCGAAAAACCCTCTGGTCTTTTATTTACCATAAATCAGTGTTACTTAGCCCTACTCAACTGAGGAGCCAAATAGTGGAAAAAGTATCTTTCTAAAAGCCATAATTCAACCAGGGTGGTGGAGGTTGTCCAATAAGTACTGAGTAAAATAAATTAATCAGAGCATGTGGGGAGCTTGGTATTACCTTTTCCTTTTGTCATTTTTATTTTATCCAAAGTGAATTACGGTAATTATTTGAGTTTTCTCCCTATTTCAATTCTGTCAGATGTTTGTTTTGTTCATTTTACCTAAAATGCATTATTCTTAGTTAGTTTCATTCTGCTTATGTGTTAAAATACCAGCTAATCTATATGCAATACTGAGTTATTTAAAAAGAATGTTTAATATTTTGGTTAATATTAAAGATAAAGTTGAAAAATCTTGAAATTCAGAGATAAGATACTTCAGATGGGTACAAAATAGAATAAGTGAAAATAAAACACAGATTCTGACAGCCCATGCTAAATATTCAGAATAACAGCAGTGTGTTTAATTAAGGGCAAAATTGATATGTTCACTTCAGCGCCACGTGATCAAGTTTCCTCTCTGAATGAAGGAAACCGTACGAAAACAACCACATCCTTTTCATGTGTACTGGTGCCAAACATGGTTGAAAAGAGCAGCTGGATGTCTCAGACTGATTTAAGTCCTGGTTATGGCTTAGCAATAGCAATGTCAAAGTAATATTTACCAACTTTATTCATCTCTGGAAAGTTCATGCGCCATAAAAACTGCAGCACACCTTCATCAAAATTCACACACTTTTTTGTGGCGCTGTAACAAAGCATCACACAGCCCACCTGCACACTGCACCGCCAACTACAGCTGAAAAAACAGCAATTAAACTGTGATTTCTTAGAGAATGATTCTAACAGCAGGGTGTGATTAAATCTTTACAAAGGTAGATTGAAGGCATTGGAGGATGATGTATCAGGTTGTAGATGTTTTGACTGATGACTTTCTGATCTGTGACTCACATTTGGTATGTCTGTGATTTTTATTGCTTTGTTTTTTTGTGTCTGTGCCTTTGTTAAATGTGCTGCTTCCTGTCTTGGCCAGGACACTCTGTAAATGAGATTTTTAATCTCAGTGAGGTTTTCCTGGTTAAGTAAAGTCAAATAAATAAATCATCACATCCAAATACATTTCCTTTCAGGCATGTTTCAACAAAGTCAGGTTGTTTTCCAGCTCTGTCACTTACTTTTAACAAATCGTAGTACATGGAACACTTTCAACTCGTTTGTGTTGTCAATCCCAGCTCTGACATCAGCAGAAATTCCCAGATGATGACCCTGCATAACATTTTGTGATTTGATAGAAAATCTATACATATTAATGAACTTTTCATGGCACCAGTTTCAAACCAGTACACCCAAGATGTTTACTGAGGGATAGCAAGGACAACTGGAGCATTGGTGTGGCGTGCAAATTGAGACCGACAACCAGGCAGACAGACATGCTGCCAATTATAGTAGAAAGATAAAGATTAGATACCTTTCAGTGTGCCTGACAGTGCCTGACAAATCACAACAATTAAATAAAAATCTGTTCCTCCACATAACTGCTAGTTGAGACTTCAGCTTTCAAAAATCTTGACTTTAAACTATTGCAGAAAACAAAAGTGCAATGTCAAGTTTGAAACCTGTTTTGTCCCTTTTCTCCAGCATCAGCAATATTTATCTTGCATGTTCTCTCTTGCACACATCTACGGGAACTATGCAGACAAAAAATAAAGGTTGACCATTAAATTTGAATTTTAAAGCCTATTTTATAAGTGTGGGAAACAAACTGATTGATGTGGCTTGAAATGGATCATTTCTGAGATCAAAATGTCCATTTTTTAGAGTTTTCTTGGGGAATTATTTCTCTGAGTAAGACTTAAAAGAGCCACAAGTCGTCACAAAAGAGCCACATGTGGCTTAAGAGCTACCCATTGAGTGTTACTGTCTGGAATACAAGTCGTAACAAATACCTCACACTTTTAGATTAATGCTGCATTTTTAATTCACTGGAGGCTGTATGTTGTATGTGCTTGTGCATCAATGTTTTTGCATACGCAGTAACACACTGACACCACAGTGGTGAATGAAGGTTATGAATGATTTGGCAGTTTGGAGCCGAACTTAAAAAACACGGATATTGTCCTTAGATTGCTAGACATTCTTCTGAGTGTATTTTATTTGGCAGATGCAGCTTAAATATCCTGGTGTGGGTGGACGGTACTAGGTTGCACTCCCAGCATGCCTTTCAGCAGGTGTGTTTGCTCACACTCACATGACTTTAGAAATCCCACAGCTGCGGAGACAGATCACAGGCAGCTCACTGCAGGGCCTCCAGCCTTCCTCCCTCAGACAGATGTTCACCTCTGAACAATTGACCCCACGCTCAGCCTCGTCTTCCTGTCCAGTCTGACCACTGGGGCAGTGAAAACCAGCGCACACGTGCTTGTAGTTTAGAGTGTCCGAGTAGCACTTGTTCCAAAGCTGGTTGCCTGATTTAACAGGAAATTTGACTTAATTAAAACACGACATCGTCATTCATTTAATGGAAAACTGTTAAAACAAAGCCAAGAATTTAAAATTTGATGTTTTGACTGCTAACTTTCTTTGAATTATTACAAGTCACAGATAAAAGTGAAGTTTTGTCATGTATAGTTGTTAATGATGTCTCTCCTCAATCAGGTCACTTACGTCTTGGAGGGAATCACAGCTCATGAAGACTTCTGTGGCCATTCAGGTCGCCTAAAACCCGGAGATCTGCAAGTATGCTTTGTTTCTTACAGTGCACAGTTTACTTTTTTAATGTTCAGACCTTTGGGAATTTCCCTAAAGCTACATGCAGCAATTTAGCACAAAATGCCAACAGAGATTAACAAGTAGTCTAAGTAAAAGCTACTTTTAAAAAACCAAATTGACCATTTAGCAAGGGTTATGTGCTGAGGTACTTACCTTTGGACAGAGTTAGGCTAGACCTTGAATCTGTGTGTCATTCGTTCAGTTCATATTTGATTGATGATTAAATAAATAAACAAAAATGAGCTGTTTTTCAAGTAAGCTGCTGTCTGGAGTTAGGCACATAAACTATATGGACAAAAGTATTTGGCTTCCTGACCATTAAACCAACAGGGACTGTGATGACACTGTATTCAAAGACATCTACTTTAATATGGAGTTAGCCTCTGTTTTGCAGCTCTTCTTGGAAGGCTTTCCACACATTTTGGTGTGTTTCTGTGGAAATTTGTGCCCATTCATTCTGTAGAGCATTTATGAGGTCAGGCACTGATGTTGGATGAGAAGGCCTAGCTCGCAGTCTCTGTTCCAGTTCATCCCAAAAGTGCTCAATAGGGTTGAGGTCAGGGCCAGACAAGTTCTTCCATATCAAACTCATCATCACCATGTCTTCATAGTCCTTGCTTTGTGCACTGGGCCTCAGTCAGGTTGGCACAGAAAAGAGCCTTCCCCAAACTGTTGCCACAAAGTTGGAAGCATAGCATTGTCCGAAATGTCTAGAAGCACTGGCCTTCACTGGAGAAAATGGGCGTTACCCAAACCCTGAAAAGCAGCCCCACACCATTATCCTCCACCAAACTTCACTGTTGGCACACTGCAGTCAGGCAGATAATGCTCTCCCAGCATCTGCCATCAACTGGACTTTTTTAACCATCCCGGACTTCAGACTGATGAGATATTGGTATAAAACTCTTTCAGCATATAGAGTTTTAAGATACTGTTTTGCTGGGTTCAAGTGACACCGAGACAAACCACTCCAGGACATAGTCTAGACCCTGACGTGCCAGAGCATTGTGGTCAGTGAGTGTGGTTGCCCATCTCGGTGTCAGAACTGGAAAGACAGATGTCAGGGTTTGAGTTTGTTTTTGTCACAAATACTTTTATTAACCTGCCTGTCACTGTGGCTAGTTTGTTGGTCAAATTCATCCCACACTGAACAAAAAAGTATTTGGCTAGTTGCTAATTTCTACCCCTGATATTGTCAGTGAGCTAAACAGCAGGCCTTATGGTGGTAGAGAGCTCAGTCCTTTGATAATGTTGCAGTCTTACGTGTTTGAGAGCCACATATGTCACTGAGCCCCACCTTTAGCTCTGTTTAAAAGCAGCCGTAGACCTGAAAGTAATGAAGACTTTCTAATGGCATGAATCCATAATTCAGTCCAACATAGTTCTCAGTCTTTTAACAAGTTTACAGCAATTTTATTCCAACATATTTGGTATATCTCCAGCCTTCATAGACATAGCACAATATTCTGTTATTGGATTATTAGCAATGAAACTAGTATAAACTGAAAGTGTCAACCAGATTCTTTCATTGTAATTTTTTCAGATATTAGACATTCTTTTCTTAACAGCACAGTTTCTATCTTTCAGCCTAATCCTCTAATAAACCAAACAGTAGGCTATAAACACGCCATTATCTAGAATGAGAAACATTCAGACCTTTTGTTATTAACACAAAACAAATTACCGAGCAGAAATACTGGAGCCTATTGGCCTACAAATCCCCACAAACTCATTACGTATGCATTATAATGCTGTGCACGCACACTAATTGGGTGTAACGCCCTGTGGTTTTTTCCTCTCTTTTTTTAAAGTAGTAAACTTACACTCACACTCACAAACACAGTGTGCTGACTCAGCCTCCACCAGCAGCTGAGGTTCAGTCAGTTTAGCTGAATCTGCTCTTAACCACCATGTGCACTCTCCGCAGGCTCCGATGTCATGTTGGTCCGGTGGGAAAAGCTCAAGCACGGTCTCAGATTAAAGCGAGGTTTCATTATTAAAGGAAGCAGGGAAGATGCTAGCACATTGTTGAAAGAAAGTATTTATGCACAATTTATAACTTTAATGGTTACCTAAAAAGACCCTTCTAGAGGCATGAATATTTGAGGTGCACAATGTTATCAGCGTTGTATTTGCATTGGCACATAGGAACATTTCTGACATTATTTACAGCCGATTAATCAGACACATTGGCGTAATGAATGTTTTAGGGGTGCGCCGATCGATCGGCCAAGATCGGTATCGGCCTTGATTTCCTTAATTTTGGGAGATCGGTGATCGGCTGATCCTTGTAAAATAAGATCAGTTTCATATGCCTCTACCTACTAAAATGTGAAAAATGAAAGACTAACGGAACTGATATTATTTAGTAGTTTGGACAGCAATGCTTTAAACTTTTCATTTATATTTGAGAGAACTACCTCATGTGCAGTTAAAAAAACAAGTTTGTATTGTTTCACAGGTATTGTTCAATGTTATTCAATAAAATAAGATTGGAACATTGAAGGTGTATGCTGTCAGTTAGAAAAAAATCGGTATCGGCCAAAATCGGAATCGGCAGGTCAGGCTTTTTAAAGATCAGTGATCGGTGATCGGCCAGAAACCCCTAGAATGTATAAATTAGTGCAATTCAAAGTAGAATCAACAGACGCACCTCAGCTGAAGTTTTTTCTGTATTATCATAAATTATTATCTTTCTATCCTTTTATCATTCTTATTATTTCGGTAAAAATTTCCTCTTTTGTGCACTGTGGAGCTCACTGTCTATGCCAGGCCTATTTAATTAGAGGCCCGGGGGCCACATGTGGCCCAGAACCAACACCCATGTGGCCCAGCCCATGGTCATGCCAGAGATGCACAGGGGAACCTGTTTCACAAGTTTTAATAAATTCCCACAGTTTTTCAGACCCTACATGCAACACTCTGCGTAGCCTAGCAACAGTCTACCTACAATGCACTCTGCTGCTTTGGAGTGTGGCTAGCGACGCTGACAGAAGTAGCCCCAAGATACAGAGTATAAAACATGTCCTTTTCAACTGTAGCTACAACTGTGCAAATTTAGATTTATGCACTTTAAGAAATACTTAGTTAAGATGTGACCAAAATTATTATTGCAAAATTTCATTTTATTTTTTCATTCTATTTATTTTATCTTTCTTAAAGTGAAAAAAAAACATTTCTACTACCTCACGTTATGCTCAAATACAGCTCTGTTGTTGTGTTTAATGCACTTTTTGATGTGCTTTTTTCATGCTGCCAAATTTAGAGGGGAAACTATGAATAAAAAGTGCCCATTTTTCATCAAATTGACATTACCAACTGCTTACTGGGCGCTGAGCATGTCGGGCCCAGCTGCATTTCTTGATTTTAAAATTTCGCCCAGTTGAATTTGTAATTGAATAGCTCTGGTCTATGCAATGCTGTTTGAAGCTCTCAAAGCAGTAGATAAAGCTTCATTTTACTCTGTTAAAAAACAAACATGTAATACAGAAACATTATTTATTTTTCATTAACAAATGTGTATAGTTGAAAATGATGCTGTTCATTTTTTATGGTAGAGTCAGATATTATTTGTCTTTTTTTATGCCTGTTTCAAAGTATCAAAAACTGCCACAATAGGACTAAACGGTAAATTTGAGAACTGGTAAGGTTTGGTGTTCTTAACAGTAAAAGGGTAATGTATGTACAGTGCATTCATAAAGTATTCAGACCACCTTCACTTTTCCCATTATTGTTATCTTGCAGCCTGATGCTATATCCACTTAAATTCATTTCTATTCTCATTAATCTACACTCAGTACTAACAAAGTGGAAACAGAATTTACAGTTATTTTTGCTAATATATAAAAAATGTAAACAGAAATATCACGGTTACATATACTCTTGATTGGAGTCCACCTGATTAATCTGATTGGACATTATTTGGGAAGGCCCACATCTCTAAAGTAGAAAAACTGGAAGGAACTTATGAGAGAATGAATTAAAAAATTGTTTAAAGAGGAAGAAATGGGTGAAAAGTGGCAATGATAGGTCAAAGTTGGCAAAATGGGTTAAAAATGGCAGAAAAGTGGTATGAAGAGTTTTGAGAGTTGCAAAATGGGATAAAAGTGGCAAAAATTGGATGAAAAGAGGTAAAAGGGGCAAAAAGTCACAAAAAATGACAGAAGAAGTGGTGAAAAGAGGTGAGAGAATGGTAAAATGGGTTTAAAGTGTCAGGAATGGATGAAAAGGGAAAAACATTGGTAAAATGTGGGAAAACAATAGGTGGAAAAAGGAAACATGAGTGTGAAGTGGCAAAACTTAGTTAAAAGTTGGCATGAAAAATGGGGAAAAGTGGTAAAGACCTGCAAGTTGGGTTAAAAATGGCAAAAAATGAGTGAAAATAGGAAAAGGAATGGGCAAAAGTGTTAAAGAATGGAAGAAGACAATGTTTGAAGAGGAAAAAGTGGCAGAAAAGTGGTGAAATGAGATCAAAGAGTGGCCATATTGGTTTAAAGTGGCAAAAATGGGAGAAAAGAGGACAAATTTGGCAAAAAGGGGCAAAAAATGGTTTAAAGTAGCAAAACATGGCAGAAAAATGGTAAAAACAATTCAAGAGTTGTAAAATGGGTTAAAAGTGACAAAAATTGTGAAAATATTATTAAAGGGTGAAACGTAGCAGCAATTGATTAAATGTGGGAGAAATGGCAGAAAATAAAAAGTGTTGAAAAGAGGTCAAAGACTGGCAAAATAGGACTAGAATGGTCAAAACATGGTAAAACTGGACAAAAAGAAGCCTAAATTGGCAGAAAAAAATGTGAAAATGGGTACGAAGTAGGAAACATGAGTTTGAGTGAAAAAAGGGATTAAAACTGCATTAATGGGCAGAAATGTGCAAAAATGCAGAAACTGTGGTGAAAAGCAGTGAAAAAGTGTTAGGTCTACACAATTTCAACATCAGAAATCAATAATAGCATGACACTCTTTGCTGCTAGCACCAATGCTACTGATCCGACACACACACATGCATTGATATCATCAACAAGGGAGGGCCCATTCACTGAGTTTTTCAGGGGCCCAGACAATTCTGGGGGCAGGCCAGCATGGCTGGTAAAAACAAAAGCCCTCACACCATAGTCATATCATCAAATACAAAACCAGTAAAACGACGTTATCATCCGAAGAGTTGATGATTAAAATACTAAGACTGAACACTGAAGCGTGTGATTTGTGATATAAATCTTCTTGTCTACCAGTGGATGACTGCAGGACGGGGGGTGGTCCATGCTGAGATGCCCGTGTCAGAGGAGCCAGTGGTGGGCTTACAGCTGTGGGTGAACCTGTCAAAGTGTGATAAGATGGTGGAACCAGCATACCAGGAGCTGAAGGGCTCTGAGATCCCCAAACCAAGCCAGGGAGGAATTACAGTCGCTGTGATCTCTGGAGAGGCTTTAGGAGTGAAGGTGTGTGACAGTTTGTGTCTGTCTGTGTAAAGGTGTATGCCTTTGAATTTCACATTTATGGTGTTTATATCACAACATCAGAGGATCCAGAAGCACAGTCAGAAGATGCATATAGTGTTACAATACAGTACATATGCATTATATATAATGACATATAATGGGCTAGGATCAGATATGGAATGACACAACAGGTATGATGAATGTAGTATGGTGCTGTACAATAGAATGTGGAAAGATTCGATTGGATAAGATCCTGTGTAATGTGATATAATAAGATACAGAGATGATGCAATACACTGATTGTCCCTGTTAGGAAATTTGTCAAGTGCTGAATCAGAGTCCCTTTAGATCCTTAAAAAGTCTCAAAAAGTCTGAAATTGTACTTTTGAAATGAATTGCAAACCTGCTAAAATAAGCATAAGTATAGTAATACTGTAATGTTACTGGCAGAATAGAGGCACTCAATGAGCCAGAAATCATTGAATTAGGGTGTTTATGGCCAAAATTTTTTCTGTCCTCTATGGTCCCAGTGGTTCTTAAACTTTTCACAGAGCAAATCTAAGCTAAGATTAAGCCAAAATCTTGAGGCACACCATATTCATATCCACGCAAAATCACCTCTTTAAACCATGGGACAGTATCTTTAGTTGTTGTATAGTTGTAGTGATAATGTATGGTTTAACTAAGTCTAGGATGCACCTACACTTTTGCCAAGGCACATCTTACGATGCCGTAGTTATGCTATAGCGTGAATCGGTATAAATAGTGACTGCTAGTGGAACAGTTAGCTTGGATGTAGCCATATCAACACTTTTATCAAACCTGGACCACATTTATTCATGTAAACATGAGCAAAGAGCCACACTAAATCCTTTTCGTGACGAAAAAGATGTTTTGGCTTTCGACCTGCGTTGGCATGAGTTTGCCACAGTTCCTTCAGATCCTTGAAAAGTCTTAAATTGGATTTTTGAAATCGAAGTCCTCTGAAAGTCTTGAAAAGTTTTATTTTTTGCCAGTGAGAGGTCTTACATTTTAAAGGGCACTTTTACTAAGACATGCCTTTATCCAGTCTTTGTTTTCTGGCAAAAAAACTGGGTGTTTTAAGGACTGATGTTTGAGGTCTGAACTACATTTAAAAATTGATTTCAGTATCAGCTAAAATTATTTTGTAAATATCTGCAAAAATCCACTATCATGCATCCCTATTAAATTTTGATGAAGGTCCTAGTGAGACCTTTTTTAAGTGAGAAACTGATGCTTACTTTCTACTGGCTGCTGATATCATGGTGATGGTGCATTTACCGTCTTCTTGAGAAAGCATGAAAAATAAGAGCAGTGACTAAACGTCCATGCATGATTGTGTGTTCATGCTTGTGTGTATGAGGAAGAGAGAGAGGGGGATGCCTGTTTAACCACAGCATTTTATTAGTGTGAGTGAGAAGAGCCTGTGTGAGAAAAAGGAAGCTATAAATGAGGAGCAGATTGTCCTACGTAGGGTGACTTGGCATGTGCGTGTTTCACTTTTATTTCGTTACTCTTTTGAACATGAGTAGAAGCTGACGTGCAGAATGAAGTGCAGGCTGATGGCAGCAAACAGAAACACCAAAAGTGAGGTTGAGAGTGAAGGGACATTCTTCCAAATGTGGTTTTTATTGTATGTGTGTTTTTACATTATAGAGGGTTACTGCAAGGCAGGAGACTCATTGAGCTGTGGTTTGGCATTTAGACTTCAGTTAACCAAGTTCTTAAGATTTTTTATTGGTAATACTGGCAAACATTTTAAAGAAGTCTCTATTTGCCACAGATTTGGTGCCCAGGATCTGCATCCAAAATGTAACGGATTCTCCCTTTGTCTGAGCACCACCCTTCCTCCAAGTTTCATCAAAATTAGGCCTGTATTTTTCCATAATCCTGCTGCCCAAAGGATGTAGAATAGCCCCACAACAACCTTAAAGTAATAATACAAAGCACTGTTTCTGCATGTTTTTTTATTTATCACTCTATTTGAAGAGGGACAGAGGATGAATATCAAAATTATTTCTGAAAATGTGATACACTCAGCCAGACATTACAGCATTTCATCTGCAGCCAAAAGTTTAAGCCATGAAACTACAAATGATATTTTTTAACTTTGTTCCCTGAAAAATGCAGAGATAAATAGTACTGTCAACCACATAACAGGATTATGTGAAAAGCTTTGACTGGTTTTAAACAATTTATCACAAGGAAACGTTGATGCTGATGTTCTGATGCCATAAAAGTGCAATGACGACAGACTCTGGTGCCACTCTTCTAAAATTTGCATGTATGATGTTCTGTTCTTTTTTATACATTTCTTAAAGTTTGTGCTGGTCTCCTGAGTCTGAAAATGTTTGCATATTTTACAACAGATTTTTTCTTTCCTAAAGTCCAAGGTTTACACGAGGACACCAACCTTGTACCTGGATTTCAGACTGCAGCCTGGGGCCCTGCATGTTCAGCCAGTTCCCTCAGGTAGGAGACATTTCTAAGTACACTATTGTATGTTTAATTGGATTGTATTGTTGATTGAAATTTTTTTTGAGAGGACTGTAAGGACTCAAACAGAAAAACCTCTCCTGGTTACCTTGGGCACTGATGGCTAATCAGCCTTATTCACCATTTTGTTTCGTACTTAGCCCAGAGCAAAGTGGGACCCTTTTTAATATTGTCCTCATGTGTCTGCACAAAGGATGAGCATTACTCTGTAACATAATATAAAAAGGATTAGCAATTCAACCTGAACTGCTTATTTTATTGAATGTGTATGTTTTTTTATTTATGAAAGCCAACAAAAATAACCACATATACTGAAGGATTTTTTTAGAAATATCAAAGAAAAAGCTCTCTCTTCACCTCTGAGTCCACCAGTTGTTGGCAAAAAGTAGAGCTGTGGAAATGTTTTCCTCTTTTTCAGGTCTTTAAATAATTTAAATGAGTGCTAAAAAATGTTTATCAGTTTAAAAATGCCAATAAAGCATCAAGGATCAAGTACATTTTTATTATCCCAGAGGGGCAGTTTGCCATATAAACCATTTCACAAAGCATAAGAATAAAAAAAGTTCAGGAACATCAGACAGTCTTTACAGTCGTTGCTTTGTGCGCTGTGGCACAATCATGTTGCCACAAAACTGGAAGCGTAGCATGGCCCAAAATGTTTTGGTATGCCAAAGCATTACGGAGCATATAAAGTTTTCACCACCTTCAATGTCTTGAACTCTCACTGATTTTATAAATCAATCATGGCCAATATAATTTTGCTTTTTTGACAGTAAATAAATTGCAAAAAGACCTCTTTAATGTCAAAGTGAAAACAGACAATGTAATGTCAGTTTAATTCAAGTCAGTATTTTCACACTCAAATGTTCGGCGCCTTTTAAATGTGATACAGTATGCACGCTCTACTCAAGAAAGAATCCTATGTGTAGCTCTGGACGCAGCTAAAGCGTTTGACAGGGTGGAGTTTGACTATCTTTTTGATGTGCTTGAAAGATTCGGACTTGGACCTGATTTTATTAAATGGGTGAGACTGCTTTATAGTGCCCCAGTGGCAAGAGTGTTGGTTAACGGCTGTACCTCTGACGTCTTTAAACTGGGACGAGGAACGCGGCAGGGATGACCCTGTCCCCGCTCCTATTCGCATTGGCTATCGAACCGCTTGCAGAGGCTGTAAGGTGCTCTAAAGATATCTCTGGTGTATGCCTTGCTGGAACTGTTCATAAGCTAGCCCTATATGCGGATGATGTCATCCTCTTTATGACTCAGCCTGAAATGTCTATTCCTGCCCTTGTTAAAATTATAGATGCATTTGGCAGCTTCTCTGGTTATAGAATTAATTATGACAAATCCGAGGCTTTGCCTTTTGGGGACTTCGGGGACAAAAGTACCTTGTTGAACTTTCCATTTAAGTGGTCTGACTCTGGCTTTACATACTTAGGTGTCAGGGTCTCAGCCAATTTAGGCAATCTGTTCAAAATGAATTTTCTTCCCATTATTTCTGCCATTAAAAGTGATCTTCTTAGGTGGTTTGACCTCCCTCTCTCTTGGTTTGGTAGAATCAGTTTAATTAAAATGAACATTCTCCCAAGAATCCTGTACCCAATGCAAATGCTCCCACTGAGGATCAATAAATCAGTTTTCACTGACATTGATAAAGCTATTTTGAAATTTATCTGGCATGGGAAAAAATCACGTCTCAGTCTTAAAACACTACAATTGCCAAGAGAGAGAGATGGTTTGCCAGTTCCGGACTTAACTTTTTATAATTGGTCATGCCACATGCGCATAGTGTCAGATTGGCTGAGACATTTTCTTGATTCCAAGCAGCAGTTTTTGTTACAGTTTTGCCTCAATAAAAAATTCATATCCCATGCCTATAGGAAGTTACAGTCTCTCAAGACATTAAACATCAACAAAACTAAAAGTTTATGGGAGAGGGACCATGGGATTGAGTTTGGGGAGCAGGCTTGGTCTGATGCTGTAGAGTCCGTAGGGAAAACTTTTTTGTGCAACAGGATAACAGAAAGTCAGTACAGAATCCTTCACAGATTGCAACGTACACCCCAATCCCTTAATACCTTTTACCCTGAGTTGTCTCCCCTTTGCATAAAGTGTAAGAAGGAGGTTGGTTCTTACATTCATTGTATCTGGAGCTGTCCTGAGGTATATGATTTTTGGGTAAAAGTTTCACAGGAATTAAATCTTATTTTTGGTAAGACAATACAGGTAAATTCCAGTTTGTTTCTTCTAAACATAGCAAGTGAGGAACTCTGTTTGACAAATGTCCAACATAAACTTTTGAGCAAGCTTACTGTCTTGGCAAGAAGATGTGTTTTATTTCAGTGGATTAAACCCAGACCTCCAACTATCAGTCAGTTGCATGGAGAAATTCTTAAAGTTTTGCCGATGGACCGTTTAAGTTCAAGGTTAAAGGGAAATTTGAAGTCTTTTGACAAGCTTTTGGGGCCCTTTCTTGACTATCTTCCAGACTGCATAACAGACCTAATAAAGAAGGGATGTTGTGATGTAAACCGGCACCCCTCATGTGCTCCTCAGAATCCTTGAGATTCTCTAATGTGTATCTTATTTTAATGTTAGGTTATTCTATTGTACTTTATTACCTTTCCTGCATTGTGGATTCACTGAACCACATTTGATATCCAATTACAGTGATATAGAAATGTCTGTGTGCAACCTCCTGTACTAGTACATCATGCTTGTTATAGGGATATTTTGACCATCTCGTTTTATTTTGTCTGTATTGTCTGATCCCGCTTGGTTTATACCCTGCTTATTCCAGTACTTGCTGTCATGTGTTTTTCTTTTTTCTTTTTGGTTTTCCTTTTTTCCTCTTAAATGTTCAAAAATTCAAAAAAACATGTTTAAAAAAAAAAAATTCAAGTCAGTATCTGGAAATTGCAATTTAACTCCATTCTTCTTTAAATAACTGTGTCTTGGTAGCCTCTCTAGTCTCCATCTTGCATGGTCACTCAGTTTGTGAGGACGGCTTGATCGAGGCAGATTTACACATGTGCCATATTTCTTCCAGTTCGTGATGATGGATTAACTGAACTCCAGGGCAATTCAGTGCCTTGGATTTTTTTATCAATTCCCCTGACTTACACTTTTCAATAACCTCTCCTGTTCTTGCTCTTTTTGTGCATACAAGGTAAGCCTGAGGCATGTAGAGAAGCAGCTAAAAACATCCAGAGTACAGCAGGTATCAAAGACAACAGAATAGCATTGATTAAGTCAGATGCAGAAAAAAGGAGGAGCTGGGGTGGAGGAGGGTTTCAAAAAGTTTCTTGCAGAGGGAGCAGCCAAGAATAGCAGGCTAGAGCAGCTTAAAAGGGCAGCATGAGTGTAATTAGCCAATCAAGTGCTTGAAAGAGAATCAGCTGGCTGTCAGCTGATCTCAACTATATGGCAGCGCCAGACTCCGAGGCCTGCCTGAACTAACACTGTATGCTCAATAAATGGCAGTGGGGTTCTTCCTAAAATCTACTCTTACTTCTTTCCTTTTGGACACACTGATTTTTATAAAAGCATGTCTTACATTATTCATTAAAATCTGTTAAAACTAGCCCAAGATCAGGGTCATCATTTGAAAGGAGAGACACAATCACTGAGTCATCAGCAATTTTTACACTCTGATACAGACTCTGGTATTGATTTGTCAAGAAAATGGGAAATGGGATGCACTTGTGGACCTGGGTGTCTGAAAGTACGCCAAAAGGGATAACCACTAGAATTACAAGGAATTTGTAGGTAGAGGGAATGTGTAAAATTATTATGCAAAAATGAGGCTGAATAAAATAAAATCGGAAGAATCAGTTAAGAGTCACAGTACAAAGGTTTTTGCTCCCTTGAGGTCTGTTAAAATCATGTTTAGAAATATTACAAGAACATTGACTGGGTGTGTACATTTACCTAAGTCCTGCTGCTCACAGGTTGACAGGATTTTTATTGCAGGTTTATGAGTTGGAAACTCTTTCAAAACGGTCCTCCAACTTCTTAATAACTGTTATATTTCTGTGTTTGTCAGGATGGACTGCATTCATCTATACACTGTCAGGATCCATTCATCTGGGTGAGTTTTGGTCTTCTTTATAATCTTTTGAAAGCAAGAAATGGTTTATTTCTCTGATTAATATATAAAATACTTTAACAAGGCCTGGGTCATATTTTCTGTCCCTTCAGATAAGAACTAAAAAATCCCTCAAAGACAGGGTAATACTTAATTTGACTTATATATGTGCACTCTTCTCAACCTGTGTGATCGTTTCCAGCTTCCCTCCCTTCTCTCCCTGCTGCCGTATCTACGTTACAAAAATGTGTGTGATCTCAATCCAATGCTAACTTCCCTTCTGTATTCAGCCAAGACGTCCATGTGTTTCACTTTAAAACTTGATGGATTCATATACTGTCCATAAAATAAAATCTCCTGACTGCCCCAGTTCATGTGAAATTTACCCATTATCATGGGAAAAATGACAGTGCTACTGTTCTAAAATATGACCATGTCTAAGTTTGCTTCATATCAGTAATTGTGCTGACATGTTGTAGTGACGCCCTACTGGAAAAAGTAATACTGCATTATAATAATGATGCATTTCCTGCTTATTGGGTGGCATTTTGTGATCAGGGTGTTCCCCTCGCATGGGAACAAACACTCTCAGACGGTTAACTAATTTTCAGAGGCTTTGGTGGTTGTCTTAAAACCTGTTGCTTTCAATCAGAATTCCCCTTTCATGTTCTTTTTACAAAACTTCATTATAATTTGATCACTCTCCATTGTTACATGGCAGGATCTCTCAATTCCTAGCAGATGTTTTGATGGCATGAGAAAAGGAGAGTGGCTGCTTGGATTAAAGTACTTATATTTTAAGTGCCGACTCTACATGTCGTCTGGACCAATAACAACCAGCTGGCTTTGTTCATGGGTTTCTCACTTTTACGACTGTACTTCTTCAGTACTGTAAGTGTTATTCCAGGTCAAAATGTCTCAAACATGCAGGCACCTGTTTTTTATTCAACTTACAATAGACTGATGAAAGTCTTGTGGGATCCAGAAGTGATCCATCATACAAATGTAATAATTGCGAATGATTAATTTGTCAACTTATTTGCAGAAATGAGATTAAACTACAACACTGTGTCAGAACAGTATTTGCATCATAATAATGCACGTTGTGGTTATGTAACTAATTGCAATGAGCATGAACTGGTTTATGCTGGAAAGCCTCCCAGACTCTGACTGAGTCCCAAGGTCTGATAAGTTAAGGCTCTAACTTTAGAGACTGTTTGTTCCACAACTTAACTACACTGTGGGAGCAAAATTTTGCAGAGAGGACTATGAAGACAAAATGAGGTAGACATGTGCAGCTCCAGTTATAGGTTGTCTGCAATCATGTGATCCCTAATGCCAGTTTGGGGCCAGGAAGTGGGGGACAGCTGTTAAGAATGAATTGGAACATAGGAAGAATATGATTCCTACACTTTACAAAAAAGTGATTTTTTTTTACAGTTTAACCGATTTACCTGGAGTGGAGGCGATCAGTATCACAAATACTCAGTCCTGCAGACCTCCTTGTGTCTAGCATCATCGAGCCAGATGAAGAGTCTTGTGCTGAACTAAGAGGCTAACTGAGTGCCTTTAAAATATAAAACAATCCTCTTTTTGTCACAAGCATATTTTTAATTAAAACAGTGATAGACTATCAACTGAATAAACCTTGTGGGTTGAGTAACCGAGAGATGATGAGCCGTTCATGAACAAGCCTGTGCGTCTCTTTTATGTTAGCTGCCGCAGCTAGCTCCTGTTTGAAAACCAGTGTCCAGTTCTCCAACCTTTTGTTGTTATTGAATCCACATTATAAAGCCAAACTGTTACCAAGAGCAGCGTCTTGTCCAAGTACACATCAACATGTGGCTGTAGGAACTGGGGACTTAACCTCTGACCTTCAATGTGATCTGGAACCCACAGGAGCCTCCCTAAACATGATATTTATCTCTTGCATAGCTGGACTTTAAATTATGATCAGAACAGGAAGCCTGGTCTACTGTCTGTGGTAACTACACTGGAAGATGTTAAAGCTTTCACCCCCAGAGGGGAACATGCCAGAAATTAGTTGGAGCTGAATTTATTTAAGTGTAAGATAAGCATATAAAACATATGATATAGTAACTTTCAAATTCTTTGTTTTAAGGTCCAGATGAGGAGCAGCAGAAGGTGGAGCCCCATCACACTGTGGTGTTTGGAGATGGAGACTGTGTGAAATTTGAGAATAAGGTGAGGCTGTAAGCCTTCAGAGTCTCATTATCCATGATTTTCAGGATTTTTGATGCTTTATGACTTCAGTTTTGTTTGATACACACTATTTTTGCTTTTTCTCATGTCCAATTATTCCATCTTGTGACAATATTGTTTCAGTGATTAAGTCACTTTCCTAGACTGTAGTACTTGATTTAAGGCCTTTAACATTTTTCAAACCATCTTAAATGTGAGGACCTGGATCATCTTAAGTCCTAACCCCCACTCTTGTGTCACTGAATAAATAAACACTTTGCAACCTCTCTGTGAGATGTTGCACAACATGGTCACAACCTTGAATGTTTCATTCACACACCTGTAACCTGAGTCACCTGGAGCCTTGGCGTCATGCCCACCATAAACCAAGACTCCACCCGGTGTTTGGTGTTGGAATTACACTCATAATACATAATTACAGTGTGGATAAAAAGGTCTCATGCAGAGATGAAATATAACAGTCCACTTCATGCTCACGGACAAAGATGATAATGTTGCTTTTATGCTTTTTCAGGGCACTGAAGTTTCCCATTTTGTTCTGATCGCTGGCAAACCAATCAAAGAGCCTGTTGCTCAACGTGGTAGGTGATTTTTTTGTTTCTCTAAATCTTTTACAGAATTAAGAAGTCCAAAACAAACTTAACAAGTAAAATATCTATGCAACAGCCTAGTTGGTAGGTGTAAAACATAGAAAGTAAAGGAAACAAGGTGTTTCCTTCCTGGTCCTCAGACTAACACACTGGGTTAGAGGCAAAATCAACAATTATTTACATATACTCAATAAAAGGCTTCTTACAACAATCTAAACAAGAGACCGTGGGTGCAATAGAAAAAGGCACTACTGGCTCTCAAAAAACATAATTACTCAGAAAACACAACATTACTGAAATTACAAGAGAGATTATAAAGGATACAAAAATGTCCCACTTTTACCAAGTGAACCAAAAAGCACCATTTAAGCAACACAAACTAAGTTTTTGGAGGCCAGTAACAAAAAAGTTGCTGCTATCAGGACGCCATATGAGAAACTGAAGGCTGCCATATCCACACGACAACAGAGCACTCACTCAGAGTGCACAAAACACAGCAGGGGCCCATTTCATTAAGCAGGTTTAGTGCAAACCTTGAGTCTGTTGACCCTGATATGAAATTGGATCCAAACAAGACAAACAATTGATATCACATATTATGTGAGTTGAATTGAAGCTTACCTGGTGCATGTAAGCTTCAATGAAGCACTTACTTCCATCATTTATCTTTCCAAAGTCCAAGAAGGGAAAGGGGCAGATGACCCAGTGTTAAATTCGTCGACTAAAACTATGACTAAAAATGTTCGTCGACAGCCTTTTTCTCCATGACAAAAACTCGACTATGACTAACAAAAATAGATCTTTGATGACTAAAAGTGACAAAAAATAAGTTTAGTTTTCGTCAAGATGACTAAAACTAGACAAAAATGTAATGTAGTTTTTGTCTGACATTCAAAATCCATGCTATTTCTCCACTGTGGGTTAATCTGTCAAAAAGAATGCATCTCTTGCTATTCTGTCCCTCAGCCGTAGGAAGCAGGGACCCCAGGTTTGGCAGAGTGCCTAGAACACACTACCATGATTTGGTACCAGAAATAGGCAAGAAAATTAATGCTTGGACTGAAGTAAAGACTAAAATGTGAGGACTTTTATGGACTAAAACTAGACCAAAATGTTTTGAGTTTTCATCGATTAAAACTAGACTAGAACTAAAAATGATGTAAATGATTAAAATGTGACTAAAACTAAAATGCATTTCATTTAAAGACTAAAACTAAGACTGAAATTAAAAATAGCTGCCAAAACTAACACTGAGATGACCCCACAAAGAAGACCAACTTCTGGCCTGTATGTGATGTAGCCTCCAATGTTGAGGCCAGGTATGGCTCCTGTTGTCTGCAGCCAGTCTTTTTTTTTTTTTTTTTTTTTTTTTTTAGTTTAAAAAATGCACAGAAAAAAACAGCAGGAGACAGGAATTATTGGCCTGAACGATTGTTGTCACACAACACTTGTGTATGGTCCAATTCGAAAAAGTGATCAAGTTTGTTTCAGTAGTTTTGTCATGGTTTAGCACGTTTAAACATTATCTGCCTGTGTTTCCTCAGCAGATGTCTGTCCAGCCTCACTCCTTGTTTTAGGAAATCCATCTCTTTTAGGAGATCCAGATCATTTGTCTCAGCTCAGTAGAGCTGGTTGTTTGGCTCTCAGACAGCTTTTCATTACGCTGTTAGACATTTCAGATGCTTTTTACACTAACTTACTGGCATCTCTGTTGTCAGTAAGTTTGAGTACCGTACAGGTACAGGAACGCGTGGACCTTTTGCCACAGTAAATCCTTGCATCGGGGCTCCATTGATGATGGTTTTCACAGTTGTGTTTCCTACACTGACCTCAGAATTGATTTACCTTACTCAGATTTGCTGCTCTGAAACTGACAACTCAGTGTTTCTCATCTGAGGTAGATCAAGTCAGAGCTCAGAGCTAGACTCTGAGTTTATTGAGCTTCCTTCTTGAAATGGCCCCTGCAATCAAAATACAAAACAATGCAACTACACTACAATAAAGCCATTTCTCCAACAAAAATATAAAGTACGAATTTCTTTTTTGTGTCTGCCTCTCAGGTCCATTTGTAATGAACACAGACGAGGAGATCACAGAGGCTATTAAGGACTACCACAACGGCACAAATGGCTTTGAAAGAGCCGTAAACTGGAGGTCTAAGATCAGAGATTCTCTCTGAACACCTCATGACACACTAAGATGGTGAAATGTTTGCCTTACAGATCAAGCTTTAAGCAGTTTTATTCTTATGATTCTAAACAGATAGTAAAAGTTTGAGGTTTGAATATGTAGGTATTTATTCCAAGGGTTTGGGCTGAATATGTGTTACAGGACATCTAGTACTTTCCATCATGCATTCTGACTTGTTCCATGTTTACTTGCTTTGTGGAAACTCGCCTTTTTGTTTGCAGTGTAGTGCATTAACTCCCTTTCCACTATAAGATATAGATATTAGGGAAAATGTGTTTCTGCTCTCCACGCCCCTTGTTAAGTTTAGGCTTTATTACATTTTCCCTCTGCTGTTTGTACACTGTGGCTGAGCTGTTATAAAGCTTGTGTGTAAATGCTTTCACACTGCTGAGATGAACATAAATGCACTAATTTCAGGAAGTAGAAGTTTTAAATCTGAAATGTTTTATGCACTATGCACTAGAGCCCTAAGCAGACATGCTTTACTCAAGATAGAAAGTAATTTCAAGCTCCCTCCTTGAGTACTTGACTTATTTATGTCATTATCTTGGCATAATAACTTGTTTCTTTCCACATGATAACAAGTTAATATCCTTAAATAATGGGGCAATGACTAACCTTAACCAGTTATCAAGGCAAAACAGTCATTATTAACCAGAGATAAGAAGTTAAATAAGTAAATATTCTGTATTAAAGAACAGAAATTTACTTGATGTTACAAGAAAATGGAGTAAATTAAAACTTGTACAGTGCCTGTTAAATCCACCTTGGTTGTTTTACCCTGTTATTGGTATTATGAATCAATCATGGTCAGTGATATAAAAAAAATACAAAAAAATTATTTGATGCCAAATTGAAACATGTTTCCAGTAAATACTGTCAATTGAATGAAAATATTGATGTAAAATATGTGACTGCATAAATATTCACCCCCTTTAAAGTCACCGACCTAATCCAACAGAGGTCCAGCCAATTGGTGCTAGTAGTCTCACAGTTAGTGAAATGGGGATCACCTGAGTGCAGTGAATGTGTCTCAAGTCATTGTAGTATAAAGACACCTGCGTCGGGACGGTCCAGTCACAGTTTAATCAGTATTCATCGCTACCATAACACCATAAAGACAAAGGAACACTGTAAGCAGCTCAGAGAAAAGTATATATGTATATCTCAGAAGCTGATATGGGAGAGCCTCTGCATACAACAACTGTTGTGGTTCTTCACCATTCAAACCTTTAAGGTAGAGTGGCAAAGAGAAAGCCACTACTGAAGAAAACTCAGATTAAATCTGGACTAGAGTTCCCCAAAAGTCATGGGGGAAACTTCATGGTCAAGTGGAAGAAAGTTCTTTGGTCCGATGAGACCAAAATGGTGCTTCTTGGCCATCAGACGCTATATTTGGCAGACATCAACCATCAGACATCTCCAAAAACAAACTATCCACTCTGTGAGGCACAGTGGTGGCAGCATCATGCTGTGGGGATGCTTCTCGGCAGCCAACCTTGGAAGCCTTGTAAAGATAGAGGGTGAAATGAATGCGTCAAAATATGGACAATCATATTCGGTCTGCAAGAGAACTAGTCGAAGCCCAGACCTCAATGCAATAGAAAACCCAATACATATTTTTATGTAAGTGACATAACTTTTTAGAAATCTGTTTTCACCTTGACATTCAAAAAGGTTTTTTTTCCTTTTTTGTGAAAAAAGCTAAATTATTTCGACCATGATTAATTCATAAAAAACAATGAAAGGGTAAAACATCCAAGGGGGTGAATCTTTTA
This sequence comes from Cheilinus undulatus, assembly GCF_018320785.1. Lineage (NCBI taxonomy): Eukaryota > Metazoa > Chordata > Actinopteri > Labriformes > Labridae > Cheilinus > Cheilinus undulatus. The sequence continues at coordinate 45,238,045 of NC_054865.1, read as the reverse complement.
TACAGGCACTGTAGATGCATGTCTTTGCAGGTCTACCAAAATATGACTCTCATTAGATGCACTACTTTTTAAAATTGATTTTTATTGTTCAGTTGATTTCTACATGTATATTACACTAAAATGTTGGAGGGTAAAGTATCATTTTGTAAATTTTATGACTATTAAATATAGTTTTTATCAATCAGAAAAGGTGCTTCAGCAGTTTTTTATTTGTACACAAATATTTTGTCTGTCGTGTCCATTATGTCATCATTTTCCCAGATCCTCAGTCAAACATGCATGGATGGGCAAGTGGGTGGGATGTCAGTGGGACAGGGGTGGTGCTGGCATCTTATTTCCCCTTACACTTAACAGAGGTCTGGATCACATTTAAAACACATGTTACTGCTCTTCGCCTGCGTGCATTTTGGCAGCTCCGGAGGCTGCAGACACTGATAGGGGATTTAAGTGGCGGGGGACTCGAGCACTTGACAGACAGACATTTAAAGAGGAAGCAGGACCAGCAGGGCTGACACCAAAACAGACATACTGAGCTTTTTTAGAGTTTGCCCACATCTGAAAGGAAGAAAATTGGTGGCTTCTTTTGAACCTTTTTTTTTTTCCACAAGGATTTACAGCAGCAGCAGGATCTGGAGACCTGTGGACTCAGAGGAGAAGTCAAACTTACACATTGTGACCTGAAATTGGCAGTGAAGTGAAGGCTACTTTTCAGGGGAGAGTGGGTGAAGAAGTGTAGAGTTTAAACACAGAGGAATTTGTCCAGATATTTAATCAAGAGTTCTTGAAATATCTCAAGGGTTTTCAGTTAAAATAAACAAAAAAGATTGCAAGCTGAGAAGACACCTTAGTAAAATCTGAAGGTTTTTAAGGTGATTTTAAGCTCCTTGATATTTAACTGGACACCTCAGGCTGTGCATCAAAGCTCCTGCAGTTAAAGGTGCATGTTTTAAAGCCTCCTCCATTTGGCGTGTCTGGCTCTCTCTGACAGGTCACGTCTGGCTTTGACACACACACTCACTAAAACACACTCTCTTTAGTGCAGCTGGAAGATTAAGAGTTGGTGTTGTACATACCGGCACAGAGAGACTAAGTGTGTGTGGTCTGGAGGACTCAGCTGGTCTGAGAGAAGCAGCCAGCTCTCGAACTGCTGAGAGTTTCTCAGACAAGGCGAGTGGAGCCAAAGGATGAGGATGAAGATGAGCCGGACTCTGTGCAGACTGTCCTGCCTGGTGACTCTGGTGGTGGAGCTGAGCTGGATAGATGTTGGATACAGCATGTACGGACAGGCAGGGAGCAGGGTAAGTGGTGTGAAGCCTTTATTATGTGATATGAATAATGAGTAAGAGTATATAAAATCACTGCCTGATCAAGCTGTTTGCTACTAATTTTTTCAGCAATTTTCTGCATTATGTAACTTTTTCCTTGTTTGGACTCCTTAGTTTATCATAGATTCATCTTGTGTCTAATTGCTGCTAGTGCTGCACGCTCACATGTGCCCTTTTCATTGTAATCATTGCACTGCACGCAAAAGGAGTGGCTCATTGTTTCTGCACCAGAGAACCATTTCAGCCTAATGGTCAGTGTTTTACTAAAACTAATTTCTTCATTCATCACGTAACCTCCCCAATTTTCCCTACCTTCCTTTCCAGTTCCTGTCATCCCTTTCTCAGGCGCTATCCCCCTCTGTTTCCCATTAGTGGGTCCATCCCCTGGTACAAATTATGAAGGGGAAACCTCCCTATTTTCTGTTGTTGTTTCTTTGATTTAAGTGTAGGCAGTTACCCAGCCAGCCTGCCACACCCTCGGTTCTGCTGCAACACACTGACCACATCAGAGGGCTCACATTGTTACAGTTGTCCAGAGGAAATAAAGCAAACATTGAGCAGACAAGTGCAACGTCCCATGACCATCCTTTCTGAAACTGCATCAAGATTGAGCCTGGGAAGTCTAACGTTGAACTCCTTTCAATACATGGCTAGACAGGACCCATCCCATGGTCTTAAAAACCTTACTACAATCTATTAAAACTTTCACACTGGACTTAAATATGAGATTTATACCCTATCGATACCACAAAAGAGATTATTTTCAGTTCTGCTTCCATTTTGTTCTGGTTTATGTCATCATGGGGAACTTTGCCCCACTGTGCTAGTATGACAGGTGGTTTTGCAGTTCTCTCCCACCCTTAAATCACAGCTCTTCTCTTAATGGAGAGCTGCCAAACATCATCTGATACTTTAAACTCTGTTCCAGTATGTATGAGCATGTGTACATACAGTACATGTTTTTATGGCACAGCTACCACCCATTAAATCCAGCAGCATGTCCTCCTGCCCAGGACGTACTCTTTGGTAGCAGAACCATGAGGCTTCAGAACGAGCATTGTTGGGAAGGTACACAGGCGGGCGGCAGCAGACGCACAAATCTACTGCAGCAGCAGCTGTTGATATTTGTTGACTAATAGGTGTGACATCAGGCCAAGTGCTCCAAGTCACTCCTCAGCTTCAGACTCATCTCAGTGTCAAACATGTTAGCGGATTTAGCTCAGTAGTGCTTAATTTTACACAGCTCAGAGGATTATATTTTACTTGTCAGTTTATATTGTTCATAACACAACAGCCTGCTAGCAGCGCTATGGGCTAAAGCACTGGTTCTCAACCTGGGGGTTGGGACCCCCTTGTGGGTAACAAAACTCTAACAGGGGTTCGCCAATGCCTTCCAAAATACAATAAATATTTTTTGAATTATTTCAAATTGTAAATTTTACCCATTTGTTTAAAAAAAATAAATGCATGGAATTAGTTACATGTAAATAAAAAAAACAAGGGGATTAATGCTAAAATCAGAGTTGTGTTTTAAAAAAATCCTTAAAATGAATTTGGACAGTTGTGTTCATATATGCTTCAACCACTTTTAGGTACTGTGGGGGTCTCTGGAACCTTTATTTTGGGGGCCACTGGCTGAAAAGTTGATAAACAGAGACGTCTGAATAGACTATGGAGGTCACTGCTGCTTCATACTGCTCTCCAAAGACACAAACCCCATTGTGCACATGGCCTAAATGTATGTAAAGCTATTTGGTTGGGATTTTATTGCTGGAAAGAGAACTGATGTTCCATTTTTCCGTGCGGGTCCAGGGGAACCTTAACCTTGCAAAGCAGATAGATTAGCCAGACTCATTGTCTGTCATCAGGCAAATCCATCTTGCAAAGCTCGTATTTATAATATTTGTGCCAGACCTGAAAATGGTTTGGATCAATCATCGTCATTTGAGGAGAAGGAGATGGTGGCTAGGTGCGGGGGAAGTTGGCAGCCACTGGTGTAGCAATTAGCTCAGACATAGTTACAGTATAGCAGTTTTATCAGAACTTGGCCACATGAAATAAAGAGTCACGCTGAAAGCTTTTTCTGACAGCAAGGGTGTTTCCACTCTTCTGCCGACCTGCTTTGGTCTGAGTTTGCGAGAGTTACGAGGGTGGTGTTGCAGTGTGTCATACATTGGCTGCTGTTAGCTTTGATGTAGCCACGGCAGCAGTTTAATCAGACCTCAATCCCATTTCTTTATCAGAACAAGAACAAAGAGCCACACCGAAAGATTGCCTTGGTTGAGACGTCTTTGCACTACTCTGTAGGTTTCAGCATTCATTTTTGCTGGCAATAAGCTCCACCTTCATAAACTACAGCAGCGTTGGCCTGTATTGATCAGGCTACTACTGGAGGCCAAAACGCTTTGTCTGGGAGGTTTTCTAAATGAATGTGAAATATACTGTAAACATGCAATGGATATATGAAACAGTCTATCTCCCATGCCAGGTTAGGGGGCCTGGCTTTTCTTGATATTTTTCTGGTTTGGAATCACTGGACTAAACAGTGAAATTCTAAGTGAACCGCACATGCCAGAATACAAACATGCTGATGCTAAAGCTCAGTTATGTTCAGGCATAACAGCGCCCCTTAGTGGACATATGATGCTGGCATAGTTATGGACAGCTAATCCAGGACCCATCTTCAATCAGGACCTTGGGGATGGAACTTGTGCTTCTGCATGCTCCTGAGTTTCTTTTCTGCCTGTACACCTCTAATTTTCAGTGTTGTCTGTGCATTAAGCTAAGTGTAAGTCATTTACTTTTAAATTGTTTTAGTTTTTTTGATGCTTTCTCTATTTTCTGTTTTAGCATGCTAGCTTTTTCACATAGCTTTAGAAGTTGTTAAATATTACTGTATATGAGTGTAGTGTTTTGATCACAGTCACCATTGATATTGTACATCACAGATATTCCTTTGTATCTCCTCTATAGAAATCTCCTGTAACCAACTCTCAAAGGGAAAAGGAGGAAGTATGTACCTCTACTTTGTTCATTAGATATTCTTGAGTAGGGAACAATTTCTTTTTGAAATCAAAGAGGCTGACTGCACACAGATGCCTTCATGAAGCCCTCTGTTATTTTTTTTTTCAGATAAGGGAGGAATGGGAGAAGAAAGTCCGCTCAGCCTCCAGCCTGGATGAGCTGCTGATGCTCGCAGACTTTCCTGACTGGAAGTTGTGGAAATGTCGTCTGAGACTGCAGCAGCCAGAGACCCTCTCCTCCCTGCCTTCAGCAGGATCACACCGCTCCACACGCTACGCTGCCGAGTCTTACAGCCTGGAGATACTCAAAGGTTTAATAAAGCATGCAATATAATGTACATTTAAGTCTGTGTGTGCGTGTGTGTGTGTGAACTGGTTATGACATTTGTGTTTTATCCAATTCAGCCATTGATGAAGAGTGGCAGCGGACTCAGTGTATGCCGAGGGAAACCTGCGTAGATGTGGCCAAGGAGCTGGGAACAGACCCCTCAATGTTCTTCAAGCCCCCCTGTGTGTCTGTGTACAGGTCTGTGTGACTTTAAACTAGATCATTTATAAAGCCTTCTCTTCATCTGATTTGACCCACACACCAACAGAAACATTTCAGCAGTCTGACAAAAATTCCACTATGTTGAATGGCTCCTTATAGACACAATTTTAAAAGTTTCTATATTCAAAAGGTAAATTCCAACAAGAGTGGTCACCAACTTTTCAGCTGAACTTCCATCCATCCATTTTCTATACTGCTTATCCTGTTTGGGGTGGGGGGGTGGAGCCTATCCCAGCTGTCATTGGGCGAGAGCCATACATGCAGAGTTTCGCTATGCACGAAACCCAGTCGGGCCATGACCAAGGAAGTGTAGGCTACTCTAGGCAAACAAGCCGGACTATGGGGCTAAAGCGTGCTTGGATAGGGTAGCCTACAGATTGCTTAGTATGAGTGCATCCTAAAACGCCATCACACAAAGTATCTAAGTAGAGCAGGAGTTGATGCTTCTACTTCATCTTGATTAAGCTGTGAGTAAAACTGAACTACTAGTTAAGCAACCCACAAAGACTAGATGGTTATTTAAACAAGTCGGCTTGCTGAGGAGTTGTCTTCTCAAATACAGTCTACTTAAAATGTCAAGGCTGCCCAGAGGATTTTCTTTACAGTGTTAGGAATGTAAGCCAGGCTAGCAGTAAAATCTTGCTTGTATGCACCATTCAGTACAATTAATTTAATTAATATCACTTTACTTAACAATGTGAATGTTTACTACTGACAGGTGCAGTGGTTGCTGCAATCAAGAGGGCGTCACCTGCAGAAACACAACGGTTGAATACGTGAATAAAACTGTGAGTGTCACATCTGATCAGACTCTTTCACGTTGCAACAGCTACACTAGTTTTCACCAGTTTGTTCCTGTCTATTTTAGGTTCTAAGTGTCATTCCATACAAGTTTGTTCCAGAACCAGTGCTTATAAAAGTAGCTAATCACACAGAGTGCAGGTGCATGGAGCCCGCTATAATACGGCGTAATGCTCAACCTGGCAGCAGCAGTGGGTGAGTTAAAAAATCTTGTGCAGCTTTATTTTTCACATGAGTGTGATGTGATGTTTGATTTTATTTCTAATCCCCCTGGTTTGCTTGCAGCTGTTCTCCGATGAGCCAGCTGTCAAGCTCAGAGGACTCCAGGAGACTTTGTGCCAGTGGGTTGATTTGGGATTGTTCAACAGACAGATGCATACCCTACCCTTCCAGTGCACCAGGTGTGTGTTCATGCAAACTTATGAAGAACTGCCTTTTGATATGCGCACCAATGTATAAAACTTTATGGTCTAAAGTTTTTATGTGATTCAAACTGCCAGAGCGTTTAATGAAGGTCCTGTAGTTACAAGAATAACAGATCCAGTTTTCTGACAGGACTTTGAAGGAAGAGCGGCATGGTTTGAAGTGTAGGAGCCAGATTTTTTAAGACAAACTTGAAGTAAAAGGCAATTCTTTTTCATAAATTGTGAGTTCTCATTACTGGGAAAACTGGCTGTGCAGGGACAGAGTTTGTGATAGACGGTTAAGGAAATGTCTAAAAAAGCAGCTATATCCAGTCTTTGATCTACCTTTAGTTTCTAATTTTCTTTCAAAATAAAAGCAGGGCTGTATCCAAACAGGAGTGTAATTACTCTCAAAAAATCCAAAATGAACCACAAACACTTAAATCAAAAACAGTGGAATTTCAAAAAACAATAAACTACAGAAATCCTGAGATTGATTACAATTAAAATCTCTAACCGTTTGACTGCCCTAAAATCTGAACAAGTTAAGAAACTGCCTTGCTACATATATAAGGCTGTGTTCACATCACAGTTTTTAATACTCAAATCAGATTTATTGCTCAGACCTTATTTTTTGTTTGGCTGTTCATATTATGTTTTAAATGAAGCCTGTATGCAGCATGTCGTGTGAACAGGTCACAGCCCTGAACTGGCCTGCAAGTGTGGTAGAAAAACAATGATGTCATGGACAGAATGGTGTTTACTGTAGAGGTAAACATGGCAACAGTCGGAGTTTGAAGCTCCTCTTCAGCTGCAGTGACAGAACTATTCAGCAGCTCTAACGGCTGATGACTGGGTTTATTCCTTCAAAATATCTGACCATGACTTCTACATTGACTTGGGTCTTTGGCCTCTTTAAACTTAGCTTTAAAGCTTTTCATTTCCCTCTGGCACTGCAGCTACGTATGTCCTTCTGTGGCCACGTTTGGCTATTTCTATCTAGATTCTTTCAAAAACAGCTCATTTAGGATATCATCCCTGAAGTTTTGCTTGTATACAGTGTTCCAAATGATTATGCATATACTCTGCTGTCAATAGAGCAATCATATTGTAATCAGAATTTTATTCAACAAAATGACCACTGATGACAATGGCACTTTTTCGCCAAATGAATTGAAATGCAGTGTTCCTAATTATTATGTTAAACGGAGTTTCAAACACTCAATAGTTTGTAAAGGATTACATAAGGAAGTGTTTTTTCTCAAATCAAAGCTATTTTAAAGAAAAACATCTTTGCAGGTAGAGTTCCATTTTAAATTAGGAGCCCTTCTTTGATATCACCTTAACAACTCTCTCATTATAAACTTGTGCGTCCATGTTTAATTTCTGCATGTATTTCCTTTGAGGATGCCAGAATTGCTTCCCAGAGCTGCTGTTTTGAAATAAACTGTAGCTTCCTTTAAAGGATGCTACAAAGGTTCTCAGTAGTGTTGAGGTCAGGGGATGTTGGTGACCACACCATGACTTTTTGCTCCCTTTATGCCCATAGCAGCTAAGGCCTCAGTGCTATTCTTGCAGCATGGGATGGTGCGTTGTGTTGTTTGAAAGGTGCAGAACAAAAGACTTCCTTGTATTTTTAGTATTAATTGCTTAAATGACCCACTGTTATCTGTTTTTCAGAGTTCCCACTCAGCTCATGGATGCCTGACTGTGAGATAGATGTGGATCGCTGCGATTGTCTTCCTAGAACTGTGCCGCCTCTCCAGACGAGACCAATCCACCGCTGTCATCTGAACTCCTCCATCTGTGCCCACAGGAATCAGCGTTTTGATCCAAACTCCTGCAGGTATGGCTTTAATTTAATAGTTCGTTTAAATGTTCCTGCCTGTACAGTGCCTATTAGAAGTATTCATCCCCTTGGATGTTTTACCTTTTTATTGATTTTGAAAATCAATCATGGGCAATATAATCTGCCTTTTTTTTTCTTTTTAAATACTTCACGCAAATAAAACTCTTTAATGTCAAAGGGAAAACAGGTTGGTAACACTTTATTTGACATTATAAGTGTCATTTGCTAAATTATGACACCTTTACCACAAAGTTGACATTTTTTCGGAAGGCATAATCATGATAACTTGGCATTTTCGGTAAAGGTGTCATAATTTCGTGAATGACACTTAATGACAACATTCATGAAGCCCTATTCATGTTAATGACAGGTGTCATGTCATGATTATGACAGCATAATGTCAGTCTTATGAATAAAACTTCAAATAAAGTGTTACTCACAGATTTCTACAAAATAATGTCACTTAGGTAAATAATTTGTGATGAAAAATAAGCGATTTCATAAATTTTATCCAGAAGGTCCAGTCACAGGTTAATCAGTATTCCTGGCTACCATTACACCATAAAAGATAAAATAACACTCCAAGCAGCTCAGAGAAAAGGTTATTAAGAAGTATAAGTGGGGTGATGCATACCAAAAGCATCCAAAGCCTGGAACATCCCTGGAATTCAGTTAAATCCATCATCAAGAAATGGAAAGAATATGTCACATGTATAAATCTGCTCAGATCAGGCTGTTCTCATAAACTGAGTGATCGTGCAAGAAGGAGACTAGTGAGAGGAAACCAAGATACCTATGACTACTCTGAAGGAGTTACAAGCAAGTGAAGGTTCTTCACTAGTCAGAACTCTGTGGGAGAGTGGCAAAGAGAAATCCACTATTAAAGAAAACTCAGATTAGATTTTAACTAGAGCTCTCCAAAAGGTGTGTGGGAGACTCCATGGTTTAAGTGGAAGAAACTTCCTTGGTCTGATGAGACCACTATCCCCACAGTGAAGCACAGTGGTGGCAGCATCATGCTGTGGGGATGATTCTCGGCAGCTGGTCCTGGACAGCATGTAAAGGTAGAGGGCAAAATAAATACGGCAAAATATAGGAAAATCCTGGAGAACAACCTTATTCAGTCTGCAAGAGAACTACTGCTTGGGAGAGGATTTATTTTCCAGCAGGATGATGACCCAAAGCATACAGCAAAAGCCATGCAGAATTTGTAGCTGACAGAGCTTGAACAGCTTTGCAAGGAAGAATGGAGTAAAATTGCAGTGTCCAGATGTGCATGCCTGATTGAGAACTATCTATATAGACTAAGCGCTGTGATTGCAGCCAAGGTGCATCTACTAAATACTGAATTGAAGAGGGTGAATATAAGTTTTTTGTCAAAAAAGCTACATTAAATTGACCATGACTGATTTATAAGATAAATAAGAGGGTAAAAAAAATCCAACAATATTAAGTCTATTTATAGTCACTGTATAATAAGTTTAAATGGGAATTTTTAAACAGTTGTCAGGAGAAATTAAAAGAGATGATTTATGAACTGAATCATGGCCTTTTTAAAAACTGCGGTGTTCAGGCTCCTCTAGTGTAAATGCAGAGTAATAGTGATATATGCTTGGTCTGATTTCATGCTTTTAAAATGACCTCTTTTGTTCACAGATGCAGATATCCCAAGTAGCTGTCTACTGGAGAAAATAATTACGACAACCTGCTCACCAAGGACATTTGGATGTTTGGAGGTGGAGAAAAAAGACTCATAATTTATTTACAGTGCTATTTATACCGATCACTTAAAATAATTAAGATGATATTAACTAACATGACAATGTTAATTGATTTTAACATGTGTACTTTATGTTCCAATCTATTTGTAAAGTTTTATGATTTGTACATTTGTTCTTTGTGCACTGAATATGTAGTTTATATTAAAGATTATTTTTATATAATTTGAACTTGCTTTGAATTTATGAATTGGAAGCCTAGTGCTTGCCTCTGTGTAGCTCATACAGGGCTTGTTGCTCATAAGGTAGGTATGAATCTGGCCTTTGGCTCCATTCCCACATTCATCCCCCACTCTCTTCTCTTTTCCCAGCTCTGTCTGCTGTCCTAACAACAGTAAAGACATTTTAAGCCCCAAATTACCCTAAAGAAACCACAATTTACATCTTTTTCCTCCTTATACACTTTTGATTATGTTTTTAGCATGCTCAGGCACATGAGTCCGGTTTTATCAAGCAGCAGAAATACTAATTAAGGTTTGAAAAGCTTTATAGGAATCATGAGCAGACAGATTATGTTATCAAAGATCAGTTATTGAATGAACAATATCCTTACTGAATATCTTATTGGTAAACTTTGGCAAAAAGCCCGGTTTTTGAACAGAAATAAATCTGATTTCCTTCAAACCGTACAAAAAGTTTATTTGAGGTTATTTTTCTGTCAGTGCTGGATTATTGTGACAAGCTCGTAGTAAATGAACACATTCAGCTTGGGTGTGACGACATTCCTACTCGACATTTGAGGTAAACGAAATGTAGCTGAAGTCCTTGAATGATGACTCTGCACAAAATTTTGGCATTTTATAGAAAATCTGAGCATATTAATGATTTTTTTATGGCACCAGTTTGGAACCAGCATCATCAAGGACAACTGGAGCAAGGGTGTGGCACACAAACCAACGCAGACACACAGGCCCCCAATTATAGTAGTAAGATATCGTCTATAGCAGTGTTTTTCAACCATTTTTCTGATGAGGAATGCTTTCAAAATGTGAAAAATCACAAGTCACAACAGTCACAACAATATGACTAGGAATTTGTGCAGTAATAGAATTAGCAAGATACATTCAAAAGCAATCTCCTAAAACTGTTGAAATGTCCATATTTTCATGAAATAGCCATGTAAGCCTTAAGATGTTACTGAGTGACCGTGCAAGAAGAAGGCTGGAGAGAGAGGCCTCTTAAACACTCTGAAGGAGTTACAAACTTCAGCAGCTGAGATGGGAGACTTGGTCTGATGAGGCCACAATGGCTTTTTTGACAGGCAGACAAGACTCTATGTTTGGCAGACGCCAAACACTGCCATCACCACAAACACACCATCCCCACTGTTAAGCAGGGATGTGGCAGCATCTTGCTGTGGGGATGCTTCTTGGCAGCTGGCCCTGAGCGGCTTGTAAAGGTGAGGGTAAAACAAATATTGCAAAACATAGGAAAATCCTGAAGGAAAGTCTTATTCAGTCTGCAGGAGACCTAGATTTATTTTCCAGCAAGCCAATGACCTGAAGCATGCTCTGGAGTGGCAGAGTCAACGCCCAGACCTCAATCCAATAAAGAATTTGTGGCTCGATGTTCACGCCCCATGCCTGTGCAACTTGACAGAACTTGAGCAGTTTAACAAAGAAGAATGGGGTAAAATTTCAGTGTCCAGATGTGCAAGCCTGACGTGTAGGGTGTGAATATTTATGCAATCACTTATAATACCATACATAATTTTATTTTATCGATGTAACTTTGTAGGAATCAGTTTTTGGACTGAGATAATAGAGTTTTTTTTTTTTTTTTTCCCAAAAAAGCCAAATTATATTGACCGTGACTTATTTGAAAAATCAATAAAAGAGTAGTTGGACTGTAACTGCAGCCTGACTATGAAGCTGCTGTGATCTGATAATCCTGCTCCTCAGAACTCTTTTCAATAGAAATCTATAAAACTGACTGAACATCTTTTGAAGTTTTCTTTTGAAAGTAAGGGGATTTACTGTTGTGTGGTTTTTGTGTCTCGTCCAACTGAGAAAAATGATTCAACTGCAGAGCAAAAACTAGAGTTATTTGAGTCTTTTGCACAAAACACTTGTTGGTCCAAGCATCCATCCCCTTTTCTAACAAATCACTGTTTTTGGAAGTCCCATCCAAAACTAAAATCATCTGTCAGGACTGTGTTTTAATGAATTACACCACTACACTTCAATCCTGAGGGCTTGTGGGTTAAGATGGTAAAACATGCCCTTAGAAAACACTGTTGAGAATAACCTGCAGCCTGCAAGAACCTAAAGAGGGAAGAAACAGCAAAACATTGAAACTGAGAGCTAACCAAGAAAAATAACTTCAAAACAAACAAAAAAACTGCCCTGTATGACCGCAAGTTTTTCGATTTTCCTTTACTTCTTTGCAAAGAAGAACATGATATTTGTATTGTGCTCAGTGCACAGAGGCATCCATGTGGGCTCAAGGCTATCTACGGTGCATGTCCTTATGAACAGTGAAAGGTACAAATGTTATGCTTATTTATTAATGTTTACACACTTGAACTGTACAAGAAGCTGTTTTTTTGTGCACTGTTATATGTCAACATCTAGTCAGGGACATCCTTGACGTTACTGCCTTTCTATACATCTGTATCCTCCTCTTCACTGTGTGCACATGTGAGGGCATCACATTTTGGACTTCTTAGAGCAGTGAAAATTTCAGCTAAATAAAGTGTTTGAGGTAATTGTCAAGAATGTTCATCAAAGTTTAGGACATTTGCTTGAAGGTTGGGATAAACTGCAACGAAATCTTCAGGAATTTTCCTGGAAATTTTGAGGAATTTGTCTGGATTTGTTGGGATTTGCTTGAAAACTTTTTGAGTATTTCTAAAAACATTTTTGTTTTAACCCATAACCCTGTTTTTTGTTGTTGTTTTTTTGGCACAATCATGGGAATTTGGGAAGTTTGAAATTTTGGGAAATTGATTTGATATTTTAGGTGGAATTTGCTTTTTTAAAAATTGTATTGATAGTTGGGACATTTCTGAGCACGGGGAGATTAGGATTTTTTTCTGGGGTGGGGTGGGGCTTTGAAGTTTTTAAATTTTTCATTGAAATTTCAAGGATTTTTTTATGGCAAATTCCTGTCAGTTTCATGGAATTTTGTAAGAATCTATGATAAAGTTTCACTGTGGGAATTCTGTTCATAGTAAGCCTTGACAAGTCCTTGTGGTCCATTATCAAAATATCAATCAAAATTACTCCACCACCCCTCTCTCAGAGGCTGACACCATTTTTGACTGACTGACAACACCTGACAACTGACCAAGTGGCCGACCATCCCCACTGTGAAGCACCGTGGTGGCAGCATCATGATGTTGGGATGCTTCTCAGTAGCTGGCCCAGAAAGACATGAAACTCAAAAACAGATGTTTCAGAATAGTGGTTTCAAACTTTTTTTCTTTTTGAACCTAGGGATTCCCTTCTCGAAATTCTAACAAACTAGGCACACATACACTCTTCTTGCCAAATGTATAAACTGTCTATTTTTAGAGTGTATTAAGGCCACTCTATAAACACATTTGAGAGGATTTGTTAATTTTTGAGAAAAACTTTACTTTCTTAAGCGTAAAAAGACAGATATTTTAGAGAAAAAAATCTTTCTTTAAAAGTAAAATTTACATGAACCAAACCTTAGAATTTTTTGATTATAGAGTCCAAAGAACCTGAGTGTGAAATACAATTATACCAGATGAAGCTGTTTTACTTGGACGGGTCAAAGCAAGTCGAATAATTCCTCCTACTGGGACTGAGAAATAAGAAACTACTTATGATTTTAACTCAGAATCATTATTTTATCATTAACATTTGGACTTGAAAGAAGAATCTCTGTAAACTGGGGCTATCCAACCATGTTTAGTTTGGTGTCTTATAAATTTATGACTTTTAAACTTGACAGTTTTGCATTTAAAATGTCAAAATTAATGACTTTATAAAATCTGAAATTTAGAATTTCTCGTAAATGTACAACTTTTTAAACAAAGAAATTCAGAGTTAGGTTTCTTGTAAACATAAAAATTTTGAATCAATTTTTTTTCCTCAAAAATTAAAGGAACCTCCTTATTTAAAAAAACAAAAACTTCTAGGGTTAACCTAATATGCAAATGCACATTATGTTTCTAATTCTTTTTTTTTTTTTTTTTAAATGTATGCAAATCTAATTTTGACAGCGTCAGAGCAGACAGGGCCCTGAACTCCTATTGAGATTCCTGGCACCCCCTCTGGGGGTGCCTGGGCCCCAGGTTGGGAATCGCTGCTCTGAAACCTACCGCGCTGTACTTTTTGCAGAAACAGGACCTTCAGGTGATTTTCAGACATCTTTTCAGGTAAAAACTTGTTCCTGTTCAAAGAGAAGGCTGAGCTTTTAAACTTCTCAGGTCTGAGTAATCCCAGAAAAATGTGAGAAATTTAAAATGCATTCAAAACAAAAGCTCGGGTCTCAGGAGGAAATGTATCTCATAAGAGCTTAAAGTGGAGTTTTATGTTAAGCTTTTCTTTCAATTTTCTCTCTCTCTCTCTCTCTCTCTCTCTCGCTCTCTTTCTCTCTCTCTCTCTCTCTCTCTCTCTCTCTCTCTCTCTCTCTCTTTCTCTCTCTCTCTCTCACTCTCTCTCTCTCTCTCTAGGAAGCTCAGAGAAAGAATAGCATGTCTTAAATAAACAGATCAGTAATCATGGTTATTTGCTGCTGTTGCTAGGTTAAGTATTGATATCCAGTGTGATAAATCTAAATTTTCCCCATGACTGTGCTCCTGTTCAATAATATGAAAACAGTAAAGGTCAGTGTATTTTTACCTCCTTCTAATGGCATCGGATTGATTTTTTTTCTTCCACAAAATAGCAAAATACATTTTTTTGTGATGTCATCATGTTTCAGAAGCACCAAGGATTGCAATGATTGAGGTGTTTGTTCCTAAAAGCTCTCCTGGGAGAGTTTTACATTAAATTATATAATTCTTTGCTTGTTTTATAACAGCATCACAGTAAGAAATATGAGCAGATGGACTATAGTCATCTGGTTATGCATACTTCTGTCCTGTGTCAAAAAAAAAAAAAAACCTGATTGTTTTATTTCAACAAGATTTAAGTCATTATTTGAAAATTACATTTTCAACTTACATGATGGCCTAAAATGATGTGGTTCAATGTTACAAGGAGTTTTGTCTCACCCTAGTGGTACTATCTATGCATTCATTTTTTTGAATGTTAATTTGGTTTGAAAAATCTTTTGAAATTATCATTAAAAATATTAATTTCTTTAAGTCTTAAGAATGCTCCAAACATATGAATTCAAAAGTCTAATTTATAAGCGCTAATAGCATGACTGTATGTCAAAGTCACAGTAAAACAAGCACATACAGGCTTCAGCCACCTACTATTTTTAGTGATCTTTTGAGTAGACTATGTATGCTTGAAAATGATCCACACAGGTTTTTTGAATGCATTAATGTAAGTTTAAGTTTATTATATTTTTCTGATCAGCAGTTATATTTATTTCCTAACTTGTTTGTCCCACTTCACTGTGTTGCAGTTATCCTTCCTTATCCATTCCTCCATGACACCTGCTCTGCTCTCTCCTTCTGTGTCTCTTCGCTCACATTTCAACACCTGTGGATGTGTTTTTGTGAGGACATGAGCTATTAAGCCTAAGAAAATGTTTCTTCTTCTTTAAAAATCAAAAAGCAGAGAAGAGAGGGTTCAACAGCAAATGCACAGGAAGTGTTGTTATCTGTGTAAGGTCTGTGTGCTTAGTCTGCAATGAGTGCATACTGGTGTACAGGGAATACAACTTTAGAGGGCATTTTGAGATGCTCATGCTACCTTTGACGCCACATAGCTCTGATTTTAGGGGCAGACCTCATGTTGAGAGCAGACATGACACCCTTTTTGGCTGACCGCTGAGGGCAGCCCTACAGATGACTCTGTCCGTGTCTGAGTAAGTAAGTAATTAAGCATCTGACTGAGTGACCCTAATTTACAAGCCACACAATGCAGAGTTGCGTTTGCTGTCGGTAATGGCTACCTCCACTGTGTTAACTAGAGCCATACATGCAGAGTTGTGCTATGGGCGGGGTTTATTTGTGCTGAAAGCCCTCTAATGGCTGCCCCTACTGCTCTAAATACTCAGATATAGCTTTAGCATGGCCTCTGTATAACCAGAACTGGACCACATTTATGCATGACAAAGAATAAAACAACCCTATAAGCTTTTCACATCGAAAAAGATGTTTCACTCTTCTGCTGACCTGCTTTGGCATGACTGGACATTTCTTTATGAAAGCAAGCGAAGACAGCAACACAAAAAGCTTTCTGTGACAGAAAGGTTTTTTTTTCTCTTCTGCCAATCTGCTACAGCATGAGTGAGTAATACTTAAAGTGGGAAAGGGTTACTTGTTTTGTGAATGCTTGTATACTGTGCTAGCAGGCCGGTTAGCTTAGCCTTAGCCAGACCAGCTCAGCATTTCTTCATTACAGTTAGCGCTGAGACCAACACGGAGAGCTTTCTGCAACAGAAAATGATGTTGTCGCTCTTCTGCCGCCCTGCTTTGGCATGACTATGTGATAGTTACAGGGAAAGCGTTAATTATTGTAAACAGCTAGTTGTTGTGTCCCAGCTAATGACTGCACTAGCAGGCCTGTCCTTAGTGGGGACTGAGCCGCAGCGGTGCTTTTGTCTGAACCAGACAACGTGTCTGAATCAAACAAGCACAGTGACTCTTATTTGCCACTTCTAAACCCTTTGGACTGCTTTTCACCCTATTTGCAAATTTAAATTAATTTTTACTGCTCTGTTGCACTTTCAAGCAACTTTTTGCTGCTTTTTTTCCACACTTTTACCAATTTTTTTAATCTTTCTGCCCATTTGTGCCAATTTTCACCCTCTTTTTTGTTTTTACCGCTTTTGACTCATGTTTGAAGCTTTTCATCTATCTTTGCCACCTCTTTCTTACTATTGTTTGTGACCTTCTGCCCATTTCTACCTACTCTTATCCATTTTTGCAACTTTTTGAATTGGTTTACCTTTTTAAATCAATTTCTGACTCTTTTTCCCATTTTTGACACCTTTTTGCCCCTTTTCTTCTACTTTATTTTCTGGCATCCTGATGTTTATGCACATCATGGCTAAGCTCTGCCCATCCACATTGCTAACATAACCAATAAAAAGGTAATTGTGTTTTAAGAAAAGGGATTTACATTTAAAAAAAAAAAAGGCTTTATTGTACAACAGCATAAAAAGTTAGATTCATTTTTGTTGCTTTGATAAGAGTGGGTTTTATTCAGATATTTAAAAAAAAAAAAGGTTATTACATTTAAACTTTACAATGGACCACGGTTTTGCTGACCGTCATGGGCCCCTAAAACTCCACTAATTTATGAGTAAATATGGCCAAAATTTACAGTCGATATATAATATATGATATGATATTCACAGCAAAAATATCGGAATTAAATATCAGCATAAATTTTGATATTTGATATTCACCTTTTTAAGCAAATTTCTGTGGATACCAATATGGCCAAAATTATCACACATTCCAAATATTTTTGAAAGTTTCAGTGGAAGTTTTAGGGAAAATTTGCTTTGGAAGCTTTTTTCATTTTCATGGGAATTTGGGATATGTATTTATAATTTTTGGGAATTTGATATGAATTATGGTGGGACGATTGGTTTTAAATCATTTATTATGGAACTTAATGTGTACTTTCTGGGGAAACTGATTGTTAATTTTTGTCCTTTGAAATGTTCAAGAATTGTCATGGAAATGTGGGGGTATTTGGATGTTTGGTGAATTTTCAGTCATTTTCATGGAAATCTGGTAACTGATTTTAGGAGAAATTTGCTTTAAAGGGTTTGGGGACTTGGTTTGAATTTTTTTAGGAATTTATATGGAACTTTTGGGGTTTTTTTTCAATGAACTTTTGTTTTTTTTTTTCAATGAAATGTTTGGCTACATTTATCTGATGCTTTAAAAATGTTTGCTAATATTCACAGAAATTTTAGGTAATCTCTTTAAAATGAAAGGGAATCTGTGTGGATTTTGGAAAGGAATATTATTACTTCAGAACTTTATGTGTAAATTTTGTTGATGCTTGGTCTTAACAAGTTGTTGTGGTCCATCTTTACATGATGGGCCACAATTCCTCCATGCCTCTCTTAATGATTGGCACCATTTTTTATTGACTTGAAGACCCCCAACAACTGGCCGACACCCAGCCAAAACGTATGCTATAGAACCAATCCAGTGCTATATTTTCTGCTGAAACGGGACCTCCAGGCTGTGTGGACATTGCTTTGGTAGAAACTAATTCCTGTTCTAAGACGGAGCTGAGCTTTCAGGCTTCCTACTAATAAGCAGAAGAAACAAAAACAAAACAAAATAGTTTTACATTGGAATTAACTTGATTGTGTTCTCTTTGTCCCCAAGGTGACAGACAGTAAAAGTATTACTGACCAGATGTTGCAGATGTGGCACATGCAGGTGAGTATTTCAGGAGCTGAGATTTCATCAGAGTTTTAAATGATTGGCCAAAATTTTCTCTTGGCCTTGTTGTTTCTGTTTTTATAACCTGTAACAACCTCTAACTCCTTACCCCAACACTTGGCCCTACACCCGTTTTTCAAACATATGCTACGTTTCTTAACAAAAGACATTTGTATAAACAACTTAATAACTGCTTTATCATGGTTTTAATCAAGCGGAGGAGGGGCGTCCCAGACCCCAGGTTTGGAACCAATGTCCTTGTTAATGAAGAGGGACATTAGCAGAATAAGAAAAGTGACTTCTGTTACAGCCAATATTAACACTCATGCATTTCAACCAGTTTAAGATTTTAAGTTATTTTGATTTTTAAAGAGACCCTCTAAAATCTGGAACATAAATGTTTAATGAAGAGAACCAGTGTTGGCTCAAAGCAAATCTGCATTTATTTGGCAGATCACAATTACAACATCTGAGTTATAAAACAGTCCTGATTTAACTTGACTGCAACACAAGACACATAATAGAGAGCGACAGAAAGGAGGATGTCAAGAGCACACTCACATTTCCTGATGTACCTCTTTGTGTCACTCTGTATTATTTGTCTTATGTTGTCTGTTTGATTCGCTGCTCTTTTATAACTCTGATGTTTTTACTGTGATTTGCCAAGATCACAGTTGTGTGACATGATGCAATAGGCACAACTGAGTTTAGAAATGTCAGACCACATCTAGGACACATTTGTCAAAGCCTGAAGGATATGTTGATGATGACAATGTTGTGAGTAGTGTCACTCTTTACATGCTGCTGTGTTGTTAAATCTGACTGATTGATGAATTTATTTTGGATTTTTTAGGAGGATCACTCACCTAACATTATATTACATTTTTTCTTGAGCATTTAAAAGCAGGGGGCTTTCACTTAGTTTGGGAAAATATCTGAACTTCATAATAAAAATGGACTAATACTCTACTAATCAGATGACCATCAATGCCATTAATTTTTTTTTTTTTAATTGAGTATTTTGAAGAAATATATGTATATATGGACACGTTAAATAAAAATGCATTAAAACAATCTTAAACAACCCCAATTCTAAAAAAGTTAAGGCACTGTGTAAAAAGTAAATAAAGCAGAATGCAATGACCAGTAAATCTCATACTCTCATAAGCGAGTGCTGGTCCAGGGCAGAGCAGAGGAAGAGACCGGAACTCTTGCAGCTAAAACAGCCCACTAATTTAGGAGGTGAGTCATGTGATTTGATTAAGATTCATGTCAGGTGTGAATCATTGCATGCAAGATCATCGACAGAAATAATTTGCAGGCTTCGTTTCATATTAAAAGTTGGTGCTGACACATTTGACCATTTTATGATAATATCAGCTTATTTTGAATTTGATGGCAGCAACACATTTCAAAAAGTAGCGACGGGGCAACGAAAGACTTGAAAAGTAAGTGGTATGAATTAAAAATGGCTGGAGAAGCATTTTGCTACTTATTAGGTTTATTGGCTACAGGTCAGTAACATGACTGGGCATAAAAGAGAGAGGCAGAGTCTTTTAGAAGTAAAGATGGGCAGAGGTTCACAATCTGTAAAAAATCTTTGTGGGACAATTTCAGAAAATGGTTCCTCTGTGTAAATCTGCAAAGACTTTGAATACCCCACCATCTACAGTACATAATATCATCAAAGAGAATCTGGATAAGTCTCTGTGTGAAAGAGACAAGGCTGAATGCCAGTATTGGATGCTCATGATCTTTGGGCCCTGAAACACCACTGCATTAAAAACAGGCATGATTCTGTCCTGAAAATCACTGCGCAGACTCAGAAACACCTCCAGAAATCATTTTCTGTCCACACAGTTGGCTGTGGCATCAACAAATACAAGTTAAAGCTGTAAAATACAAAGAAGCCACATGTGGACGCAATCCAGAAATAACCACTGTCACCTCTGGACCAACGCTTATTTAAAATGGACTGAGGGACAATGGGAAACTGTTCTTTTCTTTCCAGAAATCATTGATGCTGTTTCATGTGGACTAAAGAGAGAGGGACTGGCCCCTTGTTATCAGTACAAAGTTCAAAAGCCTGCATCTCTGATGGCACAGTGTTGCATTAGCGCCTATGGAGTGGGCAGCTTACACATCTGGAAAGGCACTATCAATGCCGAAAAGTATATCCAGATATCTCTTTCAGGGAAGGCCTTGAATACTCCAGCAAGACGATGCTAAATCACATAATGCATCCATCACTACAGCATGGCTTCGCAGTAGAAGAGTCTGGGTGCTGAACTGGCCTGCCTGCAGTGCAGACCTTTCAAAGAAAACATTTGGTACGTCAAAAACCCAGGACTTTTGAGCAGCTAGAATCCTATAACAGACAAGATTGGGACAACATTTCTCTCCAGCACTTTACTTCACAGACATTAACAGACTGCCCATATGTTTCTGAGATGTGTTGCTGCCATCAAATTCAAAATGAACTAATATTTTAAGAAACAGTAAAATGTCTCAGTTTTAACATTGACATGTTGTTTATGTTGTGAGTAAAATATGGGTTTATGAGCTTTGCAGGCCATTGCATCCTTTTATAATTGACATTTTACACAGCATCACAACTTTTTTGGAATTGAGGTTGTAGACACAGTAAAAAGAATTAAATATGTTTCACAAGTTTCTTCTTTCTAGCCACCATGTTTGTGCAGGAATGAGCAGTCAAAGGTTCAGTTTCTAGTCTGGTAAATACTCCACTGTCTTCAAGCCAGAACTAGACTTAGCCTCAGGAAAGAGGTGATTCTATAGTATCTCTGACATTTGAAAAAGCAAGCTTATTTTACAAGATTTGTGATGAACTCCTTTTGGTATCTTAGCCAACCATCTGTACCCTAAAAGCCATGAAAGAGAGCACATGTTTGCTGGAGTGATCAATACACCTTTAACAGGATTTCTGTACAAGTTTATAAGGTTCTCACACTGATAAAAAAATACATCTAGGTTTTATTTTTATAGTTCAGTGACTGAAAATGACAATAATTTTCCCTGTTTGTGTTCCAGATTTTCCACAGAGTGAGTCTGACCATGAAGAGTATGTTAAGTAGATGCTTGAGGCTGTACAGGACAGAAATCTGGCAAGACAAATGCAACACAATAAAACTAAACACCATCCAGACTAAATTATACTCCCACTCCTCTGGATGATCCCCACCAACACCAGACTGAGACATTGTGAGGTGATACCGTGACTGTAAATCTGCCATGTATGAGTGCAGAATAATCATGTCACATAAGGAGCAGAGCAGAAATTATCTGGTGTACAAACAGTCACTAGAACTCCGACTCTTTACATCAGGCGTTTTTGAACTACGTCTCATGCGTAGCCCAAACATTCATGAAGCTTCCCTTTCACAATACAGATGAAATAATCTGGTGCACTTTGTTTTCATATCCTTTTATATTGGTTTCATGGTATGCTCTTCTACTGGAGACAGGATTCATTAGTATAGGCTGTTATGGGCTATGGGGCCTTTCAAGATCTATGGTTTGCATGAAAATAATGTTTAAAATTACTAACAAGGGGATAGTAATGAGTAAAAACCTTTGGGGGAGACCCCAAGCCCCAACAACAAGATCCAAGCCCCACAAAAGCCCTAACATGTCTCTATATTAAGCAAAGTATGGTGAAGTAGATCCTTATAGACATACTGAAACAAAGTGGATAGATTACAGTGTGGTAAAAGTGGCATGCAGTGAATAAAAATAAATGACTTATGGCAGTAAGATGGGTATTTAACCAATAGAGATGCATAAATCAGACATGTTTAAATATGATGATGTGGTGAGTTTGCTCTTCTTAGATCTGAAGAGAAGGCATAGCTCAGATTTGAGTTTGTCCTCTAGTTCTCTGCTTTTGCTACCAGAAATCAAAATATGCTTGTTTGTTCGGGTGTTGTTTAGCTAAATGAGGAATGACCTCATCTTGAGCTTTGCCTGCATCCTCCTTATGACTAAAACACCATTTATTCAGCTTTATATGTTAATAAATGTGACTGTATTATTTCCTTGAAATACACCGAAAAAAAACCTGCATTAGACAGCACATTCTTTTATTTATTCAGAAATATCCTTTTTTAAAAATGCATTTACATTCACTTTTCATTTTCAGCATATTCAACACAGCTTAATGGACATTCTGTAATCAGAGGACAGCCTACATTTAAAACACTTAACATTCACAGCAATCACATAAAAATGATACACATAAAGAAACAGGATAGAGGTTCAAAATTATACATCAATATTTACAAGATTTCCCACAAAAAATACCTAATACAACACACCAAATAACAGTGATTCATTTTCAAGCCTTTAGCAGCAAAAGCAAATTATGTTCATTATGGTAACAAAAGCAGGGTCAAGGGATTTTATTTTTTCAGAATTTTACAACATTAACACTCAGCTTGAACCTTGATGTTCCATTGATATGATTGTTTAATGGGGTGATTTTATTTCTCTGGCTTTTCAAAGACTGGCTTTATGGAAACAATCTTTCCATTCATTTAAATACAGTAAATGTACTGGGTCATAGTGCAACAGAGCAAAACACCGCCTGTTTATCTCTTGGCTCCACATATTGATTATAGGCTTCATTTTTACCCTCAGGCGGGCTAAATACAGCTTTCAGCCTTAGGATTCCAATTTTTCTCAAAGTTTCTTAATTTTTAGGTCTCCTCCGAATTAATCATCAATTTGAACCCACACAAAAATGCAAACTTGACAGCAAAATGTATCCTATCGACAGGTATGGTTTGGTGTATAGTGCCTATAAAAAGTATTCAACCTCCTGGATGTTTTACCATTTTATTGATTTAATAAGAAAAAATACAAACAGCTCTAATGTCAAATTGAAAACAGGTTTCTACAAATTAATGTCAATTAAGCAAAAATATGTAATTTAAAATAAGTGATTGCATAAATATTCACTCCATTTAAAGTGACTGACTCTAATTCATCAGAAGTCCAGCCAATTGATTCCAGTAATCTCACAATTAGTGAAATGAGGATCACCTGATTGCTGTGAATGTGCCTCAAGTGATCGCGGTATAAAGACACCTGTGTCTGGAAGGTCCAGGTTTATCAGTATTCCTGGCTGCTGATACTAGATTATTGAAAAGAATAGAGGGAATATGGCACGTGTAAATCTGCCTAGATCAGGTTGTCCTCACAAACTGAGTGACCCTGCAAGAAGAAAGAGGCCACCAAGACACCTCTGACTACTCTGAGGGAGTTACAAGCTTCAGCAGCTGATATGGGGGAGACTCTGCATACAACAGCTGTTTCCCAGGTTCTTCACCAGTCAAAGCTTTATGGGAGAGTGGCAAAGAGAAAGCTACTGTTGAAGAAAACTCATATCTCAAACCTTGGCTAGAGTTCACATCACCACAAAAACACCATCCCTGCTATGAAGCACAGTGGTAGCAGCATCGTGCTGTGGGGATGCTTCTTGGCAGCGTTCCCTGGAAGGCAAAATACAGAAAAATCCTAGAGGACAATATTTTTCAGTCTGCAAAAGAACTACGACTCTGGAGAAGATTTATTTTTTAACAAGACATTGACCCGAAGCATACAGCTAAAGCTACACAGAAATGGTCGTCAAAGTTCAGCCCTCAATCCAATAGAGAATTTGTCGCTTGACCTGAAAGGGCTGCTCATGTCTGATTCCCATGCAACCTGACAGAGTTAGAGCAGTTTTGCAGGGAAAAATTGAGTAAAATTGCAGTGTCCAAATGTGCAAACCTGACTGAAACCTATCAACTCAGACTCAGTGCTGGGATTGCAGCCAAAGGTGCGTCTACTAAATACTAACCTGAAGGGGGTGAATATTTATGCTGTCACTTTATTTACTCTAATATTTATATTCAATCAACATTATGTTGTAGAATATATATTCACTTTGACATTAAAGAGTTAAACAGCCATTTATATTGACCATGACTGATTTATAAAATCAGTTGAAAGGTAGAATATTCAAAGGGGTGAATACCTTTAATAAGCACCATATATTGCAGATTTTTAAGATTAAAGATTCTGTCTTGGTAGCCTTGCTTATTTGAGCCACTAAACTTGACATATTTGCAGTTTTGAAAAGTGTTTTATGAAAATATTGGACTAATAATATGGCATGAACCATAGTCCATAATTGTTCTTGCTTTTCTTCACAGAGAAACTGGCTGCAGTGAGAAGACCATATTTGAGGTACTATACTGTCTTCATGTTCATTGGACACTGGCTCAACTATCAAAGATGTCTGCAAGCAAGTGGTGAGTTCACTGACCCCCAGAAGCTTTCATTGCTATATTTAACTTAAATCAAACAAGCTGACAACACAAATAGAATAGCATTTTATGGACAAAAACTGTCATAATTAAGATATCAGCCCTGGTCACAGACTGCATACCATTTAAATATTAGTTTCCTCACCCTAACTACTCTCCAGCTATAGAGTTTTATCAAGCACCTCTGTACGGGCTCTTTTTACTCCAAAACATCCAGATGGCAGCTGCTATTACACTTTATCTGTGGCTTTAAAACAAGCCACCGACTAATGTCTGACATCATGGTGGCTTTGTCTCACTCTGTAAAAACAAAATCATTTAGCAGGTTCAAAGGGTGTCAAATGAGATTGTGTTATTTTGTATTTTGGGTTAACTGGCTCAACCATTTTTTCCTAGAAAATTTAATCAAAATCATTGTTAGAGGAAAATGAGTGACACTTTTAATTAGCTTGTGTCGATAAGGACCTTTACTTAAAGGGGTCTGATTGTTAAAGAAAACAAGGAAACCTACAGAGCATAAGCATGGGGACATCAGGAACATGTAAAAAAAGCTGACTGATGCTATCAAAAACATAACTCACTGCAACAGTATTTGCTCAAGCAGTGGTGGAGTAGCCCATAGCCGTCTTCAGATACCACTAGATGATTTTAAGCCCAGTTTTGGGCCAAATTTAACCCCCTCCCCAACGATCATGGAGCCATGGTCCAATTTGGGGCTTGTCACAGCTATTTGTCTAGATAGTCCCCTTGGTATGTTCGATTATTTTCTTTACTCCGGATCAAGTCAAAGCCTCTCTTTTTTAAGTTTTAAATTGTTTGGCTTTTATGATTCCAGACTGGGCTGCCTCAAATGGAATACCTGCAGTAGCAAATGAGACCCATCGACTGAAAAGCATCACAAACAAGATGTTGCATATTTCTACAGCCACCAAACACAGTAGCTTACATAAACAAAGCTATTCCTAAAACCAAGCGAAATAATAAAAATGGAGTGCAGCTTGTGGAATAAAGGCAACAACACAAGTGTCTTCATAATGTCTCATGCAAGATATACCACAGTAGGGCCAACAGCTTAACATTGATCATCCACTGTGTTTGTTTCTATTTACTGAAGTCACATTTAATCATAAGAGTTTCTGTGAAATCTTGTGTCTGTGGAATCATGACTGTGAAACTATCTGCAGGTCTCACAGTCTGGTACAATTGTCTAGTGCAGGGGTGTCCAAACTGGCCCATGGTCCATTTAAGTTTGCCTGCAGCGACATCCAAAATAAAAAAATCGAATCGTCCCCTCGTTAGAACATGAATCTTGTGCTTGACTGTATTGTACTTCTTAGTTTTGATTCTAGGCGGTGCTGCTGTTTATTCTGTAAACAAACATTTTGACATGAAGATGGTAACACACTTTTTCATGAATTACGCTAAAGGGCAATATAAATGGTAAACACATCCACAACTAGAATAATGATCTCTTGATGCATGATGCCTGGATGAATAAAGACAACAGGATTACTGTAACAAACTGCAGCATGAATTGTTTGCTCCTGTGATTGCACCATCTAAAGATCGGATTTACAAATTCATTGTGAAATCATCTTCAAGCACCAATACTCCTGTAAAGTTTGGCAGCTTTATACAGTTTGACTGAATGTGGGGATGAGCCATCAGCATCTACCCTCAGCAGGGGTGGATCGAGGACTGACCAGCACCCTCTGAAGTCTAACTGGCCACCACAAAATCCTTTATAGTGATTAGCTATTTGCCTTGTCAACCTTTAATGGGAAGCTAAGATGTAGGCTATTTTTTTTATTCTATGACTAAACATGTCTTGACCTACACTGAATTAGTTTCACTAACTTTAATACACTTAGAGATGAGGCATGTCAAAGTGGCCCAGGTGTCCGTATATTTTCAGTATTTAGCCCTCCATCAAATAAGTCTGGACACCCCTGGTCTTGTGTGTGCATTCAGAGGATTAGAATGTAGAAAATCAGTTGAAACTGTCCTTTATGTGTGTTGTCTCCAACATTTTTCAAATGAGTGAAGACTTGAAGGTTGTCTTGTGTATAACTAACCTTGAAAAGCAGATAGATTTGCCACTCCATGTCTGTCATCAGGCAAATCTTGCAAAGCATCAATCTACAACGTTTGTGCCGAAACGGAAATGTTTCTGACCACTCAGCAGCATTTAAGGAGAACAAGGCGATAGCTATGGGCAGGGTTTGTGAGTCAATAACATACCGCCTACAGTGTAGCATTTAGCTTGGTTGTAGCTACAGTATAGCAGCAGTTTTATCAGAACTGGCCCACATGCCTTTATGAAAGAAAGAGCAAATAACAGCTGTGAAATCTTTGTCATGATGAAAAAGGTGTTGCCACTCTTCTGTTGGCCTACAGCTCTCTATGGAGTTTACTGCTTGGTATCAGTGCACCTCGGTAATGGCTATGTCACATGTTTTGTTGCTCTGATTGGCCCGTAAAGATGCAGACAGATCGTTCATCCAATCACCCTCTGAGTGTTTTTTTCAAAGGCTCTGCCCTTTCCCAAATGCCATCTATGGAAGGTTTACCTGATGGATGTGTGAAACAAATCCATCTGGCATGACAGGTTAGAGTACTGGAGCTTGCTCCAACTTTCTGAGTCGAAATTCCAAGTGCAGGGTGCATTTTTGATGAAGTCAGTTCAGAGTTCAGATATTAGATGGAATGCACCATCATATCCGCCTGCACTAGCTCCAGCTGCCCCGGGACAAGTTTCTTCTCTGTTTGCTCTGATAAATCCTGTAAAATGCTCCCAAACTTTTTAAAAATTCCCATTAGTTAAAGATATTAATGCAGTGTAGAAATCAGTGTCGATATCTGCAGAATTGAAGTCAATGACCGAACTTAAAGAGCTAAAGACGATTATATTAGATGTGTTCATTAACCTCAGTAAATTAGATGACTGCATCCTATATGTCATAATGTGATAAAAAGCCACATCAAAAAAGAAAATTCAGTTTCTTGCGAGAAACTCCAATAAAAACAGTTGTTAATATGAGGAATGTTTTTCTATTTGAGGGATATAAAATAGATGTAACAGACTGAATCATAACTTTTTAACTCAAGCACTACTCTGTTTAGATGACTTCTGTTGCAAATATTCATTTTTTTCTTTCCCCCAAACAATAGAAAAGTATTGATAGTTGTATCGATAAGGACTCAGATTGTTAAAGAGTATCAATAAGGGTATCAATGTCAATAAAAACGTATGTTCTTTATCCCTGTTCATGACAGAAAAGATGTTTTCGCTCTTCTCTTGGCCTGCTACCACATGATTTTGCATTGATTTCATTATACTAGAAATCACTGTGTACAATAGCCGCTACCACTGTAGGGATGAGCTTGGATGTAGCTGTTGAAAAGCAGCAGTTTAAACAGACATCAGCCGCATTTCTTTATAAAAACAAGCTCCACTTTTCATGAGCTACGACCGCGCAAGCCTGTACAGCTCAGGGTTAGTACTGGAGCTGAGCATGTCTGCTAACTCATTTTGTCTTTTTGCTCTGATTGGTCTGTCATGAATGCAAAGGACGGATCATTCGTCCAATCACCTTCCTTTCCTTCCTAAATGCTTTGTATGGGAGGTTTCCCAGATAATTTTGAAATATATATTTATGCAGTGGATATATGAAACAGTATATCTGGTGTGTCAGGATTGAACAGATAATGTGGTCTTCATCTGCATCTACCTGAATACCATCAATGAACTGAGGCATGAGTTACTGCTTGAGTAACTCGTGTCTTAGTTGAAGTGTCTGTAAATTTGCTACCAGCATCATCTTATAATTGGACAGTTCAGTGGTTGTTTTGGTGAGAACAGAGCATCTGCTAAGTTGTCAGAGGTCTGGATCCTGCACCAAACTTACAAGAAAAGTGTGGAAAGTGCAGACACTCAAACACACTCATGCTTTTTCTCGCTCTCACACAAACAAT
This sequence comes from Cheilinus undulatus, assembly GCF_018320785.1. Lineage (NCBI taxonomy): Eukaryota > Metazoa > Chordata > Actinopteri > Labriformes > Labridae > Cheilinus > Cheilinus undulatus. Next base: position 45,209,508 of record NC_054865.1, on the reverse strand, counting down.
CACACTTCTCTTACACACAGTCCTCCTGATCTTCCTCCCATTTGCCGTTCACCGCGCTCAGACTCACCATGGAGTGATTTGTGCTGCGGACAGACGTCACACGGGCGCTATAATGAGCCGGACTCTGCAGGCCGCGTTTAAAGATCTTGTGACAACAACAACACAGCTGCTTGTTGAACTGCTTCTGGAAGCTTTTGCTCAGCAGGTAAAGTGCAAACGGGTTGATGCAGGAGTTGGTGAAAGCCAGGATGCGAGCTACCACGCTGCACACAAAGTGAACCAGGGAGGTGTCAACCTGAGAGAAAGCAATGGGGGGAAAAAAAATGGTATAAATGAAGAGAAACTGAATGTGCAAAGATTAAAGTTATCAAATTGATAGACTGAATGAAAGCACTTTGAACAAACACTAACAAATTGATATTTTTTGCTGTAATAATCATCCTGATGCTTTATCTTCTTTGAAAGCCTTCCGTTTCATGCGCCACACAAAACTATGCAGTATGTTTCACTGAGCAATTACAGACTCTTTTTGCAGAAAGCTTCCTCATTTATTTAATCAGACTCTGCAGACCATCGTTTAATTAATCTTGACCTCATCCTATTATCTGTGCAACCTCAAGTGTTTGAAAAAAATCATCTAATGATTATATTTCTGCCCATATTTCCCTCATTAAAGTCCCCTGTTGGCCAGCAAGCATTTATATAAACAGCACTAATTCCATTCAGAGTATAGAAGAGCGTGTTTAGTTACCTGAGAGTAGTGGTAGGAGCGGTACAAGTAGATGACATGACTAGGAAGCCAGCATATTGCAAAGAGACCCACAAACACCAGAACTGTCTTGGCCAAGCGCTTTCTTGATTCAACCTGTTGGTTGAAGAAAAAAGACCTTGTGATTTATATTTGTGTTTATGGTGTAAGAAGTAATCAAAGCATGGTTCTTTATAAGCATCCTACTTCATAGAAAACAACCAAAACAAATGGGAAATTTATGCAGATTCTGGTCTTTAAGTGTTGTGATTCAAAGCCTTTGGAATTTTAGCTTTATATTTAACAAAATAAATTACACTTTTATTATTATTACATCAATAACTACATTTTAAAAGTATGACTTTATGTCAATGAAGATGAAAAATCTTTTAACAAAACAATGCTTTATCACTCAACATGTCTATTTTTGACTCGCTCTTACCCTTATTACCCTTGTAAAGGGACCATGTACAACAATAAACATAAATGTTGCCATTTGATGCATTGTACCAGAGTTAGCTTAAAGCTAATTTACATCTGCAGTCCCTCAGACTGATTGTTGCTCAGAATGATTGTTGCATATTAAGTAGTTAAAAAGAGGGGTTGGATTCAGAAGAAGCATATTTCAAAGACCTGTTAGCTAAAATTGTTTATTTATGTTTATTTGTAAGGCACAGATACAATATACAGTGCCTATAAAACATATAGGCCTCCTCACATGTTTTACCCTTTTATTGGTTTTATAAATCAGTCATGGTCAATGCAATTTTTCTTTTCTCTGGAAACTTTTTAAATCAGAATTAGTGATAATAACACTTTGGGAGTTAAAATCAACTCCCATCTGTTTAACCCTGAAATTTCAACTCTCCAATTCTTGCTGTGTGGCAAAGAGAAAGTCACTGTTGAAAACTCCAGATGAAATCTGGACTAGAATTATAGGACTGGACTAGGCATGTAGGAGATATTAGTTGATATTAGTTTTTCATTCTGGATGTCATTATCACAATATGACAAATTATTACTGCACACCACATATTTTTCCTTTGTTGTTCAGGCCTAACATTAGAATAGGTTCAAAGCCCAAAATAATTAAATGATGAATTAAAGATTCAAGTCTTAATTGCCAATTTTTCAATCTATAGAAACTCACTGCTTTTAATTGGAATAACTGTTTGCACTTGTTTAAATGAAGCAGACTGTGTATTTCTTGCAAATCCCTTTTTTACCAATATTTGTTCAGCCCTATTACAGCAACAACAGAGCATTATAAGCACAGAAAACAGACAAATAAAGCCATTAAAATATCCAAACCTAGGAAAAACATCCCGACATTTAAGTTAAGAAAATAAAAAGTAGAATCAAATAAAGTGTAAAATAGCGTTGAGATGTACTCATTAAGTCAACTTAGAATATTGAAGTCTGAATATTTTTTAAAATCCATAAAAAAGGATGTAAATATGACAAAATTAAATGTCTCCAAGTAAAGCAGAAAATAAAAATACTTTAAAACTAGGATTTTTAACAGTTAGAGCTGAAGACACTAGATGTTTCTAAACACTGTGTGCATGAGAAAGGTCGAATTTTGATCGACATCTTCTTGGCTTTTCAAATCATTAGAGTAACAGATAATGGACGCAGTAGCCTGTGTATCCGAGGCCTGTGTTTCAGAATCAGACGTCGTAGCAGAGGCTGAGTTATCTGAATGGTTCTCATTTCAATAGGTCAGTGAAAGACAAGTTTAATGAAATTCTTCTCTATCCATGTGATTCCTGAGTAGCAAAGACCTGCTGTCTGCAGAAATACAACAAGTCACATACACACCCCATGTTATAAGACTGTTAGTTGAAATAAACATGCATCCTTGTTAAAGAAAGGGATTTTTGCTGCAATGGTTGATGCTTTAAGGATACAAACTGTACAAGTGGTTTATATTTTTCAGAACTTGTCTGCTGTGGTTTTAAAAATGATACAAGCCAGACCGGGAATCAGAAATGCTATCAAAAACTTTAAGGGAAATCTGCCAAATTTTATTCAATCTGGCTTGTACCATTTTTATATACCTATACTATATGGACAAAAGTATTCAACCACCTGACTATTACACAAACAGGGACTGTAATAACATTGGATTTCAATACATGCACTTTAATATGGAGTTGGACCCCACTGTGCAGATAACAACCAAAACTCTTCTTGGCTTCCCACAAGATTTTGTAGGATTTTGTGTGATTTTTTTCCCATTCATTCTGTAGAGCATTTATGATGTTGGACAAGCAGGCCTGGCTCACAATCTCTGTTCCAGTTCACCCTAAAGGTGCTCAATGGGGTTGAGGTCAGGTCCTCTGTGCAGTCCAGTCAAGTTCTTCCACAGTGAACTCATCAAACCATGTCTTTATAGTCCTTGGTTTATGCACAGGGTCAGAGTCATGTTGAAATAGAAGAGTCCTCCCCAAACTGTTGCCACCACATTGGAAGCATAGCATGGTTCAAAATATTTTGGTATGCTGATGCATTAAGATTGCCCTTCACTGGAGATAAGGGGCCTAGCCTAAACCCCGCAAAACAGCCCCATACCATCATCCCCCCTCCACCAAACTTCACAGTTCTTTTCTAATTTCTTCTCATTCTACCTCAGTAAGGCTTTGTTATTTGCTGTTTGGGCACTTACCTGTTGCCTTGCATGCACATTACCCTCCACAGGCAGGTTAGAGGCGCTCCTCATCAGGCTGTGGGCGATAAAGGTGTAGTACACTGATATGACCAGAAGAGGAATAATGTAGAAAATCAGGAAAGAGGCCATGGAGTGGATCTTAGGGTGCAGATCACCAGCATGAGGGTAAGGGGCGCAAGTGACAAAACTCTCATTGGTGGAGGTAAGGTTGAAGGTGTGGAGGTCAGAGAAGACAGCCTCTGGGATAGCCAGGACCAGGGAGAAGAGCCAGATGAGTGCTGCCTGCAGGACAATGCTGGTTGTGGTTCTTGATGTTTGGATGTCCAAAGGCTTAACAATGGCCCTGTACCTGGAGATAGATAGATATAGATTAACAGAGTACACAACTAATGGGAGAAATCCACTCTCTACCCTTTTCAGACTCTGCTATAAAAAGTCGTCCCAATCCAACACAAGTGGATAACACTTAAACCTGCTGTTATGGGTTTTCTTTGCCACTTCAGTTATTGGTGTACACATCCAGCAGATATGCAGCATTATTTATGTGCTATTTCTTGGCACCCAAGTTTACCCGATTTTTTTGCCTCCACATCGGTGAATGCTTTGGCCAGGAGCATTATGTTTTTGTGTTCTAAGTCCATATGTCTATCTGTCCTGGCCATTGTTGTGAACACAGTATCTCAAAAGTACGTTGAGGGATTTCCTTCAAACTGCAAAATGTCAAGTCTGCCTCAAGGATGGTCTGATCAGTTTTGAGGTCAAAGGTCAAGATCACTGGGGTCCATGGTCGTTCCTTGTGAACGTGATACCAGTAATGCTTAGAGGAATTTTCTCCAAAATTTGCACAAAGGTTGTCTTTGCCCCTAGGGTGAATAGGTTAGATTTTAGAGGTCAGAGGTCAAGGTCATTAAGCCTAATTTTTGTCTTTTGCTTGTGAATGCAAGAAACCTTGGAGGGATTTTCTTTTGACTTTGCAGAAATGTCAAATCCAACTCAAGCATGAACTGATTAGATTATGGAGGCCACTGGTCAAGGTCATGACCTTAAATCTTGTGCACACAGTAATTCAAGACTGCATTGAGGGATATTTGTCAAATTTTGCACAAACTAAGGCCAAACGATTACAAATTTTAATGGTTAATCATCTCAAAATTTCTGTGGTTAATTGCAATTAAGCTCCCTTTTTTGTTGCATTTTGAAATTCCACTATTTTTCATTAAAAACTATTTTTATTTAATTTTGATTATTTGGATAATCTTAAATTAAGAGCAAATTACTTCCTGTTTGTATACAAACATGCATTTATTTAAAATGAAAATAAGGAGCCTCAGGCTGATCAAAGATTATGGCTTGAACTTAACCATGGAAAAGGAACATGTTATTGATTTTGAAGGAAATAAAGGACAAGGAAATTTTTAATTTTTTTATAACTTAAGGTGTAAATGATTTTAACTTGTATGCTGAGCTCTCTGTGAGTTTTTTAAAATTGATATAAGACATTTATGCTGCCAGTGTCCTTACTTTCACCACTGCAGCTGCAGTGGTGCAGAAGTAGGTCACCTGTTTTTTCAGAATGTTCGTTCACATTCAGTTTTATCAATCTTATTTCTATGTTGCCAGAGTTCTTCGATTGCTTCACTTGTATGTGTTGAAAGCAGGAGTTATTTATTCTAAAAATAAACCATTTGAATAGTGTAGTTGAGACAGAACTGGATGTTCTGCTCAGTTAAATTTCTTACCTTCAAAGACATGAAATGTTTGTAAGTGTTGCAGCTCAGTAGTCATGAATGGGCAGGCAAACTACTCTGAGCAATCATAAAAACAGAAATTATAGGTGATTACATGAACCTCCAAGCTAAACATTAGTGTTCACATCCAAGTAGATTCCATATTTTGAACACTTTTTTAAATGGCAAAAGAAAATGCAAGCTTATGGACTTGAGCTTGTACAGCACTTTTCTACTCATCTAACAAATCAACACTGCAGGTCACACCTACCCTTTCACACCCATTCAATCACACATTCATTCACTGATGACTGAGGTTGCTATGGAGAATTTGCCATCAGTACTGGCTAATCCCATTTGTACGCTTCCATATCCATACTGGGTAGAGCATACTGGGGTCAAGTGTCTTGCCCAAGGACACATCAACATGTAACTGCAGGAGCTGGGGATCGAACAACCTTCTGACTGTGAGACGACGACTCTACCTACTTAGTCACAGTTGCCCCATGTCATCATTGTTTCAAAAACTACCAATTGTTATTTTTTTATTCCAAATTAGCATTGTTTCCAGTCTTTTTTCAAAGCACATAAAAAACTGGTAGATGGAAGCCCTAGCTGTGTGTTTGTGAAGAATAGAAATTGTACTTCCCTCAATAACAAAACAGGTTGACTGATTATTCTCCAGCAATATTGTAGTTTGATCCAACCATAAGTGAGAAATACTTTGATTCAAAAATGCGTCTAGCGTTACTTTGACAAACTACCTAGAAATTTTCAGCACTGTGTGATGCACACAAAGGAAATTTCCTCTATGAGTTTCATGCTTAAGCTCAGATTTTATTGGCTGTCTTCAGATTCCATCCACAGAATCTGGTCCACTTTAATGATCAATTTGATGGACAACGACAATTGATAGAATTCAAATTATGATGCCTAGCATTAGGGCCTCGATTGGTCATCAGTTGAGGACCACCCATCCTGGATGTTTTGCTCCTTCAACCCCGATACATCTCCCAGACGCAGTGTGGTTGCAGGAACCTCTCCTTGCCCCCTTGCTGATGCCCTAGGTGTTAGCTATGTGCTCCCTGGAAAGCCAAAGCATGCTGCTTGGTTAGCCCAGGGAGCATCTTTTCAGCAGAGACTTCTCTGCCAAGTAAAACTTTACATTTTGCAATAAATAGGTAATCAATTACTTCATGTGCATGGTTTTGCATAATGTAGATGCCTGTACACAGAAAGCAACCCTTCTTCAAGTACCAGCTCATAAGGACAGACAATGAAGGGCTATAAAGAGGTATAGACATGCACAGTATTTCAGAGCCTGGGTTGAAAATGTACTCTCTAGGTGAGTTATTTTTAAACCATGCAAAGAAACCCCACAACTTTTAAAGTGCAGAATAGATTAAATAATTTAAAATGATAAAATCTGTTCCCCATTGTTTAATTCTTGGCCCACTACTATTAACTTTTAACTACTGCAACCACTACTATCACTTTTATGTGATCTTGCAAAACTGATGGATTGGCCTGATTCCATGTCTGGTGTCAGATGAATTCTTCTTGCAAAGCTTCAAGCTGAAATGCTTGTTCCTTGTCAGAAAATGGCCGGACTAATCAGCTTCATTAGAAAGAGGCAGAGGCTACGGCATGGTTCAGTTGTACTGCAGAACAGTCGACAATGACTGTGAGGAGATTACCTTGGATGCAGCCATAGCAGCTTTTTTTCAAAACTGGACACAAAGAATTCCACTGAAAACTTTTGTAGGTGGAAAAGATGTTTTGGCTCTTCTCCCAGCTGGATTTGGCAAGAGTTTGATTTACCACCTGGCTCCACTGATAGCAACAACAACTACCTGCCAAGCTCGGGTTATGGCGTTTTCTCCTTTGGGTGGCATTTGACAACTATGTCATATGATCAGTCACCCTCTGAAATTTGTTTGAAAGGTTCTGCCTTCCCAAGCACTGTGTGGAGATGGATATGAAGTACATCCCATGCCATGGATTGAAGCTGCCTGACTCAGAGGGGTTGTTTAGTCCTAACTGCCACGAAATATTCAGAAATCGAGTGTATAGCATTTGTTCAGGCAGGCCACGAAGTCAAGCACTGCCATATTTGGGATCAGTTGATCTCACACAGGCCCTCATCAGCTAAAGGCCAGCTGATATGCTCGAAGCACCCTATTGGCTAATCACACTCGGGCTGCCTTATTTAGACTGCTCTTGTCTGCAAGCTGCTCTCACAACCAACCTCCACCCCAGCTCCTCCTTCATTCTGTTTCTGACTAAATCCATGTCATTCTGCTGTCACTGATGCCAGCTCTGCTCTGGGTTTTGCTGCATCTCTCCCTGCCTTAGGCTTTCCTCATCGGCATAGGCAGAGCAGGAACATGTGCTGTTCTGCTTACTAATTTCCATGTAGGTTCATGGAAGGGCAGGGGGATCCCAGGTCAGCCACACCAATAAACATAAATTACAGCATAATTGCTAATTAATAACTGCTAATAAAGAAATATTCATAGCTGCAAATCACCAGTTTCATGAAAAAATAGGTCCTGACTGAACTACAGTTAACAGAACTACACCCTCTTTAAGTTGCAGCTTGGTGTCACATAAATGAAGCTGCTCTGATTCTCCCAAAAGGAAATTTTCACAAAGACACATTACTTCTTAACATAATTCCTCTATTTTAGAGCAAAAGAATAAAAGTAAAAGAATAATAGTAAACCAAGCCATGCAGAATTTGAGGCATATGTCACATGTTTCTCTGTCACCCTCCTCAGTATGCTGCCAGCTTGAGATGCAAACTAAAGACTGTATTGACAGGATTAACAAGTATTTTCTGATGCAGGAACACTTGCCAGCTCTCACCTCTGATGCGGCTCTCACCTCTCATGCATCAACACCTTGAGCCTTGCAATAAAGATTGACCAGCAGGTACAAAGAAGCCTTCCAATATAATAGAAGTTCAACTTCCAAGCCTGATAGTGCACTTCTCCTTCCCCTTATTTTTTGCAGTGAAGCTAGTTGTAACTGAGCAATTAGTTGCCCCATCAAAGTTAATAACTTGTGAAAAACCTTTTCTAAAAGAGGAAGTGTATACTCTTCTTCAAGCCTGAAAGGCAGAGAGAGCCAATTTTGCCATGCTTTCCGCTTTTTTCCTACTTTAGTACTCAACCCATTAATGCTGCAAGGTTATTTTTTGTGTAAATAAGAGCAGAGATATGTCCAGATTGTAGGATATCTGAAAATCTGACACTTGAATGTATCGTCGCCCATAAAAATTTAAGATCATGGGAGATGATAGTTAAAGGATTTTCTCTCACTTAATATAAAATCTCCATGGTTGTCAGTCAAATGGTGTGAGGTTTACTACAGTGGTGGAACAAGTAGTTAGTCATCTATAACCTTGGGGCTCTGAGAAGAAATAAAAAAAAAAAAACACCCACCCTGACATGCTGCCATTTCTTCACCTTGAAATCTGAATCCTTGAATTAGAATTGGGAGTTGTTCTTCAGGGGGACATGTTGACAATAACAAACCAACACTTTTTTATGCCAAGCTTGACTCTTCAAGTAAGACAAGTGAACCGCTCAAAGCTATGATTAATAAACATAAACCAGAGCTAGCAGCTGGCTAACAAGGAATGAAAACAAGAGGGAGAAGCTAGCTGCTGCCAAAGGTTACTAAAGTATAGCGGGAAAGGCGGTTCATGTGTTCAGAAGAGGGGTTGATGGCCCTCGCTTGTGGGTTAAATGAGAAAAGGATGCTGTCCAGGTTGAACTGAAGGGCTCTTCTTCCTTACAAGACGTGCCACTGAATAGAAGGAGCATCTTCTACAAAGACCCATAGCCTAAAGGTGGTTGACTGAGAGTCACAGAGGATATCTTCTTCCAGTGGACATCAACCAGATTAACTCACTGAGTTGACATGAGCGGAAAGGGGAGGGAGGGGATCTTACTGGACTACTTACAAGCAGAATGGTCACCAACCATTTTCAACTGAAAATCCCCTACAATGTCAACAGAGAAATCTAGATTTACAGATAAGGACAAACATTATTAGCCCTGTATGAAAATTACATTTTAAAGGTCCCATATTTCACCCCTTTAAGACAAGTTTATATTGGTCTCAGAGGTCCCCAAAACATGCCTGTGAAGTTTGTTGCAAAAAACACACTGCAGTACTGGATTTTTGCATGTCTAAAACCCCTCTGTTTCAAACCTGTTAACCCTCTCAAGAAATGGGTGTGGCTTAATGGATGCGACTCTCCTGGAGGGTGGAACTTTCTTCCGAGCGGGGAGGGCCAACCGAACCTGTGGGCGGTGCTAACTCCCCACATGACATCATGAGGGGAAAATCTAAGAACAGCTTGTTTCAGCACACAATCTCTGAATGGTGCAGAGGTGGGAGGTGTTCTGATTCTTGGGGGGAAATGTGGACGGGCCAGGGGTACATATTTCTGTTAGAAAAGCCTGAAAAAGTATATTTTGCATGGTGGTAAAGTGCCTGACCTGATTTTCACATTTGCACTAATTAAATGTATTTGGTGTTCTCAAATAATGTTAGAAAGCTCTCTGTGGTAAAATTCCTCACCTCACATGCATGGCTCAACAAATGAATGTAATCTTAAATAATCATATCTATGTAAATCCACCAATATCTTGCATATTTTATTTTTTTATGTCTAGTCGGCATAATTTCACCTTTTGCACAAACTAGAACCATACTATCAATGTTGTGGACTTGTATAAACTAAAAAAAACAACAACAAGAGCTCCTATTTCATAATACTTTTATTAAGTTTTATTTTGTTTTTATACTTAAAGAGGCTATATGTGACTTTCAGAGAAAAATCAGTGTAGTGACACCACCGGCCATTAGGCAAACTACAACAGTATTGTGCCGTTTGCCCACGACGGTGCTCCTTGCGCATGAATGAGCCTCCGGTTTATCAGCTGATAGACACGCAGAACAAGGTGATTAATTGGCACCATGTACGAAGTGAAGTAACAAAATAAAGCTAAATGAGTAACATGACGTTAGTGTTGTTTGGATAGCATCTTCATAAGCAAGCTAACGTAACTTAGCACACATCTTATAGAACATAAAACACTACATTATATTTCATGGTCCGAAGTCATGCCTACCTTTTTAACAGAAACACGACCATCTCTGGATCGGTATTTATCCCAAGCACAGAGCAAAGCTCCCTCCATTTCTCAGATGCTCCACTTATATTTACCCTCGATTTCCCCCGCCAGTCAAGCTCTCGTTTAGCTTGACGGGCTTTAGCAGATAAAACTATCTTGGTTTTGTTATGTTTACGCTGAGTTTGTGTGGATGTTTAGGTTACGCTAGCCAGTCGTTTACTTGCAGAGGCAGCCTTCTCCATTGCCATTTCTTTCCATTCTACACACCGTAGCCAGGTATAAACAGAGCAGGGGGGTGGGTGTACTACGTAGCACCCAACGCCACATCCGTTGAGATTTTCGCGGAAAATTCAGCCTCAGTTTTTTACAGATAAATGACTCAACAGGCTTAAGGAAGAAATAAAGAGCCTCGTTCTTCACATCGGGATAAAGTGCGTACCAATATATACTCAAAAATGGGAAGTGTGAAGCAAACTTATGGCCCCTTTAATGGTCAATTCCTGTACATTGAGAGCAAAGCTGACTGAAGTCAAATTCCTTGTTGCATAAGAATATTTGGCCCATAAAGCTGATTCTGATTTTGATTCTTATCATGTGTACACATATTTGAGTCACTGTCATGTATAACACCGTCTGCTGGGGGGTTGGAAACTGACACCCTCTCCAGGCCAGTGGCATGCTCCCACTGGTGGAGAACTACTCTAATACCACTTTCCCACTAAAATTAGTGTGTAAAAGCAGGTTTTTTAAATGTGAGTAAACCTGCTAACAATCGGCAAGTGACTCCTTTCCCATTGCCAGCAGACCCGGGTCTGATCACCAGCAGTAGAGCTGCATGGTTGTTGTTTTTTTTCCTTTGGTGCGTCAAGCTGATGTCATCACGTTGGTTTTTGTGTAATAACAAACAAAAAAGAGGATCGATGTGATCATTTCCAAGAGGCAAATAAATAAATATATGAAAGGTTAATAGATTATATCATTTGAAAAGGATCTCTCTTTCCAGCTGCGCATGGACAGGATGCATGGTGCTTTATGGGATAATCTACGAAATTTTAACAGGCTGAATGAGCTAAATCTGTCCTTAGGAAAAAACAAATTCTCAGCGGATATGTTCATTATGACATGGGCATTTTTGTGTTTTTATGTGCCGTTAAACTGCGCTGCCGTGCTGCGAAACTTCTGCCTTTAAACTCCTGCCTCCTCCAGCACATCAGGCTTAAATGCGCAGCAGACAGAATAAAGGTTCTGTGCAATAACAACAACAACAACAAAAAGGATCTATGAGATCACAACAGGCAAGTAATATAAAAAAAAATAAAAGGTTAATAGATTATATCGTTTGAAAGGGCTTTCTTTCCAGCTGCGCATGGACAGGACGCACTGCGCTTTGTAAGATAGGCAGGAGAAATTAAAGGCTGTCTGCGCTAAATCTGTCCGAGGAAAAAAAAAAAATTTTCTCAGCAGATATTTTCATTATAGCAAGACTGATCTAGCAAAGCATTTTGGTATTCATATGAGCCGTGAAATTACACAGCTGCACGATGTTGATGCCAAGGAGGACTAACCACTCTCATGCACCCGCATGTGAAATAAAGACGTGATCATGACGACAACAAAACACAGAAACAGTGAATGTGCAGTACTTCCCCTCTTTAAGAGACAGATTTATTGTGCTCTAACTTAGATAAATCTCTTTAAAGTGAGTGACTGTGAGAGTCCTTGCCACACTTACTCAACATTTTAGCTATGTTGTTGTATATAGTTGTGTCTCGCACAGTCCCGGCGACCTGGTGCCGAATCTCCTCTTCTCCACAGATGAATAGAAGCTCTCTGATCTCGCTGTCTTGCTGGTGCTGTGCCATCTTGCAAATATAAATCTCACGCGCTGAGTCCAAAAACCAACAATGCTCGTCCCAGCTGCTGGTGTGTTTTTGTTGCCCCAAGTTACGGGCGTGATATTATGACGTAGGCACATTATGCCATAGTCATACCGTGTTCACCCGGGTGTGACGTTCCCACTGGAGCTGATCGGAGGCGAGCCGATAAAAACCTGTGTCCATTGCAGGGTCAGTCGACGTGGGTCTGAATGCCGATTAGAGCCTTTCCCACTGCCGCCAGGAGCTGATTGTTAGCGTGTTAAAACGGGTTTTTCTGGCAGTGGGAAAGGGATATACAAGAACTGCTGCTTTGTAGTTTCTGTTTGTTTGGCTCCTTGATGAAAGCCTGAATGTGTCAAAGTGTGAGTTTAAGGTCTACATGGCTGTGCTGTAAAAATTAAGGCTTTTTAATTGTTTGAAGAGTGTCCCTTTAAGTTTTGAACCTTGTTAATTAAATGAGCAAAAGAATCCCATTTAAAAGAGAACCTCAAACATGCACTCCTTTTAGTATTTTTAATTCATTTTTCAAGTAATATAATAACTTTTTGAGTAATATAATTTAATTTTGCCCACATTTAGTGTAGTATGTAAGGGATAAAAGAGAACAAAATTAAATGCTTAGTTGTAGGATTTCATTTTTAATTTTGTTGTCATTGAAGGTTATGTTCATATGTTGGTACAAACCTGAGAATTTCTGCAAGTAATTAATTAATTAAAACCCTTTTATTTGAAACGATAAAAGTCTAAATGACTTTGAACAACTTACAGTAGCTGAATATGAAACAAAGCTCATGGACAGTTGAAGCATTGTTTTAAATACAATCCCAGGATAAGACTGGAGCAATAAATGCAAAAATGAAACTGTTTCAACAGTTGATCTCGTCATAGTTAAAACTAAAGAGGTGAAGGAAAACATGTCAGATCTAATACACATCTAGTGTTAAAGATGAACTCAAAATGTCTTGAAGATCTACCAGTAGATAGATGTCTACAGGCTGCTGGCACTTGCAGAAATTAATTTATCAAAATAAAAACTGTATTTACTCTTTGCCATTAACTATTGTGTGTACCAGTTAGATTAAAAACAACGTTATTAATCCTTCCAGGGGGCATTTGCGTTGATCATCCTGTACATAACAGACGTGAATAAAACCAAGAAGAATAAAGTTAGATATGACAGTGAAAAAAGTGATCTTAACCAAATGAATACCATGCTCTCCCTGTCAGGGGTGACCCTCTTTTCTCTCTCGAATCACTACTTTTGTAGGCTGTCTTTAAAAAAAAAAAAAAAAAAACAACAACAACAACTTTAATGTCACATTTAGCACAGTGCCTTTCTATATTGATCGGAGCAAACATTTGGGCACTTTTCTTAAATGATTCCAGCCCCACTCTTTTCTGGGTGAGACATCCACCACTAACCACTCACAGACAGCATTTGGGAAAGGGCAGAGCCTTTGAAAGAAAAACTTGGAGGGTGATTGGATGAACGTTCTGTCTGTCACATCTGTTTGGGCCAATCAGAGCAACAAAACACGTGAAGGAGCCACTAACAAGCTGCGCCTGCGCCCCTACTGAAGGAGTAAACTCCATAAAGAACTGCATAACATGAACCATGGTGACTGTAGACTTGTCAGAACATGACTGATCTGGATCACCGTCTGGATCCAGGGATTTTTTTAAAGGATTCTGCACTTAGTAGATAGGGCTTATGGCGGAGGTCTGTGCTCTCCGAGTGCTTTTCCAAGATTTTGCCACCATTTTTTTTCCAGACACCTAGTCGCGACCCACTAAAAACTGCTCCGCAACCCACTTTTAGGTCCCGACCCACCAGCTTAGAACCACTGCACCAGATGATACTTTACTGAGTTCTTTCAATTTGAAGGACAAACTGGGATGCACTTTATCACATTTTGTCCACTCTTGCAGCACACTAAAGGGTACTTGATCACATTCTGTCCCCTTTTTGGGCAAATTCATCAGCCCCCCACCACCACCACTGAGTCCACTAGTGGTCTGACCTAATCATCTTCAGTATGCATAGAGAAGTGTCTACACAAAGCTGATATCAATCGCAGTACCCTTAACAAATACAAATTCCTTTAAATGCCTTGTATTACAGGTCCATAGAAATTGTGGCTTTCATTCTGAAGGAGTTATACTGTTTGTGCCAATCTTTTTTGATACTTTTTATTAGTTCAAGATTTGTAAAATATACTAATACAGACAGAGGAAGCAGGTGAAAGTCAAAAATTATTATATGAGAACAGTTTTTTTTCTTTTTTTAACAATAACAGACAGTGGACTTGAACAATAAATTGCTTTAAAACAGTTTGAACATGAAAATCAACACAGGAACAAAGTATTCCTCTGGATTAAAGTGAAAAATTATCCTCGGGTAACATTAAATTTCACTCAGAAACACCCAGTCATTTATAAAGGAAACATGTTTGATTTTTCTTTAAGGGATTTGTGTACAGCATGGATAATGGAGGCAGACTAATCTGTTTTTTCTCATGGTTTCCAAGAGATTGTTGCCGTTCTTATTCTGAAAATCATAATCCGGATTCATTTTCACCTTCACATAAACATTACAGACCCTGAAGGAGCCTCTTCGCTGCTCCACGCGACCTGCAGATGATTCAAACCTTTTCAAATCATGCGTTTCATCCGGATTGGCAGGGATTTTTTATCTCCTCTCGTGCAGGCAAAAGTCACATTATTGTGATTTGACAGAGGCAGCTCTGATCATTTTTCACAGAAATGTATTAAAGATGGATTCAGAAGCAACAGGTTGTGTTTATGGTTTTATACGTGTCAGCTTTAAATGGCAGCACAAAGCTCTGTGCTGCGTAAAGCAGCCCTGATCACTATTTGCTTTCCATCATGATAAAGAGAAAGTTTTAACTTCGTCTATAGCATGTAACTCATCCTATAATCACTAAAAATATAAGCTGGTACTCCGTCTTTACTATAAATACCATCAAGTCGATGGAAGAGCATGAATGATGCTGAGTATAGGGTGAATAAAAATAGAAGAAGAAAATCCCTGTCCTACCTGTCAGCAGAGAGGGCAGTGAGCGTGAACACTGACACCCCAACAGAAGTGAGCTGAATGAAGGGGATGACTTTACAGCCCACCCTCCCGAACAGCCACTCTTCTGACAGGTAGCGGCTGGCGTCCACCGGAGCGCAGGTCACCAGCAGTAAAACGTCCCCCAGAGCCAGACTGGACATGAACAGATTTGGCACATTGCGGATGGATTTGGCCGAACAAAACGTCCTGATGAGTGTAATGTTACCAATAAGTCCGAATACGCTGATCACACCGTAAATTGCAGCGATGGCAACGCCGGTGAACCACATCATCCCTGCCGAGCTTTGGAGAGCAGTGACGCAGCGCGACGCGTTTGGGCACAGATGCTCCATCTCCTCCACGGTCAAAGAAAGCATCCACTCAGCATGGCTGTTCGTTTTCACCACATATAACAGGGGAAATAGGTTTCTCAGAGGTGTAGAGTGGTGACAATTTAATTTCCAACGTTAGGGATTGTTTTTTTCTGGCAGAGAGAAGGGGTCATAGGGACCCTGAGTGAGCTTAATAAAAAAACAGAAAACACAGATAATAATTTCTTTTATTGGATGATTTCACACAAGCAGGAAAAGACCCTGACTTTAGTTTTTAAAAGCTGGTTCAAGACAACTGGTGTAAAATAAGGAAATACAGGCAGAATGAGAGACACAAATTATAAAACAATTAAAAAAAACTGTTCTGTGTTCTCAGGGAACAATGGCGCCAAAGAGCAGTTTTGTTTTTATGATAATTCTTGGATTTCAAAGTTCAGTAGCCTACTAGGTGTGATTTGAAAGAAACAATGGCAAATATGCCAATATCCAGGGGTGATATATGAATTAAAACTCAGCTGCTCAAGACAGGTTGACATGTGTGCTACTGTTCATTAGCCACAGCCTCCAAAACACTACAGTCACTGAACAGGTTATATTTTCATAGCACAGCATATCATTCATTAACCTGACACCCCCCCCCAAAAAAACAAAAAAAAAACTAGAATGGCCATCTGAGGCGGCAGACCCATGTCGAAGCAGCGCCACCGAGGAAGTCACACTCCCATTGATTACTATGGTGTTCAAAATTCGACGTCCGAGAAAAACCGAACGGGTTCATGGATCATCACCAAAATGTCATTGATTCTTCTCTGCCACCATCCCAATATTCCCTGAAAGTTTGGTGAAGATCCGACTTTCCGTTGTCAAGTTATCTTGTACACATACAAACAAACAAAGAAAGATAGAAAGATACAGAATCCTTTACATAACCCCCTGCCGATTTCATGAGTGTGGGTAAAAACCTTCAATACTAAGCGCTTTGGAAAGGGCAGAGGATTTGAAAAAAACTCAGAGTGTGATTGAATGAACATTCTGTCACATTTTTACGGGCCAATCAGAGCAACAACACACGTGACGTAGCCGTGACAGAGGTGCGCGTGCGCAGCTACCGAGGAATAACACAAACCATGGTGACTGTAGACATGTCAGTGCACGACTTTTGTTGTTTTTGAAAAGAAAACTACTCACTGCTGTTCTTTGTTCTTCTTTTAATGAAGAAATGTCATAAAGTTCTGATAAAGCTGGTGCTTTAGCAGCTTCCATGCTAATCTCTTCCGCCATAATTGCACCGGCCTCTTGTTGCTGCTTGCTTATGTCACGACTCCGCCACGCCTGAAAGTACCGCCCCTCATCACTGATTGGTCCTGTCACCTTCTAGCCAGGCCCAAGCGGTTCAGATGGGAGCTTTCAAGATGGATTTGCCCAGGGTTGCCAGGTCCACGGTTTTCCCATGGAATTGGGCTACTTTCAACGTACTGCCGCAGGTAGATTTCTTTGTCCACGGGTTGAGCAGCCCCATTTTTTTTTATCTTGTGTATGAGTATTTAATTGATGTAGCAGAACAAACTACTCCATTTACACTCAAGTACAACTAAAACAAAGAGCAGAGTGGCAGGAAAACATGGAACATGGCACACAGACATACACACCACACACAGAGAAGCACAAAGTCCAATCAAGCAATATATGCAGAGTGGCAGAGGTTTAACTGCATTATTTTGAATTTCAGCACTGGGCTTGGTTTTGGGCTAGTTTTTATCGGCCATTGGGCTGGTTTTAAGACACAGACTTGGAAACCCTGGATTCGCCAGTGAGAAACAAGGAAACAGGTGTATCCATCTGCTCTGAAAGGTTAATCAGTCATTAAATTAACAACAATAAAACTAAGCAATGTGAGTCTTACACCATTAAATATATTTCTAGCATTTTGCAAGTCATAATCATCATTAGCATGTTACAGTAATACTAGAATATTATTCTATGTTGAGCTATTTAGGGAAATAGAATTTTACTAATTATTTAGGCATACTTTTATGCTAATAACATGCACAAATACATTATTTAGCAAAGCAGGACTGTTACAAAGTAATGCTACACTGTGACAGATAACATTAGCCTACTCTTAAGTAACTTATCTGCATCCTATCACTTACATCAGCCATCCCCAAATTGCACTGCGGGCCAAGTCCAGCCCACCAGCAGGTGTCACCTGACCCGCAAGACATTTGGGAAAAAAGAAGGAAATTTAAAAAAATATATATTCATTTTCAATATTTACTTACTTAGGTGTTTAAAATACAAATTTTCACTAATTTATCGTGATATTTCTATAATATAGCAAGGAAAGGATGTAATATGATGCAATGAATGACTTAAATATGGTACACTGAAGTCTTTTTAGAGCAGAGAGGAACATCTTAAAAGGCGCACAACAGCACCTCAGCACTGCAAACAGGCTTTTTAAAAAGAGTCTGATACAGGCTGCATGATTTTTAAGACTGAGGGAAGGGGATTTTTTTTTGTCTCATTTTGTTTTTCTTTATTTAAGATGAAGAATTTAACCACCGTGCACAGCTGCACAGACTCTCATGGAGTCCAGCCCTGCCCGCACCTCTGAGAGCATCATCCATGCTAATGTCTTCCGCCATAATTGTGCCGGCCTCTTCTCACTGCTTGCATATGTTACGACTCTGCCATGTCCAAAAATACTGTCCCTCGACACTGATTGGTCCTGTCACTTTCTAACTGGGCTCAAACGGTTCAGATGGGAGCTTTGCAAGATGGATTTCCCAGTAAGAAACACGGAAACGGGCGAATCCATCTGAATTGCAAGGTTAAGGTTTCCCAGGTCAATGTGAAATATATCCATAAAACAGATATCTGAAACAGTCTATCTGCCCTGTGTGGTTGTTGCTAATTTCCATCTTGGCAGTACTTGCTAAGTGAACTGGGCCTTGGACCAGCAACCCTCTGGTTTCCAGTCCAAGACCACAAAAGGCTGAAACCTTACTGAAGCTGAATTACTTTAAATTGCTTTGTCCTGTTAGTTTTGACATTTTAAATCCTTCCTTGTAAAAATGTATCGACAAAAGACAGTTATTCCTCAAGAAGTTAAGATCTTTAGATACAGGAGTAATAAAGAGATTTGATTTCTTTCCCTCGTTTGTTACCAAACAAATCCCTAGTCAGTGAATGGACCAGCTGAGTCTATCTGAGCACAAATGAAATGAACAAGATCATCACCATCATGCTTCGTCTGCATCTTTTTTATTTTCCCTGCTGTTCATCTGAAAAGCTTTTTTATATCCAGGTTTATGTGCTATTTTTGTGATAAGCTACAAGACCCTTTACCCTTTTACAGTCTGTGCTTTATTCCCTGAGTTTGTATGAATTTAAGCTGCCATTAGAAATGACTCTGATAAATATAGATATGTTTTCATTAGAAAATAAATGTATTTTCAACAGACTGCCTCCTGGAAAATTAATGCAGGGTAAAATTAAGACTTTCCATGTTATACTGTGCTCTGACTGTACTTGGCTGGTGAACTGCTATTATCTAAATTACAACATCTATATCTAGAGTATATCTCTGTGTCTACCTTCATCTATTTACCTCTATATATCTATATTTGATAGACAGACAGACAGAGGAAGATCTGCCATACATGAAGACTGATTGAAGACATGGCTGATAGCAGAAAAACATACCCAAAGCTAGAAGGCTGGGCTGAAGGATAGCAGAGACACGAGTCACGGCCACACAAGAACAGGCCCTGAGCACAAGATCAATAGAGGCAGGGTCCTTCCACATCAGACAGGACCCCAGGTGCAGGTTGTGGACTGAGACAGTCCAGCATAAGAGAGCACTGTGTAAGATGCTAGCAGGCAAGGCATACATGGAATACCACAGTACATAGAAACATCTGTGCCGAGTATGGGCCGGAGATCCAGCTGGAAGACAAGGTGGCCAGATACACTGAGGAGGAGGAAGGCACTGGTGATAGATGTAGCAACATCAAGAAGACAAGAAGCTTGAGGAATTCTAAGGGGTGAAAAACAGCTAGAGATGATGTGGGACGTGAAGGCAACTGTTGTAAGCTCCAAACTGGAAGAGTGGCTCCAAAAGATTCTGGGAGCAGCATCTGAGATCTCTGCCCAGTAGAATACAGTCCTACAAACGGCAAAGACTGCACAAGAACCCCCTTACACAGCAAAATCAAAAGTGAAAGTTTTAGCATTAGAATTGAAAGAGTAAAGAGTCATTTAACTGTTGTGAGTTGTAACCAAGTGAGTTATTGCTCAACAAGAGTAAGTGTTAATCTATTACTTTCTCCAATTAACTCCACATTGTTGATTTCCCTTCATAACGAGTGTTAATGTCTCACCCAGATGTCTGATTTACAGCTATTCTTTCACTTGTTTCACCTGGAGAAGTGTTACTATTTTATGCTATGAGCTTTTTTACTTAACACTAGCTTTGTTGAAATGTCAACACTTTATAAAGGGTTATTTCAACATTTTATTATTGGTTGCCGTTTAAACTCTAGCGGAGTGTTAATTTTAACTGATGATGTTAAATTTGCAATTTCAAATTTCAATGCACCTGATTTCATTCACCAGGGTTGGAGATTAACTTTCTTAACCTACCTGCCACTGTGGCTGATGGATTCAATGTTGTTGTTTTTTTTTTTTTACCAGCCAAGCAGCATAATTTAATAATAAATTTAGTGCACACTGCAACTAAACTTCAACTGAGAGGCAAGATAATCAAGTTATTGTTGAGCATACATTCTGCTGCTGCTTCTGTTTGCTTCTGCACACACCAAAGCACTGTGTAAAACTTGTTTTTAAAAGTGCTATATAAATAAAGTTATTATTTTAGATGAGTTATTAAAATCATAAAGGTTACGCTGGAAAGTGGGAGTGTTATTCCAGACACCTGTTTTTGGAGGATCCATCAATGGTTAATCAGTATTCCTGGCTACTAGTACACCATAAAGACACAAGGAACTCAAAGAAAAGGTTATTGAAAAGTGTAAGTTTAGAGATTGATTAAAAAAAATCCAAAACACTCAACATCCCCTGAAGTTCAGTTAAATCCATCATCAAGAAATGGAAGCAATATGGCACGTGTAACTCTGCCCAGAGGCCGTCCTCACAAACTGAGGTACCGCACAAGAAGGAAACTAGTGAGAGAAACCACAAAGACACCTATGACTACTCTGAAGGAGTTACAAGCTCCAGCAGCTGAGATGGGAGAGACTCTGCATACAACAACTGCTGCCCGGGTTCTTCACTAGTCAACGCTTTAATGGAGAGTGGCAAAGAAACAAACATTGTTGAAGAAAACTCTTGACTAGAGTTCACCCAAAGACATGTGGGAGACTCTGTGGTAAAGTGGAAGAAGGTTCTTTGGTCTGATAAGACCAAAATGGTGCTTTTCAGCAATCAGACAAAATGCAATTTTTGGAGGACACCAAACTCTGCACATCACCACAACTACACCATCCCGACTGTGAGGCATGGTGGTGGAAGCATCATGCTGTGGGGATGCTTCTCGGCAGCTGGCTCTAGAAGGTTTGTAAATGTCATTCTGTTTTGTTACTTTTATTTACCTGCCACGGAGGCTAGTCGGTTGAGCAAATTCACCTGACACTGCACAGAAATACCTGCATTTGTCTGGTGGCAGGTTGTAATTTCCCACCCTGTCACTCACTGAGTATTTAAAGAAGAACAGAAGGCTTGCATATTGTTTCTGTGAGCATCTCTGAGCCAAAAATGATCAAAAGAGAGTCTTATATGTGCTTTTAAAAGAAAAGCCTGATTCGACATTTGTGTTGAAAAAACTCACCTTGTTTGTAAAAATGCTTTTATTCTGATATTCTCCTGGCTAGGCTCTATACAATAATTCAAGTCACTTTTAGGGAGATTACAGTAAAATTTTTGAAGAAAGAAAGGGCTGTGACAGCAGCGAGACAAATTAGAAGCACAGCACACACGTGCCTGGAATGAAGGCCTGGAAAATGGCACGATATTATAAAGGCACTGTAGCTTCCCACTGAGCCTGAGCTTCCCACTCAGGCCAGAAGAAATAGGACCCCTTAACACCAATATGGTAAGAGAATTTATAGACCACATTTTGAAGTCATGCAAAATTGTGGTTAAAACTTACTTCTAGTGGCATCAAAGAAGGCTATAACAAATAAATGGTGTAAGGAGGACCCCCCCTAATCAGAGAAACTGGCTGGACATTGTGGAAGAAATATACGATATGGAGAAATTTACACACACTTTGCAGCTGCAACAAGATTCAAGCACCCGGAAGCTGGAAAAATGGACCAACTTTTAATCTGTTCACAGAACATGAAAAGAATGGACAACTTTAATCCAGGCAAAATGGACTACTCTTTTCTGACCCCAGGCTTTGTTTGTATGTTTCTATTTTTTGCCTTTGTTGTTATTGAAATAAAACAAATAAAATATAAGTTAAAAAAAAAAACTTAACCAGTTTTCTCCCATCTAGCCTAGAGCAGTTGAGCTGCATTAATGAGTGAGTCAAGTCAGGCTATGATGTGGTGACTAATCCAGTATACCTGATTTTCTTCATTATCCCCAGGAGGTTCCAACTGAAAGTGACGTCCCTTAGACTTCTCAAAATAATTGAACTTCACAGGTAGCAGGGATAAAAATGGCTTATAGGCTTTCAGCCGGCACTTGAGAAGCAAACTGATCCATGAAAGACCTCTTGCAGGTGATGCAATGATATGTGTCTTCACAAACACCACAAATACAAACACAGAAGCAGCAATCCCAGGCAAACCAGCAGGGAATGAAATGAGAAAGAACACCTTAAAACCCTGTTTATCTCTGCTTTGTAAAGCGCCCAAAGGGAAATTCTATGGGATAGAAAACCCACAATATCTTAGGGTTCAGATTGAACATGTGGAGATAAGACAGGGCTGTCAGACGTACAAGAGATGAAATAGGATGGTTATAGGATTATGATGGAGCAAAAGGTTCAGACTCATGACATGCTCACAATGACTTACCTGCTCATGGCTGGAAACAAGGGGATCTGGCATTGTGGAGAGAGAAAAGAAGAGAATCATTATCGAAAGGAAAAGGTTAGAAAATGTTACATAAATGCCAAGGAAAAGTTGTGAAGCTTGCTCAGTGATCAGAGGCTAATTTCACACAGCGGAAATGTTCAGTTCCAACAATTACCTTCCATTGCAGGTTGCTGGTGGTGATGTGGCGCAGTTAAATGCCACAGGGGCACTGTTGTGGACACTTCAGCACAATCCACGAATTCAACAGAGAAGATAAATATGCGAATGAATAGAGGTGGGTGATGGTAGAAATCCTTTAGCTTGAGATGCCAGATAGACTGTTCTATGTACACTATATTGCCAAAAGTATTCGCTCACCCACCTTGACTCTCATATGAACTTAAGTGACATCCCATTCTTAATCCATAGGGTTTAATACAATGTCGGTCCACCCTTTACAGCTATAACAGCTTAAACTCTTCTGGGAAGGCTTTCCACAAGGTTTAGGAGTGTGTTTATGGGAATATTTGACCATTCTTCCAGAAGACAAGCACATTTGTGAGGGCACACACTGATGTTGGAAGAGAAGACCTGGCTCTCAGTCTCCGCTCTAATTCATCCCAAAGGTGTTCTATCATGTTGAGGTCAGGACTCTGTGCAGGCCAGTCAAGAACTGCTGCTTTATCTGCTGTGGAAAGTCCATAACTGACGGACACATGTTTGTGTTTGTGTTTAACTCTCACCATACACTGGAACACAAATTGGGTGTCATCAGAACTCTTCAGCACAGGGATAAGAAGATACCGACGAGGTTGGAGGGCAAGAAGAAGGAACACCAACACCTCAGGGGAGCCCTGAAAACATGCGGGTACCCCAGGTGGGCCTTCGTCAAGTCTTCCAAGAAACTGGTGACCAACAGGGAAGAAGAGAACAACAAGCGACATAGCATTGTTCCATACTTGTCTGGAGTATCAGAGAAATTCAGGAGGATCTTCCAGAAACAGAACATCCCGGTACACTTCAAACCCACTAACACACTGCAACAGAAGCTAGTTCACCCTAAGGACAAAACCCCCCAGACACAAACAGAGCAATGTGGTATACGCCGTGAAATGCACTGAAGAATGCAGGGATTCTGACATCAGGGAAACAAAACAACCACTACATAAACGCATGGCCCAACACAGGAGAGCCAACTCTGGCCAGGACTCAGCTGTTCACCTACATCTGAAGGATACATGACATTCCTTTGAGGACAGCAATGTTGGGATACTGGCCAGTGAAGACCGCTGGTTTGAAAGAGGTGTCAAGGAGGCCATCTTTGTTCAACTGGAGAAACCATCCTTGAACAGAGGCGGCGGACTGAGACACTTCTTATCCCCCACCTACAATTCGGCTTTGGATTCTTTTCGAAAACAGTCATAACAACGCTTTCATGCTGGATCACAAGCACCAACATCACGCAAACATGGCAGACCTGAGGAAACCCAGGAGGACACCACCCCAGGTGAAACCAGGTCAACCCAAGGTGAAATGGACCTGGCAACCCTGAGAGTGAGGCTTGAACCAGACTCTGAAATCAGCTAGAGGTCAATGAAATTATTCTAAGGTTTTCCTGTTCAGCAGTTTAACAGGTCTAAAGAAGATGTGCAGTAAATAAGTTCATGAAAGCCACGCTGTTTCTCTTTCAGCCATGTTTGCGTGGGCGCCACCAGATTATAGCCAAATAGACTGTCCTAAATTGACATTGAATCAGTCTGACAGGAGGAAATTGCTTCTCTTGTTCCAACAACACACTTCAGTTTTTAGCTGCACCACCCACACAAACTTACACAGAAAAATGCTAAGTAAACAGGTAAAGAATACCTGTATGACAGGAGCCTCTGATTGGCTGAGAGAACTGTTAGTCATCCAGAGGCGGTGGCCGCACCCATTAATTGCATCATTTCGAGGACGCTGACAGGTTTCAATGCAAATATGCACCGAGTGACTCCACATCTTCGTTTAATTTCAGACAAGACAGCATCACAGAGAAGAGCCGCATCCAGAGTCTGAGAAAACAAACGAGGAAATGGAGGGGAGGATTTCTAGCTTGGCTCTGCTGTTTCTGGGTGAGTATTTCTGTGAGAAATAAGGCTTCTTCATTTTGCGTCCTGCTTAGCTGCCACACCTGTTCACAAATTGTTCATAAAGTCCAAAATTACAGAGTAACATTTTTGTATGTGATAAGAAAACATTAGGCTACATTTCACTTCAAATAATGTATGAAACGTGATTTAGAAAAAAAAACAACAACAATTTATCTTTAAAAATAACAAAGTCGTCTGAACTGTGATGAGTTTCATCTTAATGTTGATTTATTGAGAAGCATTAAAAGTTTAAAACCAGTGTGTGCCTGTGGTTAGGAGGATGGGGCAAGGCTGCTCATAAAGGGGAGAGCTTTCTGGGACCCAGAAACCTCTTAATAATAGTTTGTGAAAGGTTTCAACAACTGGCAAAAAAAAATGAGTTAAATAGGATCCAGTGTGGGATTAAAGTGACAAAAATAGGCAGAAAATGGTGATAATTAGCAAAAGGTCAACAATAGGCAAGAGTTGCAACAAGGGTTATAAATGCAAGAAATACCAAGAAAGTGAGCAAAATGGTCAGTTTTAGTACTGTAATAGACGGTGGCCCAGAAAGCCAACAGGATTAATTTTCAAAAGTTTCACAAAACACAAATACATCTCAAAAAAAAAGAAAAAAAAAAAAAAGAAAAATTGGCAAAACAAAGAAATATTGAAATAAAATGTATTTGTGTTTTGTGAAATATTTTTGTGTTTTGTTAAATTTATTTTGCACTTTTAAAATATTAATCCTGTTGGCCTCCAGGGCCACCATAGTTACAGGGTAAAAAAAAACTACTAAAAACTATTAGAAGTGGCAAAAATGGTTCAAGAAAGGCAAAAAGTAGTGGGAAAAAATGGGTGTAGTGGTGAAACTTGGAAAATAAATAAATGAAAGGTAATAGTTGGTGAAAGGTGTCAAAAAAAATGCCAAAAAAGACGAAAATATGATATATAGTGGGGAAAAAGGTGACTAAATTGGGCAGAAAATGGTAAAAAAAAAAAGTTTCAAAAGTGGTAATAATTGGCGAAAGGTGGCAACAGTAGGTTATAAAAGAAACAAGTGGAAAAAAAGGAGACAAAAATGGGTGGCTAAAGTAATGTATATGGGCTAAAAAAGCTGCAAAAAGATTAAACGTGGCAAAAATGGGTCAAGAAAGACAAAGAATTGTTCAAAAAAGTGGGTGAAAAATTGTAAAAAAGTATTGTTGAAAGCTTTCCAAAGGAGGCAAAAAGTGGCAAAAACCCAGGTTATTAAGGCAAAAAAGGGGACAAAAGTGGACGGCTATAGACAGTTACCATTTGTCATATAGTGAACTTTTAGCCAAGACACTAGCACCAATGCTACTGATCTGGGGAGGGCCCATTCTCTGGGTTTTTTAAGGGCCTAGAATTCCATGGGCAGGCCTGGGATGGGTTAATATGATATTTGTACTCATCTCATGTTCTGCTGCTGATTCATTGATGGTAAACACCCAGTAACTGTGATGACATCAGATTGTTTTGGTAACTATGTCTACTTGAGCTCAGTTTACTTATTTTTATATATGACAGGACATGGTGGACAAATTCTAAGAGTTAACTTGGTCTTTTTTCCAAACTTTCAGTTTTGTCTGGTGTTGGTGCCCTCCAGGTGAACATCCCACAAGAGACCTATAAGCATGCCAGGGGTGACAACATCACATTACCCTGCAACTTCACTACTTCGGCCGATATAAAAAGATTGGTCATCATCTCATGGTCTGTGAAGGAAGATCAAGCTGGTGCTAAACAGGTCAGACTGTTGCTCTGTGTTTGAATACTGTATGAGCATGATTCTGTCAGATCATAACTCACTAAATAATTATTCATCAACACGAATGATAAGATGTCAGGAGAAGTTCTCCATTCTTTTTTAAAATGCTCCTCTAATGCTGTTGTTGTCCCACAGACCCCGATTCTCACACACTTCTACCCACTGAAGATAACTGACATCAAACAAAAATATGAAGGTCGAGTGTCTGTTGACGTGGATGTTGCAAAGGGAAAAGCTGACCTGAAACTGAACAGGATCACACTGGAGGACAACAAGATGTTTGAGTGCCGTGTCCTGATCCCAGGGGATGATAAGGGCGTGTCGGCCGACACAGCTTGTCTGATTGTTCTGGATAACACTGACTCTCTGTTAAAGGAAAATTCTGAAATGTTCATGTGTGGACAAAAATGAAAGGATGTCATGATGTTTCTGGTTAAATATTTAGTGAAATTTACTGAACTGAATATTTAGATGTCCTTTAAGATGCTAGCTGGTAGTGTGTATTATGTTTCCTGCAGTGGATGCAAAAGTGAAACGCCACATCCTTGGGAAGGAGATCATCAAAGTAATACTTCCTCTTATCCAATCAGTGGCATCCCTGTGTTACAACAAATCTTCAATTCATGTATCGTGGCTTTGTGTCCTCTGGAGACAATTTGTTTTTAGCTGATTGATTGTCAATGTCATCTCTTTTTCTTGATTAGAGTTCCATAATAACTTTATTTTTATAACACCTGTAAATGTATATATTTACTAAGAATTTTACCAGACAAGGCAAAGCAAACTCAATGAATGATCAGCAATCAGGCCAATCAGGCAAGGCAAGAGCTTAGCAACATGTTTAAGCACCATTAGCCCCCCCAGACCCTCTCCATGCTCCTGCTTGTATCAGCCCCACCTTGACTACCAGTCCCTGTGCCTCCTCATCCTCTGATTGTCTGTGTACTTAGTCAGAGTATGTCTTTCTTCATGCTGCCAGTTCGTAGTCGTTTCTCATTGTGGAACCTCGTTTTGGTATCTTCTCATGTTTGATTCCATGTCTCTGTTTTCTGATTGTTTTTTTTTTTATTATTTCATGCTCTCTGTTTGGATTTATTTGCTGCCTTATTTCCTTTTCTTTTCTTTTCTTTTTTTTTTTTTGGCTTAGTCCATTTCTAACTTTTACTTCTACCCCTTATTTTCCAGCACCCCCCTGCCCCTCAAATCAGAGTCACAACAGGCAATGAAAGATTGAATCATGATATGAAATGGTTGTTATATTTTTCATATCTTTTGTATGAAGAAACTGCCTAAATTTGTGCACTCTTAAGGCTTGAGCAGCCATTTTTCTGATAAAACATTCCATGAGATTTCCTCAGTTTAGAGGATGTCTCTGGAAATCTCTGTTTAAGGGGGCATGTACCCCTGCCCTCCATTCTAACAAGAACTGGGATATCCAGCCCCGAGGCACAAATGTTAGGAATAGGGGTAGAGGTAGGTTTGTATTTGGACTAAGTCTTTGTGCATGGACTTTATTGCCTTTCTGCCTGCCATCTGAGTCTTTCCTTAAGGCCAATTGTTTGTTAACTGGTCTCTTGGAGTGAAATGTTATGTAATGCAAAGACAGAATCGTGTTCAGCCTTTACAGTAAATATATATTTTCTCATTTGACTTGTCTGGCCCCGCCCCAGTTTCAAAACAACAACTCACATTGCAATGTAATTTGCAATATGAGTGAAAATAAATAAATAAATAAATAAATAAATAAAAATCTCATTTGCACATTTCAAAATCATTTGGCTAGTTGTGATGATGATTGCCTCCATTAATGCAAGTAAAGAAAATTAGTCAATCTACTAATGTGATTGAAGCAGATGAATAAAAATATGTCATTCATAAAGATTCCTGCTTTATCTGATTTCATCCTAACATATAGTCCAGGCCTACAGAGAAGAACAGTTTATGATGAATCTATCTAATACTGTGTTGGTTATATTAGAGATGATTTATTGCTTGTGTTTGCTGAAAAATACTGAGGAACTTAAATAAAAGGGTGTTAAATCCCAATTGCTATGCTGGGGTTTAAGTGCATTATTCTTCTGACTTTAATCTGAAAATGTTTACTTTGATCTTAAAATTCAGACTTCAATTTCAGTCCGTCCGTCCTTTTCATCAATCTATAATCTCATAATTCTGACTTCTACTTAAAATTAGAAAACAATGAGCACCCCACTTTTTTTCTTTTATATTATAACATTTTAAATACATGTTAGATTTTATTGGTGTTACTTTCATTTAAAAAGACAGGCACTGTTGCTCTAACAAATAATGTTTGTCAAATTTGATGCCTTTTTCTGTTTCCTACCGGGATGAATCCACCAGCGATATATTTCTGATCATAATTATTATTTTTTTGTCGTTTTTCTGTTTCCATCGTGCAAAAACAGGAAGCGCTTCATATAATTTCCGGTTTCATACACTGAGCGGCGCTATAACACAACACAATAGAGGGTGAGGCTTGACCCAGACTCTGAAACCAGCTTGAGGTCCATGAAGTCATTCAAAGGTATTTTATTCAGCAGTTTAACAGGTCTAAAGAGGATGTGCATTAAATAAGTTCATGAAATCCACGCTGTTTCTCTTTCAGCCATGTTTGCGTGGGTGCCCCCAGGTTATAGCCGAATAGGCTGTCCTGAGTTGTCGAACCAGTCTGACAGGAGGAAATTGCTTCTCTTGTTCCAACAACACTTCAGTTTTTAGCTGCACCACCCACACAAACTCACACACTCTGGCTTTGTTGATCATATAACACTCCTTGCGTGTTTCCCTCTCCAACAGTATTAACAAAGAACAAATTCTTTTTAAAACTATGTTGTGTTGATGTCGAACACTAAAGCTAAAACATACTGTGACAGTGTCTGGTAGTAAGCTCTTGAATTAGAGTGAAATGATCCAACAAACTGGACAGATTATCAGGAGTATCCCTGAAGTCTGAGGTAAACGGGATCAGAGGACAAGCCGAAACACGCCGAGCAGGCAGGTAAAGCATACCTGTATGACAGGAGCTTCTGATTGGCTGAGACGACTGTCAGTCATCCAGAGGCGGTGGCCGCACCCATTAAGCGCATCGTTTTGAGGACGTTGACAGGTTTCGATGCAAATACGCACCGGGCGACTCCGGATCTTTGTTTAATTTCAGACAAAACAACATTACAGAGAAGAGCCAGGGAAGGGCTGTCTAAGAAAACAAACGAGAGGAAATGGAGGGGAGGATTTCTAGCTTGTCTCTGCTGTTTCTGGGTGAGTATTTTTGTGAGAAATAAGGCTTCTTCATTTTGCGTCCTGCTTAGCTGCCACACCTGTTTGTGTGCCTTCAGGTATTCAGACACTGAGCAGGGCCGCGGCCTGTGTATGGCTGTCTGTCTCTCTGCCTTGTTTTTTAGTCAATATTTTCTCTTAAGAATGATACAGGCGGACCAAACTTAAACGTAGGTACCAGGAGACCCATGCAAACCAACGTAATTAAATATTCATGGTATTTATTTCGGCCTTTCTACTTTGACATCGGTGTACAGGAGTGGTGCTAACAAGGCCATGAATGAGACTTCTCCAAATGTTTGAGCGCTGTAGAAAATGATTTTCTGTCTCCACTGATCGGACTACAACGTTTTGAGCATCCTTTGCTTGCTTTGTTCACAAATTCTTCACAAAGTCCAAAAATACGGAGTAACAGTTTTGCAGATGATAAGAAAGCATTACTTTTCACGCCAAATAATGTATGAAACGTGATTTAGAAACAAGAACAGCAATTTATCTTTAAAAATAACAAAGTCGTTCAAACTGTGATCCGTTTCCTCTTAATGTTGACTTATTTTTTGAGTGAGAAGCATTAAAAGTTTAAAACCAGTGTGTGCCTGTGATTAGGAGGATGGGGCAAAGCCGCTCATAGGGGGGAGTAAAGGGGAGAGGTTTCTGGGACCCAGAAACCTCTCCCATGGAGGTGAGGAAAACCGTGGCCCATTTTAAATTTTTATCTGTGATAATCGGTGATAACCATAGCTTGAATAATTGCAAATCATGTAAGAAAATGAAATGTATTTATTTGTTGTCTAGTAGGATAGAGCCTTTTTCAAATGTAACCTCCTTTTCTGGAAACAGAACTGTCTTTTTTTTGCTAATGTTTATACTGTGGATGGGCACATTGACTAAACCATTTGGAAAGTTATGTCAGACTTCATGGCTTAGCCAGGATAGCAGAGAATAAAGTGGAAAGAACTGAAATAGCTTTAACAAAAACGTTTTGATATAACCTAACTGCCAAAAGAGGAAAAAGGGAGTAAATTGGCAAAATAAGGTAAAAGAGGCAAAAACTGGCAGAAAAAAAGTGGTCATAAAGTGGCAAAAATGAGGTAAGAAATTCAAAAGGGATAAAAAATAAAGATGGGCAGAAAATGGGGAAAAACTGTTAAAAGTGGCAATAACTGTTGAAAGGTCAACAATAGGCAAGAGTGGCAAGAAAAAGGGTTATAAAGGTGAAAAACAGCAAAAAAGTGACAAAAATTGTAAGTTAAACTACGGTTAATGGCTTTAAAAAACACAAAAAAGGGTTAAATGTGGCAAAATGGGTTAAGAAAGGCAAAAAATTGTGGGAAAAATGGGCATGAAGTGGTGGAAACTATAAAATAGGTGGGCTAAATAAATAAATGAAAGGTAGCTAATAGTTTGTGAAAGGTTTCATAAACTGGCAAAAAATAAGTTAAATAGGATCCAGCGTGGGATAAAAGTAACAAAAATAGGCAGAAAATGGTGATAATTAGCAATAATTGGCAAAAGGTCAACAATAGGCAAGAGTTGCAATAACGGTGAAAAATAGCAAGAAAGTGACAAAAATAGTTTGTTTTAGTACTGTTATATACGGTGGCCCTGAAGGCCAACAGGATTTATGTTTCAAAAGGGCAAAATAAATTTCACGAAACACAAAATATTAAAATGAAATGTATTTGTGTTTTGTGGAATATTTCTTTTTTGTGAGATTTATTTTGCACTTTTGAAATACTAATCCTGGTTAAAAAAAAAAAAACCCTACAAAAAAGATTAGAAGTGGCAAAATGGTTTAAGAAAGGCAAAAATTAGTGGGAAAAAATGGGCGTAATGGTAAAACTTGTAATATAAATAAATAAATGAAAGGTGTCAAAAAATCCCAAAAATGGCATACAGAGAGGAAAAAAGTGTCTAAATTGGGCAGAAAATGGAAAAAAAAAGTTAAAAAGTGGTAAAAATTGGCAAAAGATGGAGAGAGTAAGTTATAAGAGACAAGTGGAAAAAAGGAGACAAAATGGGTGGCTAAAGTAATGTCAAGGGGCTAAAATTGTACCTTTGCATTTATTTCTTGTGTTCTTTTATCTCTTTGTAAAGCACACTGTGACCTTGCTGTTTTTGAAAGGTGCTATATAAAAAACATTATTATTATATTATTAAAAAGTAGCAACAAGAGATTAAACGTGGCAAAAATGGGTCAAGAAAGACAAAGATTTGTTTAAAAAAGTGGGTAAAAAATGGTAAAAAAAAAACTGTGAAAGGGTAGCAATAATTGGTGAAACCTGTCCAAAGAGAGCAAGGCCTGGCAAACAAAACCCCAGGTTATTAGAGCAATAAAGGGGACAAAGTGGACGGCTATAGACAGTTACAATTTGTCAAATAGTGAACTTTTAGCTAAGACACTAGCACTAATGCTACTGATCCAACACACATGCACTGATGACATTAATAAATCACAACCTGGGAGGGCCCATTCTCTGAGTTTTTCAGAGGTCTAGAACTCCATGAGCAGGCTTGGGATGGGTTAATATGATATTTGTACTGATCTCATGTTCTGCTGCTGATTCATTGATGGTAAACACCCAGTAACTGTGATGTCGTCAGATTGTCCTGGTAACTATGTCTACTTGAGCTCAGTTTACTGATTTTTGTATATGACAGGACATGGTGGACAAATTCTAAGAATTAACTTGGTCTTTTTTCCAAACTTTTAGTTTTGTCTGGTGTTGGCGCCCTCCAGGTGAACATCCCACAAGAGACCTATGAGCATGCCAGGGGTGACAACATCACATTACCCTGCACCTTCACAACTTTGTCCAATAAAAAAGCTGTCATCATTTCATGGTCTGTGGAGGGAGTTCAAGCTGGTGCTAAAGAGGTCAGACTGCTGCTCTGTGTTTGAATACTGTATGAGCATGATTCTGTCAGATCATAACTCATTGAATAATTATTCATTAACATGAATGGTAAGATATCAGGAGAAGTTAGCCTCCTTTTTTTAAATGCTCCCCTAATGCTGTTGTTGTCCCACAGACCCTGATTCTCACACACTACTACCCGTCTAAGGTTACTGACATCAAACAAAAATATGAAGGTCGAGTGTCTGTTGACGTGGATGTTGCAAAGGGAAAAGCTGACCTGAAACTGAACAGGATCACACTGGAGGACAACAAGGATTTTGAGTGCCGTGTCCAGATCCCAGGGGATGATGAGGGCAAGCCGGCCGACACAGCTC
Organism: Cheilinus undulatus; assembly: GCF_018320785.1. Lineage (NCBI taxonomy): Eukaryota > Metazoa > Chordata > Actinopteri > Labriformes > Labridae > Cheilinus > Cheilinus undulatus. The sequence continues at coordinate 45,176,446 of NC_054865.1, read as the reverse complement.
GTCTGATTGTCCTGGGTAACACTGAATCTCTGTTAAAGGAAAATTCTGAAGTGTTCATGAGTAGACAAAAAAAAAAAAAAAATGAAAGGATGTCATAATGTGTCTGGTTAGTGAAATTTACTGAACTGAATATTTAGATGTCCTTTAAGATGTTAGCTTGTAGTGTGTATCATTTACTGCAGTGGATGCAAAAGTGAAATGCCACATCTTGGGGAAGTAGATCATCAAAGTAATACCTCCTCTTATCCAATTGGTTGCATCCCAGTGTTACAACAAGTCTTCAATTCATGTACCGTGGTTTTGTGTCCTTGAGAGACACTTTGTTTTTAGCTGATTCATTGTCAATACCATCTCTTTTTCTTGATTAGAGTTCCATAATAACTTATATATATAAAACCTGTAAATGTATAATTTACAAAGAATTTTACCAGACAAAGCAAAGGCAGGAACACATGAATGATAAGCAATCAGGCCAATCAGGCAAGGCAAGAGCAAAATGTTAACACATGAGTTTAGCAGGAATGTACACAAATAAAAGTAATGCAAGGGTAAACTCAATAGGCAGTTAAAGTACTAAACAATTAGAGAAATAAAGGAAAAGACAATATTATAAGAACATGAAAACATCAGAGAAAATAAAGGAAAGATAAAAACAGATGAAAAGATGGTCTAAAAACTGAAGCAATGAGCGACATTAAGAAAGGAACTGGGAACAGATGAACAAATTAAAAGCAGAAAGAATCATAACTAAAACATACTTTAGAAATGCATTTAAATGTGTGGCATCAACTAAAAGCAAGTCTGCAAAGGTAAGATTTAAGAAGTGATTCTGGAGTCATCCCTGATTTTGCAGGCCAGATCTCAGGTACGAAGTCAGGGAACCCTGCCAAAACTTCTACAGGGGTGTGTAAAAAGACAGAAGAGGGGGATGCAGAAAGACAGAGGAAGAAGATGCAGAAAGACAGAAGAGGGAGATGCAAAAAGACAGAAGAGGGAGATACAGAAAGACAAAAGAGGGAAATGCAAACAGACAGAAGAGGGAGTTGCAGAAAGACAGAAGCGGAACATGCAGAAAGACAGAAGAGGGAGATGCAGACAGACAGAAGAGGGAGATGCATAGACAGGAAGAAGATGCATAAAGACAGAAGAGGGAGATAGAGAAAGACAGAAGAGGGAAAAGCAGACAGAAGAGGAAGATGCAGACAGACAGACGAGGGGGATGCAGACAGACAGAAGAGGAAGATGCAGAGGGACAAAAGAGGGAGATGCATCCAGAAGAGGGAGTTGCAGACAGACAGAAGAGGGAGATGCAGACTGACAGAGGAGGAGGATGCAGACAGAAGAGGGAGATGCAGGCAGGCAGAGAGAAGAGGGAGATGCAGACAGACAAAAGAGGGAAATGCAAACAGACAGAAGAGGGAGTTGCAGAAAGACAGAAGAGGGAGATGCATAGACAGGAAGAAGATGCATAAAGACAGAAGAGGGAGACAGAGAAAGACAGAAGAGGAAGATGCAGACAGACAGAAGAGGGAGATGCAGACAGACAGAAGAGGGAGATGCATAGACAGGAAGAAGATGCATAAAGACAGAAGAGGGAGATAGAGAAAGACAGAAGAGGAAGATGCAGACAGACAGACGAGGGGGATGCAGACAGACAGAAGAGGAAGATGCAGAGGGACAAAAGAGGGAGATGCAGAAAGACAGAAGAGGGAGATGCATCCAGAAGAGGGAGTTGCAGACAGACAGAAGAGGGAGATGCAGACTGACAGAGGAGGAGGATGCAGACAGAAGAGGGAGATGCAGACAGACAGACGAGGGAGATGCAGAACGACAGAAGAGGGAGATGCAGACAGACAAAAGAGGGAGATGCATACAGAAGAGGGAGTTGCAGACAGACAGAAGAGGAAGATGCAGACAGACAAAGGAAGTAGATGCAGAAAGACAGAAGCAGGAGATGCAGACAGACAGAAGCGGGAGATGCAGACAGACAGAAGAGGGCGATGCAGACAGAGGAAGTAGATGCAGACAGACAGAAGAAGGAGATGCAGGCAGGCAGACAGAAGAGGGAGATGCAGACAGACAGAAGAGGGAGATGCAGAAAGACAGAAGAGGGAGTTGCAGACAGACAGAAGTGGGAGATGCAGAGGGACAGAAGAGGAAGATGAAGAAAGACAGAAGAGGGAAATGCAGAGCGACAGAAGATGCAGAACGACAGAAGAGGGAGATGCAGGCAGACAGACAGAAGAAGGAGATACAGAAAGACAAAAGAGGGAAATGCAAACAGACAGAAGAGGGAGTTGCAGAAAGACAGAAGAGGAACATGCAGAAAGACAGAAGAGGGAGATGCAGACAGACAGAAGAGGGAGATGCATAGACAGGAAGAAGATGCATAAAGACAGAAGAGGGAGATAGAGAAAGACAGAAGAGGGAAAAGCAGACAGAAGAGGAAGATGCAGACAGACAGACGAGGGGGATGCAGACAGACAGAAGAGGAAGATGCAGAGGGACAAAAGAGGGAGATGCAGAAAGACAGAAGAGGGAGATGCATCCAGAAGAGGGAGTTGCAGACAGACAGAAGAGGGAGATGCAGACTGACAGAGGAGGAGGATGCAGACAGAAGAGGGAGATGCAGACAGACAGACGAGGGAGATGCAGACCGACAGAAGAGGAGATGCAGACAGACAAAAGAGGAGATGCATACAGAAGAGGGAGTTGCAGACAGACAGAAGAGGAAGATGCAGACAGACAAAGGAAGAAGATGCAGAAAGACAGAAGCAGGAGATGCAGACAGACAGAAGCGGGAGATGCAGACAGACAGAAGAGGGCGATGCAGACAGAGGAAGTAGATGCAGACAGACAGAAGAAGGAGATGCAGGCAGGCAGACAGAAGAGGGAGATGCAGACAGACAGAAGAGGGAGATGCAGAAAGACAGAAGAGGGAGTTGCAGACAGACAGAAGTGGGAGATGCAGAGGGACAGAAGAGGAAGATGAAGAAAGACAGAAGAGGGAAATGCAGAGCGACAGAAGATGCAGAACGACAGAAGAGGGAGATGCAGGCAGACAGACAGAAGAGGGAGATGCAGACAGACAGAAGAGGGAGTTGCAGACAGACAGAAGAGGGAGATGCAGAGGGACAGAAGAGGAAGACGAAGAAAGACAGAAGAGGGAAATGCAGAGCGACAGAAGATGCAGAACGACAGAAGAGGGAGATGCAGGCAGACAGACAGAAGAAGGAGATACAGAAAGACAAAAGAGGGAAATGCAAACAGACAGAAGAGGGAGTTGCAGAAAGACAGAAGAGGAACATGCAGAAAGACAGAAGAGGGAGATGCAGACAGACAGAAGAGGGAGATGCATAGACAGGAAGAAGATGCATAAAGACAGAAGAGGGAGATAGAGAAAGACAGAAGAGGGAAAAGCAGACAGAAGAGGAAGATGCAGACAGACAGACGAGGGGGATGCAGACAGACAGAAGAGGAAGATGCAGAGGGACAAAAGAGGGAGATGCAGAAAGACAGAAGAGGGAGATGCATCCAGAAGAGGGAGTTGCAGACAGACAGAAGAGGGAGATGCAGACTGACAGAGGAGGAGGATGCAGACAGAAGAGGGAGATGCAGACAGACAGACGAGGGAGATGCAGAACGACAGAAGAGGGAGATGCAGACAGACAAAAGAGGGAGATGCATACAGAAGAGGGAGTTGCAGACAGACAGAAGAGGAAGATGCAGACAGACAAAGGAAGAAGATGCAGAAAGACAGAAGCAGGAGATGCAGACAGACAGAAGCGGGAGATGCAGACAGACAGAAGAGGGCGATGCAGACAGAGGAAGTAGATGCAGACAGACAGAAGAAGGAGATGCAGGCAGGCAGACAGAAGAGGGAGATGCAGACAGACAGAAGAGGGAGATGCAGAAAGACAGAAGAGGGAGATGCAGACAGACAGACGTGGGAGATGCAGACGGACAGAAGAGGAAGATGAAGAAAGACAGAAGAGGGAAATGCAGAGCGACAGAAGATGCAGAACGACAGAAGAGGAGATGCAGGCAGACAGACAGAAGAGGAGATGCAGACAGACAGAAGAGGAGTTGCAGACAGACAGAAGAGGAGATGCAGAGACAGAAGAGGAACATGCAGAAAGACAGAAGAGGAAATGCAGAGCAACAGAAGATGCAGAAGACAGAAGAGGAGATGCAGGCAGACAGACAGAAGAGGGAGATGCAGACAGACAGAAGAGGAGTTGCAGACAGACAGAGGAAGAGGGCGATGCAGACAGAGGAAGTAGATGCAGACAGACAGAAGAAGGAGATGCAGGCAGGCAGACAGAAGAGGGAGATGCAGACAGACAGAAGAGGGAGATGCAGAAAGACAGAAGAGGGAGTTGCAGACAGACAGAAGTGGGAGATGCAGAGGGACAGAAGAGGAAGATGAAGAAAGACAGAAGAGGGAAATGCAGAGCGACAGAAGATGCAGAACGACAGAAGAGGGAGATGCAGGCAGACAGACAGAAGAGGGAGATGCAGACAGACAGAAGAGGGAGTTGCAGACAGACAGAAGAGGGAGATGCAGAGGGACAGAAGAGGAAGACGAAGAAAGACAGAAGAGGGAAATGCAGAGCAACAGAAGATGCAGAACGACAGAAGAGGGAGATGCAGGCAGACAGACAGAAGAGGGAGATGCAGACAGACAGAAGAGGGAGTTGCAGACAGACAGAAGAGGGAGATGCAGAGGGACAGAAGAGGAAGACGAAGAAAGACAGAAGAGGGAAATGCAGAGCGACAGAAGATGCAGAACGACAGAAGAGGGAGATGCAAGGGGACAGTCAATGCAGAAAGACAGAAGAGGAAGACAGACAGAAGAGGGTGAAAGACAGAAGAAGATGCAGAAAGACAGAAGAGGGAGGTGCAGACAAAAGAGGGAGATGCATACAGAAGAGGGAGTTGCAGACAGACAGAAGAGGGAGATGCAGAAAGACAGAAGAGGGAGATGCAGACAGACAGAAGAGGGAGTTGCAGACAGACAGAAGCGGGAGATGCAGAACGACAGAAGAGGAAGATATTAAGACAGAAGAGGGAGATGCAGACAGTCAGAAGATGCAGTAGGACAGTAGAGGGTGAAAGACAGAAGAAGAAAAGCAGACAGAAGAGGCAAGATGCAGACAGACAGAAGATGCAGACAGAAGAGGGAAGATGCAGAAGGACAGAAGATGCAGAAAGACAGAAGAGGAGATGCAGACAGTCCAGAAGAAGATGCAGACAGACAGAAGAGAGAGATGCAAAAGACACAGAGGAGGATGCAGACAGAAGCGAGAGATGGTGAGAGACAGACGAGGAAGATGAAGACAGAAGAGGGAGATGCAGACAGACAAAAGAGGGAGATGCATACAGAAGAGGGAGTTGCAGACAGACAGAAGAGGAAGATGCAGACAGACAAAGGAAGAAGATGCAGAAAGACAGAAGCAGGAGATGCAGACAGACAGAAGCGGGAGATGCAGACAGACAGAAGAGGGCGATGCAGACAGAGGAAGTAGATGCAGACAGACAGAAGAAGGAGATGCAGGCAGGCAGACAGAAGAGGGAGATGCAGACAGACAGAAGAGGGAGATGCAGAAAGACAGAAGAGGGAGTTGCAGACAGACAGAAGTGGGAGATGCAGAGGGACAGAAGAGGAAGATGAAGAAAGACAGAAGAGGGAAATGCAGAGCGACAGAAGATGCAGAACGACAGAAGAGGGAGATGCAGGCAGACAGACAGAAGAGGGAGATGCAGACAGACAGAAGAGGGAGTTGCAGACAGACAGAAGAGGGAGATGCAGAGGGACAGAAGAGGAAGACGAAGAAAGACAGAAGAGGGAAATGCAGAGCAACAGAAGATGCAGAACGACAGAAGAGGGAGATGCAGGCAGACAGACAGAAGAGGGAGATGCAGACAGACAGAAGAGGGAGTTGCAGACAGACAGAAGAGGGCGATGCAGACAGAGGAAGTAGATGCAGACAGACAGAAGAAGGAGATGCAGGCAGGCAGACAGAAGAGGGAGATGCAGACAGACAGAAGAGGGAGATGCAGAAAGACAGAAGAGGGAGTTGCAGACAGACAGAAGTGGGAGATGCAGAGGGACAGAAGAGGAAGATGAAGAAAGACAGAAGAGGGAAATGCAGAGCGACAGAAGATGCAGAACGACAGAAGAGGGAGATGCAGGCAGACAGACAGAAGAGGGAGATGCAGACAGACAGAAGAGGGAGTTGCAGACAGACAGAAGAGGGAGATGCAGAGGGACAGAAGAGGAAGACGAAGAAAGACAGAAGAGGGAAATGCAGAGCAACAGAAGATGCAGAACGACAGAAGAGGGAGATGCAGGCAGACAGACAGAAGAGGGAGATGCAGACAGACAGAAGAGGGAGTTGCAGACAGACAGAAGAGGGAGATGCAGAGGGACAGAAGAGGAAGACGAAGAAAGACAGAAGAGGGAAATGCAGAGCGACAGAAGATGCAGAACGACAGAAGAGGGAGATGCAAGGGGACAGTCAATGCAGAAAGACAGAAGAGGAAGACAGACAGAAGAGGGTGAAAGACAGAAGAAGATGCAGAAAGACAGAAGAGGGAGGTGCAGACAAAAGAGGGAGATGCATACAGAAGAGGGAGTTGCAGACAGACAGAAGAGGGAGATGCAGAAAGACAGAAGAGGGAGATGCAGACAGACAGAAGAGGGAGTTGCAGACAGACAGAAGCGGGAGATGCAGAACGACAGAAGAGGAAGATATTAAGACAGAAGAGGGAGATGCAGACAGACAGAAGATGCAGAACGACAGAAGAGGGTGAAAGACAGAAGAAGAAGACGCAGACAGAAGAGGCAGATGCAGACAGACAGAAGATGCAGACAGAAGAGGGAGATACAGAAGGACAGAAGATGCAGAAAGACAGAAGAGGGAGATGCAGACAGTCAGAAGAAGATGCAGAAAGACAGAAGTGAGAGATACAAAAGACAGAAGAGGGAGATGCAAAAGACAGAAGCGAGAGATGGTGAGAGACAGACGAGGAAGATGAAGACAGAAGAGGGAGAAAGACAACAGATGGGATGCAGAAAGAAGGGAAGGATGCAGAAAAAGAGAAGATGCTGAAAGAAGAGGAAGCTGCAGGGAAAAAGAGAAGAGGAAAAAGGCACTGAATGTGAAGCGGAAAATGCAGAAATAAGGGGGAGATGCTTAGCAACAGCAATCAGTTAGATAAATCCAAAGATTTAAGTGGCTTATGATAAAAGCATCTGCTAAATGACATTTAAAATCCTTATTTTAAAGTTTAATCCTTGACCCACATTTGCATCCTGACCCACCAGTTGGGAACCTCTGCACTGATATTGGTTAACTTCACTAGATTAGTGAGTTTTGCACTTTTAAAGACAAATAATGGTGTAATTCAACATTTGTTTTTTTCTAGTTGCTCCCTCCATTCCCATCTGTAAGATCGAGGGAAAGGCAGAGTATGGCCAGAACATCAACCTGACGTGTTTTTCTGAGGAGGGCTCCCCACCGCCCACCTACAAGTGGGAGAGTCGAGACGTCAAGAACACGCCTCGCCTTTTTGCCCCCAGAACCACCGACAGTAAGTTTAACTTATGCAATTCCTGATAGGACTATTGTTCCTTATAACCCCGGCCAATTTTACACAAAGAGCAGCTCCATAATGGGGGAAATCACTCGGTAGACAAGTTGGAAGTATCTGTTCTGCAGCCAATGAAGGGTTAATTTTCACACGTTTGATGTGTAAAGTTAAACAGCAGGGTGGCGTGTACTGTTCAGTAATCACAGGACTTCAACTTAAAACACGGGTTGTGTTTTTAGGGTCAACGCAGTTCACTGCCGAGGATGAATTCCATCATTTAACTCAGTGGTTCCCAACCTTTATGTCTCAGGGCCCCCCTACTCTTATCTAAGAAAAGTCAAGCATCCCCCAGGACCCACTTGTAAGAATTAAACATTAGTTTCAAACATTTTCTTTGAAAGACTCCCAACATAATAGCCTAAATATACTTGTTCTTGACAAAGATTTATTTAAGCTTATAGATTATCCATTATTATGACAGTCTCTTCTTGAAAAACAATAATGAAGAGGAACTGTTTATTTTAAAGAAAAGACTTTTTGGAGTAATTATCAGGTTTAAATAGTCATTCATTCATGGGAAAACAACTATATTTTTTTACTTTAAAGTTGCAAATGTACAAGAAACAAACTTTGAATTTTTCGGTTTGGTTTCTGGTAAATTTTTTGACATAATACGGTTATAACTTATGTTTTTTAAAAACTTGAAATGTTTGAGTTTTTACTGTCAATTTTAAGACTTTTTAAACTTGGAAATTTCCAGTTTTTCTTGTGCATTTCTGACTTTATAAACTCTGAAATTTTGAATGTGCTTTCTTGTAATTATATGACTATATAATCTCAAAGTTTTCTTTTCCTAAAATTTTGACTTTTTTGCTCATAAATTAACAAATTCTTCTCCCTTTTAAATTCTTAGGTTGGCCCTGATATGCTGTCATACACAATATTTCTAAATATTATTTTTAAAAAATACATCTAATTTTGATGAAGTAAGAGCAGACAGGGTCCTAGGTCCTCGGTCCCCCTGAGATTTTTTGGCGACTCTCCTGGGGAACCACTCATTTAAGTGAATTTATAGGCTCTTTAAAGACCAGTCAAACAAATGTGAATCTCATTAGAAGCAATCTAGTATAACAACTTATAATCAATTGTCAATGTTTGATGATTAAAAGCTCTTAAATACTTACATTTTATTAAAGAATGTAATTAAATCATGTACTTACTCATGTACAGGACATTTACAGTCCTTCTCAATGTTGTCTTGTGGAGTAAACACCTATAGTAGGCTGTCTATATCATAGGCTAAGTGTTTAAGAGAAACACGTTTATCATTTTCTTTTTTTAAAAAAGCACAGCACATAGTAGCCAGCTTAAATTTTAAAAGTTACAGGCCAAACCAAAACTATGTGAAATAAAATTGTAATCCTGGTGTTGAGCCTGCTGCCATCTCACTCACCTAACAACTGATTCAGAGAAAAGCAGAAGAAATTACTTGTTGGACATTTTATTTTGTGAGACTTGCACCAAATTAAGGTGTTCAAACTAAAGATAAAAACATTTGCATCAGCAGTCAGCCAAATTGTTTTTAAATACTGGTGTTGGCCCACATTTTTACAATCAGTGCACCTCTGGTTGTGCATCTTGACACACTGGTAAGGCCACTTTTTGCCCGATCACTGTAATGGAGTTCTGCATACAACATTTGATTGACATTTGATTTACTGATGCACAATGATAAGGACTCTTGTACACCAGAAGCATCAAAGCATTGTAAAATCAACATCTCCTAAAAAAAATCGTTGATAACAAGCACTCAAAAGTCTTCAAGCCTCCTGTATTTTTTCATACTGAATGCTGTGATTTATTATTGTTACTTTCTTTTTATTTTTCAGAGAATGGCATCTTGTCTCTGTTCAATATCTCCAAAGACACATCAGGCTTCTACATTTGCACCTCCAGTAACAAGATCCGTGCTAAGACCTGCAACGTCACCCTCGCAGTCATGCCACGTGAGAGACATCTTCTAATCCTGTTGATCATGATATTTTATAAGGAAAGGTTGCCAAGACAAATAAACCTGGGCAATAGTTTATTTCAAAGTGCATCCTTCTCTTTGCAGCTTCCATGAACATTGGCTCCACTGCATTAATCATTGGTTTAGTTGTCCTGGGGTTGATCATCCTTATCGTCGTCATCTATTGCTGCTGCTGCAGGAAGAAGAAGGAGAAGGAAGAGTATGCCATGGGGTAAATATTTTGTCCCTTATAGACACATGAAAACACTCTCACTCTCTAATGGAAAATATGTGTTATGTCTCTGATTCTATGTTGTAAATGAAAGGGTATAGCAAGCCTTTATTGTCAGACACTTTACAATTTAGCAAAATGTCTTCATACATTAATGTAACATAGCAAAAACAGGCATTCAGGATGTATAATGAACAAGCTACAATGTATATTGCACTGTAAGAAAAATGTACATTACAAAAGGATGAAAATGATATAACTGCAGCAAATTAAAGTTGTTAGAGTCCTGCTCAAAGCCACAAGGTCCAAACATAACTCACAAAATATCAGACATATCTGTAAAAAGCAGAATTGATAATGACAGGTGTGAGACTTATTTTAAGAAAGGGAGATTCTGAAATCGTCTCAAATACTCACAGGAAAAACAAACATAGTAAATTCTTTCCCAGGAATCCAAAAAGTGTATTAGCAGCAAGGCTGTCCTGCTGGGGTAAAAAGGGAAAGCTCCCTGCGATATTGCAAGATCATCGTGTCAACCCTTCAAATAGGGACACTTAAAATTTTTTTGCAAGCCTCCATGTTAGAATGCATGGTGCAATTTGATTTTTCATCAGTGCAAGGCCACTCAGGGGAGATAAAAGGGAGAGCTTTCTGTGGTCCTGCCAAGCGACAAAATCATGATCCATTGTTAAAGTTGATCTTGATAACTATATTCTATCTTCAACCTGAAAAATAACCAGGCTTATCAGAGCAACAAAAACAATTTTATTAATCAATGCTGCAGAACAGTATAGCCTTTTTCAAGATGTAAATCCCTTTTCTTAAAACAGAATTACTTTTTGGGTAATGATAACAATGTGGATGAGCACATTGAATTAAAGCATTTGGAAAGTAATGTCAAACATCAGGATGCCAGAAAAAATAGTTGTAAGTAAATTCAGACAACTTAAGTGAAAAAAATAACTAAATTGATGAAAAAAGACGCAAAAATATTGGATGAAAAGTGACGGAAATGGGTTTAAGTGGTAAAAAAACATAGCAGAACTGGGTTTAAAGTGCCAAAAATAGTTTAAATGTTGAATAAAGGTGGCAATGAGAGGTTAAAAGAGGCTAAAGGTGGCAAACTTGTGACTTAAATAGCAAAAAAAGTGGTGAGGAGGGGGTAATAGTGGTGAAAAAGTGGCAGAAATTAGTTTAAAGTGGCCAAGTTTGGCAAAAAGAATTGAAAGGGGCACAAATGGCAAAAATGCTTTAAAGTACAAGTGGCAAATAGTGTTAAAAGTGTAAAAAAATGGTGAAAATTTGCGGAAAAATTGGCAGCTGAAGCTGCTGACATGGGATAACAGTGTCAAGAAAGTGGAGAAAATGGGTTAAAGGTGGCAAAAAGTGGCAGATGCAAAACAGGTTAAAAATGCCAAATTTGCAAAAATGGGTTACATGTGGTTAAAAGTGGAAAAAAACCTGCAGACATGAGTTAAGAGTGTCAAGAAAAGGGAGAAAAATGCTTTGGTGGCAAAATGTGTTAAAATTGGCAAAACACAGAGAATGTGGGTTATTAGTGGCAAAAAAAGTGGTGAAAAGGAGTTAAACAATGGAACAGTTTCAATCATGCTTTTTCAGGGGCCCAGTCAATTCTGTAGGCAGGTCTGATCAGTTTCATGAAATAACACCAGCAAACAGCATACAAAAGATGTCATTGTTATACTGGCCTGCAAAAATATGCATAAACACACAAAGCTGTGTCTTTAGCTTTAAAAAATTTAAACTAGATTCCACCTGCATACTGTTCATATTTAAGATTCTTTGAAAAGATGCCCTCCTGAACTACCAGTTTAAATTGGTTTCATTTACTGACTTATAGTATATTCATGAAAATACATTTAAAAATGTAAGTGTTCCAGGTATGGTGTATTGATAGTGGGAGGGTCCCACATTTTTTTTTAAAATAAATGTTAAAAACAAAAAGAAACACTCCAAACACAACACAACTGAGCTCAACCATGTTCTAGGTCAGCAGTTGAAAGTCAGGGTCAGAAAAAAATGAAAAGCTTCATATCAAAAATCCTGTTTGTATTTGTTCACTTTCCAGAGTTCGGGAGGGTGAGTACACCGACAAAGAACCGACTAGAAATGGAGAGAGTCGCCATGCTGATGGTCAAGAGGACCCAGGAGATCATGAAGAGACCAGAGCTAGGAGCCCAGACCGCTACGAAGAACGAAGTGAGCGCAACTATGACAGTCGCAGGGATTATGACGATCGCCGCAGTGATTATGATGACCGCCGCACTGACTACAATGACCACCGCTCTGACTACGATGACCGCCGCTCTGACTACGATGACCGTCGCTCTGACTACAAAGACCGCCGTACTGACTACGACGACCGCCGCTCTGACTACGATGATCGCCGAAGTGACTACTCTGACCGCCGTGACAAGTACAGTGACCGCCATGAGCGCTATGACGATCGCCGCTATGATGACGACCGCTATGATGAACCCTATGATGACCGTCGACGTGATGGACCACCTACACCACCCAATAACAAACCAAGGAGGGACTACGACGACTGAGGCCCACCAGCTGAATCTCCACTTGCTTCTTCTTAATCATCTTCAGTGTCCATTTTCACACAGCGACCATTTTCATTCAAAGTCTCTTCCACTTAAAAATGCTTAAAAGGGACATATGCAAAAATCACTTTTCAGGCTATTTTAACAAAAATGTGTGCCCCTGGCCTGTCCACAATCCCCTCAAGTACCAGAAAAATCCATTCCATCCCCCGGTCTTTCTCCACCTTTCAGAAAATGTGTGCTAAAACAAGCTGTTCTCAGATTTTCGCTCATAATGTCATGTGGGGAAAACCATGTGGATGAATGCGTCACATCCATTAAGCCACATCCATTTCCTGAGAGGGGCAGAGTCAGAAAGCTCAATAACATTTAAAGCCACAGAAACAGCTTGTTCTAAGCAGGGCTGAAACAGATGGTTTTATAGATGTGCAAAAATCCAACACTGGAGTGTTTTTCAGCAACAAACTTCACAGCCATGTTTTGGGGACCTGTGAGACCAATATAAACTTGTCTCAAAAGGGTAAACTATGTCCCCTTTAAATGCTGCTTCCCCAACTGAGAAGTCAATTTACCATGAAAATTCAATGGGACAGGGGCCCTTATTAAAAGATAAAACTACAAATCTGATCACACTTTAGCTGATACTTGCTCACGTCAGCAATCGTACACTTAAGTTACTGTAACTGTAGAACTACTCGCTCGGAAATCATGCCTTTACTGATTCATAGTGTGAAACACTATGGTCATGTCAGCTAGAAAGTTACTAATTGCTAACAGTTGTTGGTGGACGTCCATTAATTAGTCATAACTCATTATTTAAACTTAAAATACAGCATAGCGTCTTCTCCATTTAATCTTTTCATTTGCTCATCAATCAGCAAACTTTTACATTTAATGACTGGTATTATATTCTGAATTTATGGGATTTACAACCTGATGTATAGCAGTTTCACATAACTTTGTTTTAGCTTACCACCCTAAGAGTGAGTTCAGAGGAAAGGTCATTGTGTGAGCATGGTACATTAACTTTTTTTGGTTTCAGTCAACTGCCTCAAACAAAAGGTACAACATGGCTGGCTCAAACATTTTTATCTTCTAAACGGACGTTGTTGTGACTAATTGGCTTAAAAACTACAATTTAATTTTGTTCTTGCCTGTTTTTTTTTTTTTTTTTTTTTTTTTTACTTTTAGGGCTTTATAAATTTGTGAGTCAAGGTTTTTGCCAGAGAAGTAGTCAAGGATGTAAAGAGAACCCAAAGGTCCTTCTGATCCTATTTAAACAGGAATTGGATGAGTGGATTAGTGAACTGTTACAAACCAGCTGGCTAATATAAACACTGCTTATGGCAGAAACTAACTAAATCCAATCATACAAAAATACGAGTTAGGGAAAAGCGTTTCAAAAATCCCCCAGATTAAAACTACAGAGGTCTTTAAAGATCGGTGTCATCCAAAGCTTAGTGTTTTACGGGTTTAAAACGAGTATGTTTGTGTTGTTACATTGGAATGAAAGCCCTGTGTCTGTAAATATTGATTTAACATTATCTCTGCTTCTGGGTTTAGATGGCGGTAGTTTGTTTCACGCTAAAGGTCTTCAGCTTTTTCTCATTCTTTAAACTGTATTGAATTATTTTGTTAATATTAGGGTAGACAGATTATCGGCCTGACCAATTATTGAAGCTGATATTTGGCATTTTGCCGATTATCGTATCGGATTTTTTTTTTTTTTTTTTGCCAGTAATTGATAAAGTTACTCAATCAAAAATGTGCTACTTTGGTTCCACTGCAAAGTGTATCACATGAGGACTAGCCAATCAGCGATTAATCCTGGGTGCCACTGACACGGTTAGTGAATGGCATTACTTCCTGTTTTCCTGCTTCTACTGTGCTGTTTCTCATGCTGATAGAGGTAGGGCTAAATTCTTCTTTTTTTTTGTTTGAGCATGCAATTTTACCTTTGTTGTAAATGCATAGCGGTTCCATATATCTGTCATCGGTCCCATGAACAACTAGTAATTGATATCGGACCTGAAAAACCAATATTGGTCGACCCCTAGTTTATGACAACATTCTGTTTCATGTATAGAAACAAACTGTGCACAGTGATCTGTTTAATCCACTTTACATATTTGATTCATATTAAATCTGAGAGCTACAACTCCCCCTGATTATTAGGATTTATAACTTCACCTCAGATCTCTCAGGGTTGACCTATAGAAATTAAGATTGTTATTTTTATTAATGCTAATTATTGTCAAAATATCCTGTTGCCTTGCCGCCTTCATATTTTTTTATGTTGAATTATTGTATAGAGAAAATGATGTTGGAATGCAGATATCAATGTACATATGACTTTTTATCATCTTTTACCCACTTTACATTTGAGTTAGTAAAAATAATGTGATGGAGAAACCTTTTAAGATGTTTTTATTACAAGAAATTTCCTGTAAAATAAAATCAAATGAAATAAAATTAAACTTAATTCGACTTTTACTCAAATAATTGAATTCTACTGATTACAGAAATGTAAAAGTGTATTGCATTTTAGCAGGCATCTTTAGGCACCGAAACGTACATTGCATGTTTTGGTAAACAAAGTTATTACAGTTAACTAAAACTAGCAAAATAACTTAAACTAAAATGTAAACATCATTTGACTTTTTAAATAATATTTTAAGTATTTATTTTGTTTTTAATGATATCCATCATGTGTCTCAGACTAACCCCCCTTTTCCCTCCATCTGCGCCACCATCCATTGTTTCTGGAAAAGCTTGATGCCCCCCACCCCTGCTGTGGGAAGTTACACAATTCATTAACTAATACCGGATATGGAGATACTGGCTTCAAAATAAAATCAATAAACCCATCAACAGTGAAATAGATAAAGGAGATCGCATCAATGATGCAAATCCCTTGATCTCTGTATTGACAGATATTTCTAACAGCCTCATTTTATTTGTTGGAACAATGAATACTGAGTGAACAGAATTATAATGAAATCGCTACAACCTGCGGATTGGCTTAATGTCTTATATCAAAAAGTCTTTCTAACGTTGTGTTTGCATGGAGATTTAACATCATATTGTGGAATATGGAAGTCATGAATTGTTTAATTTTTCATAAATCGACATGGAGAGCAGCTAACGTTTGTTTGTTGACCCAGTAAAATAAATTATTATTCAGCCTAAATTAATATAAAAACCTTAGTTAAAGTTTCGTCGGCCCGTCATGCTTCAGCATAAGAAAGTATTTCATTTGGACATCTGTAACAAAATTAAGGCCTTTCCTTTTTCAGTTTAAGAAAACATTACGTGATATCTATCAGTCAGAAATTTTAATTTTCCTATGACCCCGACACGAGGCGAATGATTGCTGATAAAGCGCTATTTCATTAAATTAAATCACTAAATTAAATATTCAACAACTTTTTTCTATCAATTGAAAGGAAAGAATGCCATACCAAAGCAAAAATGTTTGCCTGCTGTCTTTTAACATTTTTTTGAAAGATTATCAATGAAGATTTTATTTTCAAAGCCCGAACCGGATGTTGTCACACTTATTTTGAAACGCTTGACAGCACTTCCACTACCCGAGCTGTCCCGTCCCGTTATTCGGCAGTCAGTTAACTGTCTGCTGGAGCCTGGAACTCCGTCCAGGGATGAGACGTAAGGGGGAAGAAGACGACGTTTATCTTAGAAGTTTGTTAAAGTTCACGAACAGGATTTGGAATATGTTTATTTTGTCCAAGTGGTGGATTTTTGTCGTTTTTCTGACAGGTAAGAGATGGTGAGCAGAGAAAAGATGGAAACTCTTGTGTCAAGTGTCCCAACAGGTTGTTCAGCGTAAATCTCGATAACCGTTAATGGCATACGTTTCAATATTTTAGCTAACCTGCTTTGTTTTGTTATTAATTCATCATATACAGACGGTTTAGAGCCATATTTTATCCAAATTTAACATTTAACTTGGAGTAGAGTGAAACGGTCGTGGTCTTATTTGTGTTAAGAGTTATGATAAAGCTTCGTTGTGAGTTTTGTGGATAACTAAATGCAAGCAGTGCTACTCTCGACTGTTCCGAGGTCGTGTGAATAATCCTACCAAAAGCTTTGTGAATCTGTGGATTAACGGGTTCTACTTTATGAGATCAGACTAGAGCCCTTTGTGAAATCTCAGCCTGTTTCTCTGTTGTTTCTGTGACAGAATATCTGTGATTATTATTATCATTTTAAAACTGATTAGATATATAGTACATTAACCAGGGGTGGAAAGTAACTTGTTACATTTACTGAAATTACTATAATTGAGTAGATTTTGGGGTACTTGTACCTTTTTGAGTACATTTTAAAATCAGTACTTCTACTTAAGTACGTTTTCACCAGAGTATCTGTACTAACATGGGTACAGTACTCTTATATTTTCCACCTCTGTTGACTACACAGCAGCACATAAAGAAAGAATGATTCCACATCACATCCAAGCTGCTGTACAGCAAAAAAATTGAGTGCTGATATTTCAGTGTCACACATTTCAAAGTTGATTGTAGTTAGTGTTGGAGTTACTTGACAGTGTTATCTACCATCATTAGTTCAGCTCTGTAAAGAATCAAGTTTGGGGGGATGTGTGGGTGGACTTCCCCATCAAGCACCGGGGCAGTTTTTAAAATGGGGTTTGTATGTGTTTAGTTGTGTTTCGATTTTTTCTTTTTTTAACAGCGATCCTTGCTTGTTTTGTTTATTTCTGGTGGATTGTTGTTTTTGATGTGAGACACATTTACATCATTAGTGAAATTATTCACCGAGTTCCTGCCTGTGACTTTTAGTGTTCCTAAAGGATGAGTAGTATTCCTCGTAGTTTGCATCTTGCTATGAAGTTGACCGTCTGCTTCATTCTCGCCAAAGGAGGCCCACCTAGATTTTCAAGAGTTACTGCAGCTCTGTCATACTGTAACACTTTCAAAAGTGAACTTTAACTATATGTAGTGTGGACCGATGTGGGCACTTTCCGAGTGTTAAATGTAACTCTAAATTAGTGGAAACTATCAGTTTTGCTGTTTATTTAACTTTAGTAGAGGTGTGACTTTACCTAAACAACTTGGTTGAAGATCTATTCTCTTGTTGTTCTTGCCAATAAGGAAGATTAAATTTTACTGTACAAACCCAGATAGCTTCTCAGTACTCAGTACCTAAAGTAAACTTTAAATTAGATATTTTTTATGTACTTGAGTGATAATAGACCTATACTTTTACTTAAGTCCATTTTAACCAGATTAAATGCACTTTTACTTGAGTACAAGAAGGATATTGAGCATTGGAAACAACTGTTTATCTATGAAATTAGTGTAAAAGATCATTAGTTTACCTGAAAATAAAGATTATAACATCAATAAAGTTTCAGTACTTAAGCATTCATCAGTGGTTCTCAACCATTTTTATTCTAATAATCATTTCCCCCAAATTTTAAAACATAAATAGGAACCCTTCAGATTTTCACATTCTGTATTAAGGACTACTTGGAGGCACAACATATAATATGTATTTTCTGCTTTCTGTTAAATTCCTCATGTATGTGCTGTTCACTCAGAAACAGTGTCTTTTTACTTCATAGCCATTATTGTCTTGATAATGTCAGTGAAATGAAGACAGAAACATGTTACTACTACTGTAACAGTCTCAGCCAGGCTACTCTCTCCAGTATTACAACAGTATCTGTCTTTTACCTCCTCCTCTTCCTCCCAAATTCTTTTCCTCCTCTAGTGGTGGCTTCCTCAGAAAACTAATAAAGCCTGGATTGCACCACAGTCTGTGATCCCAGGAAGACCAACCTCCAGGCTTTTTTTTTTTTTTTTTTTTTTTTTGTCCCGGCTCCTAGAAGTCAGAGTAATGTTCGCCCTGAGGAATTTGTGTTTTAGTCAGCTTGATTCCTTCTGGTCAGAATTTAAACAATATGTGCCTTTTTCCACCCTAGATAACGTACCACCCAAGGCAGCTTTTTAAGAAAAAAAAAAAGCAGCACCAGATATTGCAGAAACCAGTCAATCCAGCCAAAAGAGCATTATTCAGTACAGATTAAAATAATTCAAAACTATGGTGCATTTTAATGAAATGTTTTACTTTACTGACATTCACTCTGTCTGAGTATGTGTCTGTCTCTTTTTTTGAGACCCAGATCATTTGGCTCAGCTCAGTAGAGATGGTTGTTTGGCTCCAAAATGGCTCTTCATTTGTAACAGTTTGGCTTTTTAAATGTGGATTAACAACAAAGAACGGAGGAAAGAGGAAGAGTACTCAAACAGGAACAAGCTACAGCGGCTCACATTGACACAAAGAACCATTTTGTAGAACAGGCTCATTCATGAACAGCGCGTCATTACTCATCAAGGTTTATTCGGTTGATAATCTACCGCTGTTTCAATCAAAAGCGTGCTTGTTGTGACAAAAAAGAGTAATTTTCTATTTGTAAAAGGGACCCAGCTAGTCTCTGAGCTCAGTACAAGACTCTTCTAGACTCGTGTCTCTTTTCATCTGGATAGACAAGGCTAGACACTAGAAGGTCTGCAGGACTGAGTTATTTGTGATATTGTTTACCTCCACACCAGGTAAACAGGCTAAACTATGGGAACAAAAAAATCACTTTTTTAGAAAGTGTGGGGATCGTGTTCAATGTATGTGGAAATTTTCTGATGATAATTGCAGCGCACAGGTCACCCAAGGTGGGTCTACTTTGGACCACTTGATTGTGAACAACCTATGGGCCAAAAGTCATATTGTGATATTTTTAAGCTGAATGGCAAAATATGATGTAGATGTCAATATTCTTTTAGATATTTCACATATTGCCTAAATATCTGTTTAAGACAAGGTGTGGGATTTATTTGCAATTTTTTACAAATTGAAATTGCATTGATACAAACAGAACAAGTGCTCCTAAATAAATTGAAAAACATGAAATGATAGTTTAAAATTTAGACTAAACATTCCAAATTGATAATCTGACAGTCATCAGGCATGTTACTGTGGTTCTTGATGTAAAAAATATGTTAACTGAGCATTAGGCCTGACTTTTTTTCCCCAAATCAACATAAACTACACCAATATAAACAAAGTTGTTCTACGCCGTATCTCATCTGTAAATATATCACTTTCTTTGATATGCCAGTTGAGTTATTTCTTTTCTAGGAAGTTCTCAGAATCTAGAGAAAGATATTTTTTAGTCTATTTCTTAGTAACAAAAAGAAGCCCAAACTCTTCCAATAAGTCTGGTCTGAATTAAGGAAAACACCCTCCTCTCATCCCTGGAGTCATCTGTTCACTGGTCCAGTTCAGTCCCACCTCCCACTAAAACACACACACATACAGCAGCAGATGTTTCTTGGTGTTTGTATATGTGTGTGGGTGTGTTTTCCTCACATGGTCACCTCTTCGCTAGCGTTGCTGTTGAACCACTGAGCTTGAGCTCCTTGTCATCATGTGACCCAGAGTCCTGCAGCCTCAGAGCCTCCAACACAGCTGCAGGTCAGCTCAGCTCACAGTCAGATCTCAGCGAGCAGAGGGAACTTGAACAGTCTCAGCACTGATTTGTTTTCACTGATGTTTCCTAACTGAACAATAATTCATTTTGGCTAACTGGAAAAGTATTTTAGTTCACATTCCTGCTGTACTGACCCGCTTTTGCAATAATGAGGTAATTTCACTGAAATTCATGAACATAGTTCAGTTTCTGCTTTGCAGTGAAAAGTGATTTGTTTGATATTTTAAAGTAAGCAAACAGGTGCAGCTGTCTCTTTAAAACTCAGACCAACATCTGAATCACAGCGTGTCTGTCTGCTGCAGTAATCCTTAGATCCCACTCATTACACATTCCCTGTTATTACCTAAACCTACTTTGGTTGTCAAGTCTGTGACGTGTTTGTCTAAGGTTTTTCTCTGGCACTGTGGTTTATGGCTGTAACATATCATTAATGTCAGGATCTACATCTTACAGTATTAAACAATTGCAGGAAAAAGAATCGCCCAACAACAGTTATACCATGGTCAGCAAAACCAGTTTTTGGTTGTTTTGGCGTCACTGTGGGCAGGTGCCAGGTCCTGCTGGAAAAGGAAATCAGTATCTCCATAAAGCTTCTCAGCAGATGGAGGCCTAAAGTACTCTAAAATCTGGTAGATGGCTGACAGTGTTGACTTTGGTCTTAAACATGAAGCACACTTCATCCCTCTGCTGCTGAATCGTTTATTTTTTTAACTAGCATTATGATTTGATGTGTTAAATTGCAAAGGAAATTTTCAACTTATTTTACACTTTATACTCTTAAAATTTAATTAATTAATTAATTGTTTGCTCTGTAATAAAAATGTCCTGACAAACTGGAACATTGTTCCCCAGCAACAAGGTGCGATGTTGGAATAATTTCCTGTACTGAAGGCATGAAAGGATTTAAAAGTACCTCAAAGGCCTCCATTAGCTTTTGTCACCACCACTTCTGCTGTTTTGACTGTTGACTGGCCAATCTACTGTTTCTTACTTCCTGTTGTTCTAAGAACACCGGTATGCACCCTCTGATCTCCCATTCATCTCTCCCACCTGTTTAAGATCTCCTGGTCCAAGCAGAGACTTTTACTGTTTTCAATCCCCAAATAATGCCTCATTAATCTCTGAAAATGACCTTAACCACTGACTGGAACTGCAGCATTTCCTTGCTCTAGAAACACAGGGAATGTAATGATCATCCTGAATTGGCTGTTTCCTAACCTTTTCCTAATTTCACACTCCACTGATCCTGCATTATGTCCTCTTCCTCCCTCAGGTGTCCTCCCTCCTGGTTGTTCAGGCGTTCATGTGTTTGTCAGAGACGAGAAGCGCTATGCTGTGCTTTTTCAGTCAGTGGTTCTTCCGTGTCACTACAACAGCGTGTCCACACAGACTCCCGTGGTGCAGTGGGTCTACAAGTCATACTGTCGAGACCGTACACGGGAATCATTCAGTTTCCCAGACAGCCTGGGTGGAGGTCTGGGAGGAGGCGGGCTGACGAGTGGAACTGGAGGAGCTGTTAACGGGTACGAGACCACAATGACGGCGAGCTACCTGGACTGTGCTGACAGCAGCCGGACAGTCCGAACAGTGGCGTCTATCTCTGGGTCGTCCATCACGCTGTCAGAGTATTACAAGAACAGAGACATCTCCATTATCAACAGTAAGAGTTCCCTGTCTCTACTGCACCTTTTGGTCTGCTGCTCTGATATGCATGATGAAAATCTTAGAAAGAAAAGTAAAACATCCACAGACAAACAAGCAAAAAACATTTCAGTTTTTGGGACATTCAATGTGCTTGATGCATACAAGAAAAAGTTTTATCCACATTGATCCATCATATTAATGTTAGTCTGCTGATGACATCACAACCTTCATAAAAGCCATAGAGCTGTGCTAGGGCCTACCTTATGTGTAGATTCTCAATAAAAAGACCCCAAAGGAATTCTGCACAGATGCATAGCAGAGAGGAGAGACAGGCGAGGCTTTACTGAAAGTTTAAGAGCTCTCAGAACAATCAGGTTATATAGCTCAAGATATTCTACAGCTTGGAACAAGAAGAGAACCGGAGGAGCATTAACGGGTATGAGTTAGGGGAAAGGGAAGATGAGAATAAAACTTGGCATCAGTGTGGCCAGAAATCACTTATCAATCTGTTTATGTTATGTAAAAAAAGTAGAAACTGTCCAGAATATTGTGGCCAACATAAATATAGCCAGCATGATGGATTATACCAGATTATCTTAAAAAATATCCAATAACAGAAGTACATACTTATCTTTACACAACTTTCCCCTGGGATTGGGTATCTGTTGTTGTACCATCCTACCTACATACTGTACATAGAGATGCTTCAAAACCACTTTTCCTTCAAAAATTCAAATTCTTAGCCTGAGCTTTAGCTTGAAAATCAGATGTTGCAATTTCAGATCTGGTCCAAGAGAGATAAATTAGCAGCTGTATTTGAAACCCACAGGCATGGGAAATGATCAGTCATTCACATGCACAATTAAGTTGAGCTGCTGTTTAAGCTCAAGTAGGGCATTTACCAGACAGTTGTCACTGTCCCTTTATACATGCTCTTAGGTAGAATCAGTTTTTTGAGGGGAGCATTTCCTTTTCCACTACACCAAGTGGCAATATGCCCCCTGGGCTAGTTTTAATTCAACCTTTCTCTTGTTTTGCTAACAAGATAGCTAGCAGCAAACCGGGTTTTGTTCTATAGAACATGGACAACTGTATGGCTCCATACATTTCATACATACTCTACAAAAAATACGATGCATGTTATTTTACTCAGACTAACATGCTTTCATGATTTAAAAAAATCCAGTTAAAGTTGAGCTAATACAATGATTCGACTTTTTCTAATTGCATGTAAATGTAGAGTACATGGTTGGGATATGTTGCTGTCATTTGCTGCATGACCTGGTTCAGGTAAAACCTTTGTTAAACATGAAAGAAGCCAAAAAGAAAATGATTTTTTTGTGACTGCCATAAAATGATTATCAATTAGCTTTCTCAAATTTCTATTTCACCTGCCAGTTTTTTTTATTGAAAACAGTATAAACAGATATACCTAGGAGTGAATTAAAAATCTGTACCTATACATTTATTTTGTCTGAGGCTATGTGACGATGCAGTGGTTAGCGCTGTAGCCTTAAAGCAGGTTCCTGTTTTGAAACCCAAGTCAGACAGGAGCCTTTCTGTATGTTTGCATGTGTTTTACTCGTTCTCTCCAAGTACTCTGACTTCCTTCCACAGTCCATGCACTTGCTTTTTAGGTTTAAGTAGTCACTCCAAATCTAAATGTCAGCTGTGTTACTGACTGGTTACCTGTCCAGTGTTTACCCTGCATCTCACCCAACAGCTTGGATCAGCTTCATCTCCCTGCAACCCTATCAGTGCTATATTGGTAATATGGTTTTATCTTAACTCTGTCAGTGGTAGCCACTCTAGCCACAATGGTAGCCACTCTATCAATAATGGTCCAGATTTAGGTGTCAGCATTGAAGACCAGTTTCCACAGGAGCTTATAGGTGTCATCCAAAGCAACTTATACCAATTTGGGCTGATTACCATGCTAGTAAAAGCTGTTGTATAACAATATTGTACTATTTTCCCACCAAAATTACTACAGGAAATGAAGCTGAAACTTTATTCCTGTATTCAATTCTACATTTCCTTACAGTCTTTACTATAATGTCATTTAAGGATCACCTTAGGGACACTACTGTGCATAGCTGTGTAGATCTGTGTGTGCTTGTAGAGGAAAGAGAGGTAGCCTTGTTTGCAGGCCTCAGATTTATGGTGCTCTAACTCAGGCCAAAGAATCGAGCTTCTCTTCACCAACGAGGAACACGGACAAAAGAAATGGCTTTCACGCTGTCCTCTCATTCATCCTGACCCCTAACTCCTTCCCTCAGATGTACTTCAATGTCCCATTTTTATTTATGACTCTCTAGATCTCTTCACATCCCACCATCCACACACTCATTTCTCTCAGTGTAAGGCTTCACTGTCACTTCCTTTTTATCTTTCTCAAACAGGTCAGTGCAGCAAAGGAACAAAAAAGTGAAAGCTTTAACTATGTTGCCTGTAGAGACGCCCAGTCATCCATACCCATGTAATCCTATTCATAGGTCAGAGGGAGGCTGGAGTCTGTCCCAGCATGCACTGGGCAGGGGGTGTACAGTAAATCACATGGCTAACATGGATTAAACCCCCACTTTTCCCCATCTTTAAAGAGCTGGCAGCCATCTGACTTCTGTGATCAGTCTAGGGAGTGCAAGTTGAGAATTATTTATATAAATCAAAGAACATTTGAAAATATGTTTGAGTTACCTATAAATGAATTAATAAAGGAAAGACAAGCTAGAGTAGTGCTGTTTGGCCAGCCTGTCTCCTCTCCCTTTCCTCAGCTAACAGGAAAAGGAAGTGAATTATACAAACCATTTCCTGTCTGCTGTCTGACCAACCTTACAATGGAGTCAGTGGTCAAGTATTGTTGAATTCTCTTGCAAGCCATATTTAGCTTTAAGCTTTCGCAGCCATGGAAAGCCATTACGTCAGGAACTTGCTTCCAAAATTAGAGAACAATAAAGAAACACAAGTAATATAAGTTTTTGTGGTTGAAAGTACTGAAACAGTTTTAAGTGTCAGGCTATTTTATTCTCTACCAACTGAAATTAGATAAGACTGAACCTAAAAGACATGCCCTGCCAGTAAGAGTGGACATATCCCAGTAACAGAAGAAATGTTGATAAGCTCTGTACTTAAGAAGATTTAGTTTCTCACTTTAACTTGTTCAACCTTTATTGCTCATTCAGAGGCAGACCTTCGAATAGGAGAGGTCCAGTGGGGAGACAGTGGAGTTTACATCTGTAAAGTGGTGATCTCAGATGACTTAGAGGGACAGAATGAAGCCTCTGTGGAGCTGCTGGTTCTTGGTGAGTTGACTTAATTTTCCCATTATGCCTTTCAAAGGGTTGCACTATTTGGAGAAAGCTTCGATGAGCCATGACAGACTCAAAAATGCAGATTTTTGTTATATATTTTCTATTTTGGGACTTTTAATTAATTGATATTACAGTATCTTATAAATGGACCTCTGGCATTTTATTTTAATCGCAATAACTCACAAAATAAGCAGCAGATTTAGACTTTATTACAGCTGCTGTAGAGTAATAAGGCCTCAGTAGACCAGCCCACTATCACCATCAACACAATCAAGGCTCATTAATGATCTGATTTACAACAAGCAGTGGCACTTCCTGGGCAGTATGGGCCACTCCCCAAACAACTTTGTTTACTCATACTGTAATGAGATAACAATAAGAAGGATTTTTTAATTAACCTTTTTTGTGGGTAAAATATTTACTGTGTTTAAGAATACGACATTAGCACACATTAATTCAATTATATTCTTTATTATACCTTTATTTATTGTACCTTTATTTGTAAAGGACATTAATGCCGTTTAAGGTTGTGTCTTTGCATCTGTGTGTGTGTTTGACTGTCAATATGTGTTTAGCCTCTGCATATCCCATAATGTCAAAGTATGTGTAATGTGTTGTATCTTTACATTGTCAGTGTATTTGATTGCATTCAGTCACAAATGTTACCATAACAACAGCAGAGAGGCGAGGTAGCGCTTGGTGCTCTAACTCACTCAGAGGGTGAACTTTTGTTTGGCTGGCACTCAGAGACTAATGTGTGTGCAAAAAGACACACACACACACACACACACACCTACACACACCCACACACACACACACACACACACACACCCACACACCCACCCACACACACACTAAGAAGTACACACTAATACACACTGAGGTACAGGACACTGAGTTTTTATAGTTCACAAAGCCTAAAGTACATTCTGAATGTGCTTAAATACAGAGTACAGCTTCTCTAAGGTAGTATCATACAGATAGTGATAGATACTGTACAGATAGGATTACGTCATGCTGAATAAGCTGGCCTCTGCAACCTTCAACCCAACACAGGAGGAATCCTCCACAGTGCCAGCATGTTGTATTTCCTGGGTCGGGTGTAGCTAATATGGCATGTGGGGCTCTTGTAGGGTTTCCATAACAACAGTTGGGGCCACTATGAATGGCTCTAGGGGTCTTTTGTCTTTTCACAGCAGAGAAGGCAGAAAAGGTTTAATGATGTGGAGGGTGACACCATGTGAGACACTCGACTGACTTGGACCACTGATTTTTTTGAAGTGGCTACAAAAAAGAGAGCCCAACTCTGCTTCACTCTGTTTTTATTTGGAGCATAGTATCCACTTATACTATTCAGTAGTGATATTTACTCTAAATATAAACATGCACAATACTGATAGTAATCTTTTATATCATTTTTTTTACATTACCACATGATTAACATATATTAACTTAGCACAAAAGTAATGAACCCTCTGTGTGGTACCCTCTTGTTCTCAACCTAAAGTCCCTACAGACCGAACTACTGCTGTCCCAGGTATTAAGCACAATAATGGACTCTAAAGGAGTCAGCAAGTCTCATAGCAAACCTCTAAAAATAACATAAAAAGTGAAAAACAATATTTGTTTGCCTGGACATATTTTTCTCAGTTGTTTGGAACACTTATAACCTTGCAAAGCAGATGGATACGCCTGTTTCTGTGTTTCTCACTGGCGAATCCATATTGCAAAGCTCCCATCTGAACAGTTTAGGCCCAGTTATAAAGTGACAGGACCAATCAGTGTCAAGGGGCAGTACTTTCGGGTGCGGCGGAGTTGTGACATAAGCAAGCAGCAACAAGAGGCCGGTGCAATTATGGCAGAAGACATTAGCGTGGATGCTGCTAAAGAGTAAGTTTTATCAAAACATGATGACATTTCTTCATTAAAAGAAGAACAAAGAGCAGCAGTGAGTTGTTTTCCTTTTTTAAAAATGACAAAAGTTGTATACTGCCATGTCTACAGTCGCCATGGTTCGTGTTATGCAGTTCTCTATAGAGTTTACTCCTCCGTAGCAGCTACGTCACATTTTGTTGCTCTGATTGGCCCGTAAAGATGTGACAAAATATCATCCAATCACTCTCCCAGTTTTTTTCAAAGGCTCTGCCCTTTCCCAAAGGCCGTCTATGGAAGGCTTTCCAGATGGATGTGTGAAACAAAACCATCTCATATGTCAGATTAGAACATGTATGGAAGTAGAAAAAAACAACATATGTTATTGGATCTGCATGTGTGCTACATCTGTGACTATAAGAGGAATGTATTTTGCAGTGAACGCACAATCCTTAAATATTTGAAAGGAAATCCGTTAGAATCACCAGCCTTCAGGCAGATTCATAAACAGCTGGGAACGCTACAAGAGTGCTTCCCTCACCTGCTTCAACAGGTTACAGGAGGCATAACAGACACAAAAAAGAAAAATTATTAGGGCCTTGTCTCTACAAATTCACTAGGAACATGTTTAAACATATGTGATTATTCAGCTCCTTCTCCATGAAACTTTTTTGTTTTTTTGACCAGCAAAAGAACAAATGTAGTCCTGCAGAAAGGTATCCGGTGCAGCGAGGTACGTGCAGTCTGAGTTAGGCAGAGCTTGTCCAGCTCTCTCTCTGTTTCTTCAGTCTTTCTTATACTCAGCACTGCTCCCCCTTTCTGTGATTAATTACTCTCTCAGCAGTGAAACACCAGCATCTGCTCACATCACACTCACCTACTGGCTGCATCACCATACACACACACAAACAAGACACATTTGTGCACTTTGTTGTACCAATATCTGACTGATCGCCTCTAATCTTGTGTTAATGCTTCATTCTGACATCTGTTCGCCTTGTGTGGGGCCAATTAAGGGTGTGGGGGGGGTAGACATAACGAAGGATACCATGCACGACAACTGAAAGGTGGTGAGCGATTTTAAAGACTTTGGAGATTTCTGTTTGTCCCGTGTTTTTCTGAGATGCATTTTTATGTAGATAAGCAGAAGTGTTTAACCCTTTAAAGCCTATTGTATCATATTTCAAACATACTTTTATGAGACGTCTATCTAATCAATGGGATCATAGATTACTTAAAACGCTTTTGAATACAATCAGATAAATAATAAAAAAATTTCCTTCCAGTGGATTATGAGTTTACAAAAATGTCTGATGTATCAGATGTGATACAAAAAAAGTGAAATTTTATGGCTTTTTTTTCTTTTTTTGTATTTGGTAGAAGATTAAAAAACATTTCACTTCCAAAAAATGGGAATTTTCTGGCTAATATTTGAGTTATCAGGCTTTAAGGGGTTAATGTCAAAGAACAAAATGACAAGGTTTGAATTTTACTGAATCAGCATAAGACTAATGTTTATAAAATAAAGTAGAAAGCCAAAGCATCAGCCATTATATTAAGTAACGTACTATACTTTGCCACTTATTACAGTGCCTATAAAAAATATTTATTCCCTTGGATATTTTATCCTTATTAATCATTGATTGATTTATTATTGATTTTATAGATCAATCATGGTCAATATGATTTGGCTTTTTTGACAAAATATGAATTACTAAAAACCTATTTATGCAAAGTGAGAACAGACGAAGTAATGCCAAAAATATGCAATGTGAAATAAGTGACTGCATAAATATTCGCGCCCTTCAATTAGTATTTTTTAGATGCACCTTTGGCTGCAATCACAGCTCTGAGTCTATGTAGATAGGTCTCAGTCAGGCTTGCATATCTTGACACTGTAATTTAACTCCATTCTTCTTTGCACAACTGCTCAGGCTCTGTCAGGTTGCATGGGAATCAGGTGAGAACAGCCCTTTTTCAAGTCCAGTCACAAATTCTCTATTGGATTGAGGTCTGGGTTTTGACTCAACCACTCCAGAACATTCACTTTGTTGTCTTTAAACCATTTCTGTGCAGCTTTCGCTGTATGCTTCAGGTCATTGTCTTGCTGGAAAAGAAATCTTCTCCCAAGTCATAGTGCTCTTGCAGACTGAATAACATTGCTCTCTAGGATTTTCCTATATTTTTCCGTATTCATTTTGCCCTCTACCGTTGCAAGCCCCACAGGGCTTCCCTCACTAGCCTCCTTCTTGCACGATCAATCAGTTTGCGAGGATGGCCTGATCTAGGATTTACACATTTGTCATATTCCATTCATTTCTTGATGATGGATTTAACTGAACTCTGGTGGATGTTCAGTGTGATGAGATTTTTTTGTATCCATCCCTTGACTTATACTTTTCAATAACCTTTACTCTGAGATGCTGGGATCATTTTTTTGTCTTCATTGTGTAATGGTAGCCAGGAATACTGCCTAACCGGTGACCGGACCTTCCAGACACAGCTGTCTTTATACTGCACTCACTTGAGACACATTCAGTGCATTAAGTTGATACCCATTTTACCGACTGTGAGACTAAAAGCTGGACCTCTGTTGAATTAGGTCAGAAGGGGGTGATATTTATACAGTCACTTATTTTACATTATATATTTTTATTTGATTGACATTACTTTGTAGAAATCAGTTTTTACTTTGAAATTTGAGCTTGAGTTGTTTTGTCTGTTTTTTTTTATCAAAAAAGCCAAATTATATTGACCATGATTGATTTGTAAAATCATTTAAAGGGTGAAAATTCCAAGAGGGTGAATACTTTTTAGAGACACTGTAAATGTAAATCAGCAAAGGTACAAAAGATGATTTAATTTGGGTTTTAATGTTTTATGGTTGTGAAAAATAATGAAAATTCAAGTCTTATTTCTAAGTGATACACTCTGCCCAAGAGTGATATCTTTATACAGAGATGCATAAGACATGTGGTCTGAGCCCCGTCCAGACAACAGAGAAACAAAGAAGAATGGTTCTGAGAACAAAGTGTATCTCTGCAGTCCGTTTGCTGGCTCAGGGCATGAGGAATGTTCTGATTCTGTGATTTTTTTACAGCTCTGCACTTAACATAACTCACAGCTCCTCATGTTATCTTCATGAGGATGATTCATGTTCCAGTCTGTCTTCTTTCCAGAAAAACACCTATTCAACTATTAATATATGAAATCAGACCATCAATCTTCTCATCAAGTGCTCTGATAAAGTGACTTCCTGGAACATGACAAGAATGTCTTCTGATGCATGCAGCTCTTGACCTGTCTGCTCTCTTTATCTTCTTATATCTGCCTTATTTCTCAGTGTCTTGCTCTGTTTTTGTCTTTTCTCACTCTTTATGCATGCATGCTGCTGCAGCAATAGCTCAACTCAATCATTTATATCAACACCATCCCCTCCCTTCTCCTCTGCTCTCCTCCTTTGCTCTGTCTCTCTCCAGGTTTTTCTTGGGTGCCTGAAGATCTCCTGCCAGACTTTGATTTGAAGATTATGCCAGGTAGGGGCATAATGTACTCTTCCCCCTCACCTGGTTCCTCCATTCATGCTAACCTTACTAACTACTCTAACCATGTTAGAACCTTTAGACTGGTAGCCACAGGGGGTTAATCTTGGGGAGTTTTTCTAACAATTTAAGAAATTTAAGGTAACATTTACATATTAAACTTAACTGCCGAAAGGAAGCCAAACATTCAGACTTTTTCCACCATGTTTAATGTGTGCTAATGGCTAGTAGCTGTGGCTTTAATACCATCTAAACTTTCCTCCTCTGGTATAAGTAAACAATGCTGAATACACTTTGCCAGTGTTGTCTTCAGAGCTGGTTACTACCCAAAAGACTGATCCACACCCGTTAGATAATAAACTAGCCATCAGCCCCACTAAGCTGAGCTGCCTGTACTGGAAAACAGCTATTATAGTCATTATAGTTATTTATGGCTGTGGTTGGCATGTTATCCTTCGTCATTTGGACACAAAAAGCAGTGATTAAGAAGAAGGGAGTTTTGTTTACGTCAAGTCAAATTCCTGTAATACTTATTTTAATTATCAAGGTTTGTGGGAAAATGATGGCTGAATCTTGTTGAGGGAGTAGCAGCCAAAGTGACACAGGATAATTCACTCAGGGTTAGGGTTAGTGCAAGCTTATCTTTGCTGTTGGTGACTCTTCCAGTACTCATCAAGGAGGTTGCAAGTGAGATCACATTACAAGCTCATTTGTTGCCACAATCAAACGTCGGTATCTTACAGACCAACATAATCTGTCCATTTCCTTCTTTTAGCAAAATCAGACTTCCTGTGTGTGTAATAGTTTGTGTATGTGTGTTTCAGGACAGACAGTGTTGTCCTTGGTTTTACATTGTTCAAGATTTCCTTATCTGCCCTCTCCCTCCATTTCCTTTGCTTTGTCCCTGTAGACAGATACATGGAGATTATCTGTTCCACGTGCTGTATTACTCACTACTTCACTTGAATTCTTCAACACTATGAGTAAAAATATACAGTATTTTTGACACAATTTATATTTTCACCAATATTTTATCCATTCTGATCCTGTCAGAGTTACTTTTTCTTCAGGCTCTATATCTATATACAGCTACATCTCAAAAAATGGAGTATCAGGAAAAAATTTGTTTTATTTAATTAAAGAAGTGAAACTTCAGTATATTCAAGATTCATCTCATACAAAGTGAAATCTTTCATAACCTTGTTTTAATGTAGATGTTTACAACTCACAGCTCACAAAAATAAAAAAATCCATTATCTCTAAATATTGAAGTTTCCGACAGAGAACCATGGCCTTGGACTTGGAAGTGCTGCCCTTCATTCTGACTGCCTCGTGCTCTGAGCCACCGTGCTGGAGGTCCCCAGCACAAGAAGCCAACAGAACCACATCATCTGCGAAAAGCAGAGATAAAATTCTGAGGTCACCTGAACGAAAACCGTCCTCCCACCTGTCCAACTTTGTGCCTAGGATGCTCTCACAGCTCTCACAGCTCTCACTTTGGTTATACCTGATTTCCCCACAGCGGCCCTGGGACCCCATATTACTTCAGTAACCCCCTAATTTACATGAGCCTTCTCCAAGTCCACAAGCCTGTGTAGACTGGGTGTGCAAACTCCCATGCTCCCTCAAGAAGCCCTGCAAAAGTAAAGAGCTGGTCCACCTCCCACAGCCAGAAGAAAATCTGCATTGCTCCAGTCTGCCACTCCACAGGTACTGTCACAGTCTTC
Organism: Cheilinus undulatus; assembly: GCF_018320785.1. Classification (NCBI taxonomy): domain Eukaryota; kingdom Metazoa; phylum Chordata; class Actinopteri; order Labriformes; family Labridae; genus Cheilinus; species Cheilinus undulatus. The sequence continues at coordinate 45,144,410 of NC_054865.1, read as the reverse complement.
CACCTGACACTGAAGAGGCAGGTCAACCACGACTGCCCTACAATGCCCGGGGTCTCCGGCATCTCATGGCAAATCCCATCTACGCCTGTCGCCTTGCAGGAGGGGGAAGCAGGGCTTGGCTCAGATTATGGTTAGCAGGAGTGGAGGACTGCTGACTGTGACTGGGGATTTCTTTGGGAGGTGGAAAAAGGTGGAAGGAGCACTTTGAGGAACTCCTGAACCCATCTAACATGTCCTCCGAGGAGAGGACAGAGTCTGAAGATCCGGGATCACTTGAAGATGTCAGTTGTTGAGTTTTGCATGCTGAGCAGAAGGCTTGGTCTCAACTTAGCCTGGAAATGCCTAGTGGGGCACGTTAGGGGAAGCATTACAGGGTCAAGCTTGGGTGATTGATCTCACAACCTATGGCAGACCCCTTTAGAAGACATTTCCTGTTACTAACTTAGAAATATTTGGGGCAATGTAAGAACTCAAAAATATATATATGAGCAGTTATTTTTTAAATTGGTACAGAAATTTCAGTGCAAAAAATCATTCAGATTGTAGCTTTAAACCAACTAACATTAATTTGTGAAAAATGTGATCCAGAATTTTTAGCTTTTAGAAAAATCTTACTGTTGTCTGGTTATGAGTTATTTACTATACTGGTCACATTGTCTGACTTTCAGGGACTGTAGAGATGGAGGGTTGATGCATTTTTGGCTCCAGTGCCTTGAGATGAAGTATTGTATATTGTTCAAAAGTTGTTCAGTTTATGCTTTTAAGGCCATTTTTGAGTTAAACATGACTGAAGAGTGACTTTATCAACCCTTCCCTTGTTAAAATGTGATAGTAATTATATTCACCCCATTTTTCTTCCTACAGAGTGGGTGTTTGTGGCGGCAGTGGCACTAGGCAGTGTCTTATTCTTGCTGCTGGTTGGGGTCTGTTGGTGTCAGTGCTGTCCCCACTCCTGCTGCTGTTACGTCAGCTGCTGGTGCTGCCCTGACACATGCTGCTGCCCTCGACACTGTGAGTATAAACACATACACACAGAGATACAAGCATTCAGAAAACGGACAGTCTTTTGGTGTGCTGGAGAATGACAGGTCTAAATCAGATCATGTTTGCCTTTACAGTATATGAGGCAGGCAAGGGAATAAAGACGGGCACCTCCACCCCTCAGTCACCTGCATACCCTCCATACTTTGTCACTGGTGTTCCCACAATGGTTCCCATCGCCCCTCCATCCCTGGTGGACAAGATGTCTTCTGTAACCCCTTCTGACAGCACCCTACTCACAGCAGGTCAGGTTTTACTCCTTTGTGTCAAGTAAATCTTTATTTTTAGATGAAATGAGCTGATACTGATGTCTTGTTTTTTTATTATGCTGCTCTTTTAAGTCAGCCTCAGTTTATTCTGAATGTAGAAAAACTGAGTAGCTGCACTTATTTGGCCTAGAATAATCTAGGAGAGCATTGACATTTAAATAGCGCATATTATCAGGAATTTGGATATTTCTGAGTACCATTGTTCTGGGTAAAGCTGTTTTAATGTGATTGCCTATTTCAGCTATTTTTGTTATAAAATAATATTAAGACAGTCAAATACAAACAAGCCAAATCACCAGTTTATCCTTAGTGAACACACAAACAGAAGTTCTCTGTGCTGATAAGTCAGATGTGTATCTGCAGTGCCAATGCATGCTGTAGGGGTTCCCTATCGCGTGCCTACACCACAGGATCAGGACTCTCTCAGGGTGCTGCAGTATGTAGAGAAACAATTGGCTCACTTCAACCCTGCCAGGTCCATCAGCCACCAATGTAAGCTTTAAAAACCCGCCCTGTGGATTTGTTCTCAGTAAATCACTCAAAGTGCTGTTTGGATTTTCTAGAGCATGTTGCAATCAGTTAGCAATGCCTGCTGCATGATCTTTGGCTTCCTTGCTTTCTTTCTGGCATTTTACTCACTTGATCTCATCTTGGCCAGCCTCTCTGCTCAAAGGTCTGCATGCATTCTTACCTGAAAGCATGCTTCTACAACTTTTTCTCCAATGACTTCTTGCACTTCTGGCTGTCTTTTTCTGCAGTATCTTTCTGATATTTAATGCTCCCAAATCTTGTTCCTTTCTGAACAGATATTACCTTTTTAATTGTTTTCTTGTTTAATTTTGTTTTTTCCTTCACCCGTCCAGCCTGTAACATGTCTGAGCTGAGCTCTCTTCACGAGGGAGAAACTGGCTTCCGCCAAACCTTCCGAAATGTCCAGAAGAAAGCTCTCCCCGCCATCCCTGACCACGACCCTGAGCCTGAACCCCAACACTTCCGTGACGATCGCAATCCAGAGCCGCAGCGTTACCGGGGAGACCCCCCTTCACCCCGACGATATCTTGATGACCCTGACGCTGAGCCCAGACGCTGCCAGGAGGAGCCACTTCCTCCACGCCGGTACAGTGACGACCCTCCATCCTCCTCACAGTTGCAAAGAGTTGGACGAAGTCAACGGCAGAGGACTCACAGCGATGATGAGAACCACAAGAGGTACAGAGACTTATCATTGTGTGTTTATGTGCTCTGAGGTGACAATGGTAGTGTTGATACAGCTAAACATCTAGTAGCTTATGGGGCTTTTCCACTGTGAATTTTAGCCACACCAAGCCAAACCAAGCCGTGTTGATTTACTTTTCCACCACCAGTTTGGCCACGCCAAGCTATGCTGAGCTGCGTTGAGCGTGGTTCTGCTCTAAAGCAGGGCCAAAGCAAGCCAGCCCGCCTCCAAGCGCACCACGCTGACGTCAAAGCTGTTTGCAGGGTGCGATTTGCGGAAGAGGATATCCCCCCTTCTGATGATAAATTTCAGCCCACGGGGAGATATGTTTTATCCTGCCTCTGCTCAGACTGACCAAAACTCTGTAACAGTGGTCACCTAATCTCAGCATTCACTGTGTGACTGAAACGTTTATGACACATGACCCAAACCTGAGATTTATGTGTTCATACTATGGTCTGATAGTTACGCATGGCCTGAGCTCTCACACTGACGAGTGAATTCAGGAAGGACCAGGCGCAGATCCATGATTTTTTTCCTGTACCTACCTGTTCATTTTTGCTCCCTAAAGAGAAGACCCATAAATCAACCATCGGAAGACTGTTCTTCAACTTCTATGCAGGAAAATTTTCTCTTTTTGATGATAAGCTTGAATTATTTTTTTATTGATCATGGTGAGAGAGAGAGAATAGCGTCGTCAGTGCTGTCAGTCTGCAGTTTGATTTTTGTTTTAAAATGATGTAAAGACAATCAGATCAGACAGTGTAGAGATCAGGCTGTGGATGACATCGATGAGGGCTCAAAACGGCATGTCATCAGCTCTACAGTTAGCAAACAGTTAGCTCAGTCATGTTGGAGAAACAAATCCCATGCTGCGCTGGGCTGCTGTGCTGAGTTGAACCAAGTCAAGCCAAGCCGCTCTGTGTAATGGAGAAGCCCTATTAGTTAACAGATGTCTTTTCCTATCTTCAAGTCTATTCAGAAGCTTTGTTAATCTTAAAATGTTAAGAAAGACTGCTTCTATGGAATCTGGTGCCAGAGTAGAGCTTTTAGTATTTTATAGCCTTGGTTCCAATTTTGATTGGACTTTGGTTGGAATTATTTTGCATGAAGTCTTTGTTCTGGATATAAAGCTTACCAAAACCCTACATAACCAAGGAATTATCATTCTGTGAGGGATATCAAGCTTAACGAATGAACTTTCTCCACCTGGGTTTCTTTAAAATATGTTTCCAACACATGAATTTCAGCCAGTCAGCTCACAGGAGAAAGCAGCTGTTAACCATTTGATTTAGTGCTGCCATCCCTCTGCTTCCTGTTTTATTTTTTTAGGTGGAATCCTCGATCAGAACACCTGCACAGAAAGACGTACCGCACTGAAGGACGAACTGGCTCACTGGATGAGCTGGAGGAGTTTGCTGCTTCATACAAGCAAAGAGGAGGGAGAGGACAAGAGAAAAGAGAAGAAGAAAGAGACAGATATGAAATGGAGCTTCTGGAGTTTAGTCGGTATCCTTCCTACCGGGACTGTCCTGCTCAGCATTATCACAGTGATGACAATGAGCTTGAAGACATCAGTGACCGTGAAGATACAAGACGAGGAAAGAAAAACAGACGTAATATAAGCCCACTGTCTTCACCCAAAAGGAGGAGGGGTACCTGGGACAGCGAGCGTCCTGTCCCACCTCCTCCAAATGTCAATCCTCCATCAAGTTCCTCACAGGAGAAGGACTATGACAGCACGTTCCTGAACAAGCTGCTAGAGCGCAAGGCCAAGCTGCGAGGGGCTGGCCAGGGGAACAGTGCAGCCCGGGGTGAGGAGGATTCAGACACGCCCTCAAAGGGAAGCTCCAAAAAGAGCAGCGGTGCATCTAGCCAGCAGTATAGTCGCTCTCCCAGTAACAGACCTGAGGTAGAATCACTGCCACCTTATACAGAGACAGAGCGATACAGAACTGACAGGCCATCTCCACGGCCGCCCCCCGCAAACACTCACTCCTCTCCTGTTCCTGTGCACTCCCTGCCTGGTCGAAGAGAGGAACCTAGAGAGAAGGGCCGCAAAGTGGTAAGTCACATTTAACATCATAGTGTGTGATCAGTGATGCTAATGTAAATGTAAATGTTAATTTACTTTATTCATATAGCCCTTTACAACAACCCAAGGGTGACCAAAGTCCTTTCAACAAATCAAATATCAAAGGTGTAGAATCTTTTTTCATTTGATGAAATAAGAATGTCAACATTAGGCCAATGACTAAGTATTCAACACTCTTTAAACGACTCAAACAGAGTCCACAGAGAGCAACATTCCCCTAGAGTCATTTGAGTAAATCAGGAACTAAACCAGCCCTTGAACAAAATAATATTAGTCAGACGTTGTACTAAAAGGTAAAAGTCTTGTTATCCTGTCATCAGTGGCAGAAATTTTTAAACTATTTGCTCAAGGTTGAGGGGCTAAACATTGCGCTTTGGTTGTTTATAGACATAGCAATAATTTGCCATGTCTTGTGCTGTTTAATTACATTAAATAAAAACGTAGCACAAAAAGTAAGGAAATTTGTGTTTGGAAGATTATTTCTTTGTTGTAACAATGCTTCTTGGGAATAAATCTTATACTGCTGAAAGCCTGTTTGTTTCTCTTTTAAATGGTGCCACATTTGTAAGGAACATGCATTTGTGGGATGAGCAGCAGAGCTGAGGATTGAGGTTGTGGCCCATGAAAATTTTGCCAAATCTTCTCTGCAAATGCCAAACAGCTTTTTCTGCCATTGACTCTTGTTTGGTGGGTTGGATGATTGAAATCTGAATAAACAAGACATGATGACAATTTAACAATTTATGCATTTTACAAACAGGAGCCTCAGTAGCATGTGGAAGAACCATACATAGCCACAACAGCCTGGTGCCTCCTCCTCATGCTGGTCACCAGCCTGACCACACACTGCTGTGGGATGGCATCCCCTTCTTCAACCAGCATTTGTCACAAGTCAGCCAATGTGGTTGTGTCAGTCACTCTGGCACAAACAGCATGCCCAAGCTGATCCTGCAAGTGTCCAGTTGAGTTGAGGTTGAGGTCAGGACTGGTGGCAGGCCATTCCATCCTCTCCACTCCCAAATTCTGGAGGTAGTCTCTGATAAACCCCGCTCTGTGAGGGTGAGCTTTGTCACTTTGGAGGATAGAGATTGGTCCTAGACTGTGGAGGTGTAGAATTGCCACTGGTTGCAGAATCTCTTCTTGATGTCTCTCTGCATTGAGATTGCCTCCAATGATGGCAAGCCTTGTTTTACCAGTGAGGGAGATGCTGCCCCTCACCATAACACGACCCACCAAAAGATGTCACTCTATCAGTGCAGCAATCAGCATAGCCTTCTCCATGTCTTTCCCACACTTTGACCCTATGATCCAACTGCTGTAGGCAGAATCTGGACCCACCACTTGTTCAGGTTCCAGTGCACGTGTTGCCAACCAGCGCTTTGCCTGATGGCAAAAATCCTGGAGACCAGAGTGTGGCTGCGTGCAGTCTGTTCCGGATTGTGTCGGCAGAGATCTGTTGGCCATATTATCCTGAAACTGCAGATCTGTAGAAGACAGCCTACAGTACTTAAGTGCTGACAGGGTGATGAAATGCTCTTCTTGGGGTGTCGTCTTCTTGGGATGCCCACTTTGCGGCTGGTCTTTAACACCTCACGTTATATGGAACTTGGCCTTCAGTTTGGAGATGGTACAAGGGCTCACTCCAAATGATGCCAAAACCGGATTTTGCAGAACACCAGCTTGAAGTCAACTTATCTAGATCGGTCAAATGTAGCATGCTGATCAATCCAAACATCTACTGGTCGGTGTAGCAGGATGCATGATTGGCACCTGATTGTCAGCACCTGTAGGTACCAGAAGCCCTAAAAAGGACTCAATAGCAACAGCAGAATAAACTGGCAGAAAAATTAGGAAAGTTCATCATGGGGGCAACCCACATACTTAGCTCTGCTGCTCAGCCCACAAATGCATGTTCCTTACAAATGTGGCTCCATTTAAAAGTGAAATAAACAGGCTTTCCAGTGGTATAAGATTTATTTCCAAGAAGCATTGTCACGACAAAGAAACAATCTACCAAACACAAATTTCCTTGCTCTTTGTGCTACTTTTAGTTTTTCTTTCAATCACGTTTTACATCCGATATGGTCTTATAACAGTGAATAGAAAATTTATTGTGTAACTGATCTTTTTCTTTGTTTTTCAAATATTGTGTTAATAGAATGTACCATTTTTCCAAAACAGCTCTGTGCATCATCTTCATATTTCTTTTAATCCAGTGAAGCTCAAATTCCAACACAAAAGACACTTTGAATTCCTGAGTGTGTTTTTTGGGTTCTTGAACCCTTTTTTGCCAAGAAAAATGCAATCCTCCAAGCGCAATGGGGGTTTTTTGAATCTGGATTAAAAATTAAATAATCCTCTTTTCAAGATAGTGCAAAAGAATTTGATTTGTGGTTCCTAAATATGTTTTGTCCCCAAAAATCAAAACTAAGCAAATAGGTGAAATGTTATCATTTGTGTCAGTTACTAAGAAAAAGGCCCATGTAATATTGTGCAGCAAGCACATGTTGCTCTTTGCATTGCAGTGAAGTTTCTCAACCTTTGCCAGTCTTTGACCTCATTTTCAGAGCCAAAAATGTCTATGAGTTCTGCACTTAGAGATTAAAGTGATCATGTGAATTGGATTATGGCACACTGGAACGGAGCTCCAGACTTCAGAACTGAAAACATGATGTATGTCAGACCTGGTACTATTAAAATGGGAGTAGGTCAGTCTCACAGAATCAAAGCTCAGAGGTTGAAAAACTGTGACTGACCATATAAAAGGTTTGTAGGCCTGCAATAAGTGTTGTTGTTGTACCTTTGACAGGTCAGGTTCAGAAGCTACCACAGTGAAAGCTAGGTAGACTCCTCTGTTCTGTATCCATCTACCCTCTGTAACATTCATAACTGGTTTTCTCCCCCTGACAAACCTGGGCCAAAAAGGTTTCAACATAAAGACTAAAATTTTACGGGACCAGCTCAGAGGAGCTGCAACCAAACCTTCAAGAGATTGGAAAAAGAAGTTAAAATGCATTTGTCCCAGGTTCTGCTTCACCATCACAATAACCCTGTTTGGCTAATGAGCACTATTAATATTTGGTCTAATTTCCCTGAAAAAATACAAGTTCAGACCTCATTTTATCATTTGTTTGTGGTTGTTTTGGTCACATAGACTTTCTTATCCTTACCAGAGCACTCTTCTCAGCCGGGACTCCCTCATCGTCTGATTGGCTGACACCGTCAAAGACTGAGAATGTGAAGCAGACCCTATTGGAACTGAAAGCTGCTTGCTGAAAGATAGAAACAAGTTTGGATTTTAAAAGCTGAAAGAAGAAATAAACACTTTGTGGATACTTTTACTTTGGAGACTGTTACTGGAGTTCCTGCCTGTGACGCCACTGAGTGATGAAGTCATCAGTGTGCAGTTTCTGTCACTGACTGCCTCATGTATTTCTCAGCTGGGCTAACACTGAACTAATGCTGTCCGGGTCTATGACCTGGACTGTCCCTCCCAGCAGGACGCTGTCCGTCTCCCTCCTCGTCTCTTTAGAAAAAGGCTCTGAAGCGGACGGGCGCGTTTTACGCTTCTGGCACAATGAGAGCATTATTTCCATTTGATGAGATTCAGTATGTGCATTAAACAGCTCAGCTGTTGAAAAAAAGGTGAATGACAGCACCATTATTGTAAAGGACAGATTGTAGCTCAAGTTGTGTGACACAATGTGTCATTCAGTAACACGTTTAGCAACTAAAGCAAGTAACTCAGACGGCTTTGGCAAGGAGATTTAAATGTTAACCTAAGCTGGAAGTAGAAGCCAAGATTAACAAATGTTGATATCTACAAAAAGAGTGGGCGGAATAATGTGAGCATGAAAAAGGACAGTAACCTTTAAATCAGTATTGAGCTTTATGTTTTTATTTACAACAAATCAAGTGACTGTTGATAATGTGATGCTTGTGGTTCTATCAGCCAGCGCAGCTTAATGCAAGATTTGACCCCTACATTTTCAGTGCAATCCATTTAGAAACCAGTATGAGTTTAACTCTTTTCCGTCTCTTTTTTCCCCAAAACAAATTATTTGTGAATGCTGTTCGTAAATTCTGAACCTCCTGAGACCTGAGTGTTTTTAGTTTCTCCCACTTATTTTGGATCAGTGGGACGTAATCAGACTAACACCTAAGCCGTGTCTTTGAGCATGAAGTATTTTTCACTAAAAAAGGATGTCTGCATGTGAGGATTATAGACTCATCATACTTTACTACATACAAAAAATAGTGTTCCTTTACTTGAATGAAGTATTTCTTTCCAATGATGGACCACAAGAACTTGTTAAGGCCAAGTATGAACTAAATTTTCACTAAATCCCCAAAATTCCTTAAAATTTCCAAGACATTATCAAAAATATCTGTGAATATTTTTTAAATCCCTTAAAATAACCACAACATTTCCTCAAATATTCCCCAAACATAGACCTTCTTAAAAAAATAAAGATTTAAATACAAATTGTCACAAAAAATTCAATGAAAATTTTCAAGCAAATGTTCAAAATTTCAAAGCAGTTCCATCCAAAAAAAACCCCATCAAAGTACCCAAAATGTATAAATACATTTACTTACATTTTGATGAATTTTTTAAAATTCCTAACAAATTTCCCCAAATATCCTAATAATTTCTTTAAAAATTTAGGAAAATTTCCCTACCCAAATTTCCAATCTTATTTCCCCAAAAAAGTATGAAAAATTCCTCAAATATCCATGAAATTACCTGCAACTTTCTACATAAATAAACATGTAAACATAACACAAGATATGTTTACATGTTTACTTAAAAATCCAAAACACTATTGCTATTATTAAGTTAATTGAACATAAAATATATATATATATATATTTTTTTTTTTTGTTTATTTATTTATTTATTTTTTCTCAGAAAGCAGTACGTAATCATTCTAAGTGTTTTTTTCATTGTTCCCAGAATGCCTCTTGGCATCAGACATTATTGCACCATGAGTGAAGTTACTGACTCAGTGAGAGAAGTCCCGCCTATAGGGAGCAACTTTAATGTGCAGTGGATGCTATACTGAACACGATGAAGGCGGCCTTCTGGTTCAGTGTGCATTCTTCCCCATTTTTTCACTTGTAGTCCCTTAAATTGGACTGCCTTGGGTGGAATTAATGTTTAAGATTAAAGAAGGTGGTAAAAAATAAGGGAAAATTGCAGTGGATGAAGGCCACGTAGCTTCAACACGTTGTTTTGGTTGGATTTAAAATAATTTTGAAGAGTAGGAAAGTTCCACAGTGTGGTTTAACTTACAAAAGTCAGGTTAACCCAACTAAATGTATGAGTAATGATAAATAAAAAAAAATCTGTTTTAACTACTGGGAAACTCTTAGATATAAGTTTCAGCAAAAAATTTTAGCAGTTTTAACCGGTCAAGTTTTACAGTGTATGTACTTGCAGGGTCTCAGGAGGTTAAGGTGGGCACAAAGTCAGGTGATAATCTGCTAATTTGTTTAAAGCGTTCTTTTTTATCCAAGTGTAGAGAAAAAGAAATTGAGTGGGGTACTTATGCAACATCGATCAGCTCTAAAAGAAAAATGATCAGCCATAAAATGCTCTTATTTTCAGTACAGTACTGTATATTAAATGAAGTGAAACAAACAACTAAAGAGGAAATTACGGATGTGAACACACTTCAGCAGAGAAATTGAATTGGGTTGTGCAAAATTATTTTCAAATTCAAGACATGTTCAGTGAACGTGTGGCTAAAGAAGCTTGAGTTTCACTCATTACCGTTGCAGACTGCCTCTGACCCAGTGTGACCCACATTTGCTGCAGCTTCTGCGATGGCTATGACCTTATTGTTGAAGCAATAACATTGTTCTGTCTTTATGATGCTTGCCAGTGTTATTTAACAGGTACTAAATCCTGATGGAGTTTTGTATATATGTCATTTGTTTTGTAACTCTCTGAAATTTTAACCCTCCACTTGCTTTAAAAAGTTTTGTACTACAGTTTTAAATGTAATAATGTGATCTATTTATGTACATCATGTGATGTAATTGTTGCCATTTGTAAATGATGTTTGCCTGAGCTTTTCAGGGTTAATTTGTACAGAAAATTAAGTGTCTATGATTTATGTGTAATTCAGCTCTTTTACATGTCTCCTATCCCCCTGCTCACCTACTGCTTTTTGTTATCACATGCCACTCATACACACATTAACACACACTTAAGTTTTATAAATTAATCAGTCATATTTCAATTTTACTCTAACATGACACCATGCAGTAAGATCATCATTCCTGCCTCTATGTCGGCTTTAAAAGTCAAATGTCATGCAGTTTTCTTCCATGTATTTGCTGCCGTCTGGTACTGACAACATGTGTTTCTCTTGTGTGTGTGCATGTTTCAGAGAGAGAGAGAGAGAGAGAGAGATGACTCTTTGCTGTAAAGGAGACAATGTGTAATAGAGGATGACTCATGTCTTTGTTTATTGTTGCAGTCACAGACTGCCTGTCTTTGCCACACAGCTGCGTCAAAACTCACACATCAGCTCTGCTGGCACAACCCCAGACATTTCTGCACTGCTGCGGTTTTGTCATTCACATAAACATTTTGTTGCAAGACTTGAGTCCTTGAAGTATCTGTTTATTGAAAATGGTCTAATCCAGTTTGGAGTAACACAAACATAAAGACATCAATCTTCTTAACAGACAAGCTTTGGCAGAAAAAAATAAAAAATAATGCTCAAGAATCAACAGCCTACAGAAAGTAAGGGCTCAAAACCACATAAATGTATTTAAATTTAAATGGAACATCTCATAATTAGGTTTTGCAGGTGAAATTTTGAAATTTAAATTTTTGGTTTCCTTGACCAACCCTAAACAGAAGTTTAATCCTTTAATTGTGAAAGTTTCAGCATGTATTTTCACTCTGACAGAGACAGCATCTCAGATGGGGACCCTCTAAGATGCCTGCTCTCCAGCCAGAACCCGCTCAAGAAAACAGCCTAAATTGTTTGTTATCACAGCAGAATGGAGAAACATACATATTAAAGTATGTCTGCTCAGGGCTTTCTTTAACAGTGAGCTTTTTGACACTTTTTTCCCAGGCACACATTCATGACCCTCTGAAAGCAGCTCTGTGACCCACTTTCAGGTCAAGTCCCACCTGTTGAGAACCACTGACTCAGTGGAGAGCACTTTTAATGTTCTAAAATGCAATATAAAAATCCTTGGAATTCAGTTTTTAAAAAGGCACAAAGTGTGCCATAAATGTACCTTTCTTTACTGTATGGTAAGATTTGCACACATACAGACATGATTGCATTTTACTAAATGGTATCACTCATTTTACCCACGATAAGATATGAATCATTCATCTTCTACTGTGATAAGCAAACAGCCTTTTAAGTGGAATTCTTTCACAGCACTTACAGGAAGAGTCATTTTTGGGGGTCTTGGTGCATGTGTCATCATACAGTATCTGTGTTAGTGTGAGAGACAGGTTGTTTGTATGTCTGAGTTCATGTTTGTGATGGGAGGATCGGCTGAGACACTGACCGCTCACAGCTGAACAGTATGTCAGGAATGCTGTTGAGCTACTCCCTCCAGAGTTTTACTGAAGCATCAGCAGGAAAACATGACATCACTGTGCAGCAGAGAGTGAAAAGTCTTTTTGTGGGTGTTTTTTAAAGTGTGCTCCTCTTCCTGCTTGTGGGAGGTGATTACTTCAGAAAATGGCTTGACAGGTGCTTCGCTGTACCATCAGCGTGCCAAAATGTAGAGACATTTAGTTCTGAAGAGGCAGATGAGTTCTGAGTTAAAGAATTAATATCTTGTGATGTCAGTCATTTGATTTTGAAGAAAAGCAAAAAAAAGCAAAACAAGAAACAGTATCAAAAGGAAAGAGCTCTGATTATTTTTTTAATTTATTTTTTACAAAAATGGAGTTGTGTCAACAACGTTGAAATATGCGGTTAGAAATCATAAACATTCATCTGAGGTAATATGTTATTGTTTCATTGTAAACCTAGCCATGCAGATGGTAAAGGCTGCACAAGTCTTATTTCTTATTTTTTAGTCACAGTGTTTAATTCATTTTTATCATTAATATATGGCTACCAGCAGGTAAAAGTACACAGGAATTATAATCCTGGTACACGTGCTAATGTGAATAAACTGGCCAGGTGTCTGTTCACAGATTGCAATGTTTCATACACTATATAATGAAATGTGCTGCCAACACTTAAGAGTGTGCATGTACGTAAGTGTTTGTGCCTGAAGGCCTTAGAGAAGGACAGGATGTGGGAGAGAATGAGAAGGAAACACAAAGTGGATTTTGGCTCAAGTGTCCAGGAGAGAAAAGAAAAGCTCTGAAGTGCTGCAGGTGCAGAGTGGGCTTAGCCTACAGACAGTTTGAAGGACCTGGAGGAGCTCTTCAGTACAACACCAAGGTGTTCAGATATGCAGATGGACTAGCGGTGAGTTTATTATGAAGGGGTGCATATTATCCAAGTCTGGAGAATTTCCTCCAGGGAAAAAACAGTCTCACAGAAATTCAAGAGTCAAAATGAGCGCTCGCTTTGATTTAAGCAAGTTTATGCTGACATCTGGTGGTTGAATTTAGAGTTACAGCCAAGCATCAGAATGTAGGCATTTGAGCTGTGCTCATTGTTACATAACATTAAAGTTTCCTATAATGTGCTAAAGACAAACATATCAAACATGTAAATGTAGGAGCATGAAAGTGTTTTGCCTGAGTTTCTAAGCCTTTTCGCCCTCAATCTGTTGACACAAGCAAACAAAAAAAGACACCTTGAAAGGACAACTGCTAAAAGCAGCTAAAAGGTTGCTTTATGATGTATCTAATATGAAAGTGTAATTTTGGCAAATAAAAATTAACAAGGTCCCTTGAGCCCAGCTTCATTTTGTTTTTTTGGTTGCTTCCTTTTAACATAAAACTGGAAAAGAACAACTTTTGTACTCAAAAAAATTACTGATTTCAAAATGTACTCTAAAAAGTACAAGTCTTCAAAAACACTACTCAATTATAATCACTTGAGTAAATGTAATTAGTACGCTCTTTCTTTCTTTCTTGTTTTCTTTTTTTCAAGACTTAACCTTATAGGCTAAAACGTCATAATAATGGATAGTTCATACAGAGATCTAAGTAAGCACCTCTATTATGTTAGGACTTTGTCAGTGAAAACAATTAAAACCGATGTCTTATTTTTCCAAGTGGGTCCTGGAGAGCTTAGCTTTTCCATGTTACTCTTTGATTATGTAATTCATAATCGTTGTAAAGCTTCTACTTCTAGTAGCATCACGTTAGGAACCACCAAACACAATAATTTTTACGTTAAACATCTTCTACAGAATAAGACAAATGTTTGTTTACGTTCTGATGAGTTAGCATTTGCATGCCCCCCTCAGGAATAACCTTTGGGAGTAACCTGTTTCTGGGTATTTTTGTACAGGTAGTGACGTCATGAAAAATGCACCTGTTTCGGGGTGTGGCCAAAGAAGCCTGTTGCAGTCTTAGGTAGATACTGTTCTGACAAACACAGAAGACCAAACGATGAGCGCTTGTTTGTAGATTAACGGAGGAAACAAGACATTTTATTTTCTTATTTATTTAATTTTTGTTTTTGGAAAACATTTTCTGTCAGCAGAGGAGATTTTGACCTCACGTTTCTCTCGGAGGTGTGTTGTGTCGTCATCATGAGGAGACTACCTGCTGCGATACTTTTGTTGTCGCTTCTCAAAGGTAAATTCACGTTGACTTTATATATGGCCTATGTCGTTTAAATGTGAGTCGACCAAACATACTTTAACACTGAAGGTCTAAAAAGCGCGTTTGAAACCAGCTAAACTGAAGGTATCGGTCACATGACAGGATTTGTTTATTTGACAAAGAGTCACATTGTGTTAGAATGACATGTTTATGGTGTGAAACTTGCTTCTTTTTAAGGCTTAATTCTTTTGGGGAAAAAAACATATAAATACATATTCCCCGGTTTATCGTTCGTATTTCTTACACGCGAGGACTTAAAATTTTTAAGCTTTTTAGATGGGTTACGGTTGCCCAATAAGCCCTTTAACCAAAGCTGTAACCTGCATTTATTTTAACCATATTTAGTTTATTTTATGGAGTTTCCGTGGCCTGTTCACACTCAACACGCAACAGGTTTCATTCCAGTTTCATTCCAGTAAACGAGTGTGTGCTTGGTAGTTTCACAGTAAGCCATTTCCTGTGTCTTTGTCTGTGACACCAGTTTTTCTGGTTCTGCCACTTTGAAAGGAACTCTTCAGTGTGAGGCATCTCACACATTGTTTCACTTTATCACATTTTTGGAAATACGTAATCTTCTGTTTCACTAAACCATGCTCCTTCAACAGCGTGTAAGCTCTATTTCTTCTACTCAGAGACAGAAACACGCATCAGTCAATCTTAATTTGTGTAGCAGCAGTTCATAACAAATGTTATCTTAAGACACTTTACTAAAAGAACAGGTTTAAGAAGAAACTGAAATGATTTACAAAGTCCAGCATTAATCCAACAGGAGACCCAGAACCAGACTCACAACAGCCGTCTTTTAAAGCTGAGTTGGGGGTCAGAGACTCAAACAAACACAGAAACATCAATGAACAAGGAAGATTAATAGCAACAGTGGTCTCTATCTGTAGTATTAGCAGGAATAACGATGTATGATAAAAGTCTGCTTGTTCAAAAAAAAAAAAAAAACATGCTGGGTTGCCGTAGAAGTGGATGGGTCCTAAAAAGCCCAGAGAGTGGGTGCTGTTTTTTTTTTTTTAGTTTAGTTTAGTTTAGTTTTTGCCTCTTTTCACTTTTGTATGCCTCCTTAATCAATCATGTAAATATTTTTCATTAAAATCATCTCTGTTTTTTTATGCTTTATTTTCTGGCATCCAGACATTTGTTCACTCCATGGCTTAGCTTTGAAGTTTGGAATTACTTTCCTAATAGTTTAGTTCAGTGTGCCCATCCATATTGTGAATACCTCCAATATTTTTTTTTTTTAAGAAATAATGTTTACAATTTAAAAATAATTATACTACGAAAGCACAAATAAACTAGAAAAGCACTCAGACAGCGCAGACACTATTTCCCAATAGTGAAGAATCCTTTAAAAACATTCCTGGATCCAGCCCGTGATCCGGCTCACTCCCAAAATCTAATCAGTTCTTCCTTATGCCATTTCTTACATTTCCTGAAAATTTCATCAAAATCCGTCCTCGACTTGTTGAGTTATGTGGCTAACAAACTAACAAACAAACTAACTAACTAACTAACTAACAAATGAACAAACCCACCCGATCACATAACCTCCTTGGCGGAGGTAATAATAAAACTAATTTTTGTTGCTTTGATAAGAGTGGTTATTATTCAGGTTAGATATGAAATATTATCCAAGCTGAACTTTACAGTAGATCAGGATTTTGCCAACATCTATGGGCCCCCCATTTGACTGGACCCCAGGAAGCTCTCCCCTGTATCCGCCCTTATGGGGGGCCTTGATTACAAGAGCAACTATAATGATACTGAAATAGAGAGGAGTAATAGTGGTATAGTAGTTAAAGTAGTTACTATAGTAGTTACAGATTAGATGCTCTTAGATTCTCTAACATTTATAATTATGGAATCTCTCCACAGTGTCAGAGTGTATTCAGGTGAACGTCCCCCAGACAGAGCGCAGCACTGCTCTGTTTGCCTCAGTGATCCTCCGCTGTGAATTCTCCACCTCTGCAAACCTCCAAGATGTCCTGGTCACATGGAGGTTCAAGTCTTTCTGCAAGGACCCTGTGCTGGAGTATTACTCCACAGGTAAGACTCAGTCAATACAAAACGGAGAAAAAGGTGGTTTTATAACAACAACACATTACTTCACATTCATTGATCAGTCATTGTTAGTATAGCACAAATGCATCATAAATAACATCTTCCTTTAGATAATAGCAGGCTTAAACCATTATTTTTGTTATATTATTTACAAAAATTAACATTCAACATTAATCAGTGAGGAATGCACAGTATTATTGGCATAATGTCAGTAAAGGCAGATAGTAGCTTTAAAAGATGCAAAAAAGTTTTGCTAATAACATTCAACATATCTGCTGTATACACTGGCAGAATGTCACTTTATGTGAATCATTTGGTTTAAGAGGTTGAAGCAGAACCATGAATATGTGCGAAAAATGAGTGTAAAAATATCCACAGACTGGCAAAATCTAATTTTTTTCATCTCTATAATTAATCCACCATGAGCACAACCTTTATATACATTTAGCAGTGTTAGAGCAGCCTCAGGAAGAATCAGACTCATGTTGAACAGTCATCTGCTGAAGCTGCGTTGTGATGGGGATGTGAGGGAAGCAGAGAAGAAGTTTCAGAAATCATATTAACAACTAAGCCGATAAGCAGATATGAAAAAAGAAGGCATAGATGAATCTCATCATAGAAAAGCTTAATCCAGTGGTTCCTAAATGCTTTAGCGACGCACACTAGTATGCCTTGAGTGAAGTCTAGGTGTGCCTGGGAATTTGTACAACCATACACTATTACTGCAACTGTGCAACAACCCAAGGTACGGGATGTTTTAAAGAGGTTATTTTCTATGGATATGGTATGCCTTGAGATTTTGGCTTCATCTTAGCTGTGCCTTGGGCATAAAAAGGGGAAAACTATCGGATGAATCCATTGTTTGAATAAAAACTTTGCCTATGGTCTTCAGCGTACCAGTCTGCTCTACAGCTGGGACAGGACCCCTCCAATGACTGTCCCGATCGACAGCGCACAGTACGCACTGTGATCCAGAAAAGAGGAAGCAGTGAGCCGACGCTGGGAGCAGAATACCGTGAGAGGAAGATCACCATCCAAAACCGTGAGTTCAGACAGACATTGTATCATTCAGACAATTTGTCAAATCAATGACGAGAAAAATTCAAACCTTGAGGTTCAGCGTGGCTTTGAAGACGACGACTGTAGTGTTTAAAGTTTGCTTTAAATGTAGCTCAACCACTGCTGAAAGTTAAACAAAGGTGTGCAGAGTCAGTTCTGGCATTTTAGATTGAGTTTAAGTCCAAGCCACAAAATTTTTATCTTTTCACAGCATTTTCAACTTTTCTGTTTCATTTCTTAGTGTATTTCATTTCCTCTTAATCTTTTACTTGTTTTTATTCTTTGTTAACCTCAATTCATGTCACCGTGACTGTTTTTTATTGTTATTGCCATCCTCTTTTAAATGCTTGTATCTCTTTTGTTGCTTCTCTTCTTCATAAGTTTGCTATTATATTTATTTTCCACTCCCATTTTAGTTATCAAGGGATTTTATCTTGATTTTGTCCCTTTAATTTATATTTTACTGTTTTTTACTGGCCCTCGTTCTAATTGTTTTGGCACATTTTACTGCCTTTTATTGTTTATTTGTGTTGTTCCTCTTTGTTTCTATTTAAAATTGTCACATTATCTTAAATTTTGGTCCTCTCGGTCTCAACCTGTGTAGCTGGGTTCCTGTGTTGCTGAGGTTGCTATTGTTTTTATGGTACTTATGATGTCAATGTGATATCTGCATTCAGATAATGTCTGAGTTATATAGTACCTCATGATGCCTGCACTCTGACTGATGTCCTGGCATTTCATCGTCTGGGTTCTTTATTATTTAACCTTAATTTTATCCAGATAAAACTCAATGAGATCAAGATCTCTTTTACAAGGGTGACCTGGCCAAGAGGTCAGCAGCACACGTCATAATGTCTTATGATGCTGTTGGGCTGCTACCTTGGTCAGGTTTTTGTCTAGGTTCTTGTCTGGGTCCTGCTGATGTTGTTTGGATGTCATTGGTTCTGCTGTCCTTGTCTTTTGTTTGGGATTTTTTGCTCTGTTCCTCTGATTGCTTCTTCACATGTTAAAGCACTTTATCAGCCCTTGTTTCAAAAAGTTCTATACAAATAAAGTTATTCTTATTATTTTTATTAATCTGCAGACAAAATTTGCATCTCTTTTAGGTCATATTTTAGTCATTTTACCCTTTACAGTTGAAGTATTGGCTTATTTTACATAAGTACAAACATTGTAGTGAAGTTCTAAGAATAAATACCCTTCAATTGGAGGTCATTACATCTAGTCAAAACATTTAATGAAATTAGCAACATTTGAAAATAATTTAAATGTGTTTTACTGTCAATACTGATAATCATAATCCTTAATGATCTAACCTTTATTGATAATACCAGAAATTTTCTAGCATTTGGTTGAAATATGAGACAACACTAAATTTTTAATCAAACTTGCATATCTTTCTTGAATTGCAGGGAAAAATGCAGAGTTTCTCATCTTTACCATTTCAGTCTTGTGTTGTTATCATGAGCTAAGCGTACTTGTAGCTCACTATTGCTGTCTTTTTCATGGAGTGAGGAACATTTATCTACATGTTTTACATTGATTCTGTTAACACTGTGTTTGAATAGAGGCAGACCTGGTGATCAATGAGGTGATGTGGTGGGATAATGGAGTTTACTTTTGCGCTGTTGATGCTGCTGGAGACACGACTGGAGACTCTGACAAAGAAGTCAAGCTCATCGTTTACCGTAAGAAACAAACATTATTTCGATATCTCTCTGATTGTAATTGCGATGTTTTTTAAATGTCTGTGCCATTGTTATTTCTGGTGCTGCCTATGCTGGCCAGAACACTCTTTTAAATATGTTTTTTAATCTCAATGACTTTTTCCTGGTTAAATAAATTCTAATAATAAATAAATAAAAAAAAAAACAAGAAAAGAAACAGTCCAAAATCTTTCACTGGTTGTAGAAGAGGCTTAAAATTGTCACCATTATCTATCACTTCTTCTATGTATTTTAACCTAAATGTCAGCGCCATTGTAGGTTGACCCCAGAAGAAGATCAAACATTTTGATCAAACCAGACGTCTTGTCTTTTGACTTATGTCTGTGTCTTTTTCTGTCCTCCTTCAGACTGGCTGACAGTGTTGTTCATCATCATCGGTGCCCTTCTCCTCATCATCCTCTTCTCTATCTGCTGCTGTCAGTGCTGCCCTCATATATGCTGCTGCTACGTCCGCTGTCCCTGCTGCCCTCAGCAGTGCTGCTGTCCCGAAAAAGGTAGAGTATCTTGAGGCATTCATATAAAATATTCCTCTTGTTGCTTTAATGCTTCAACACCAAAAAAGAATAAATACTGCTGAGTATTAAATGTATTATTTCAGCAGCACTGCTCATAGAAGAAAGTGAAAACACAGATTTCAATAACGTGGTCCTGCATTAAGTCAGCTATAGCACATCATCAGTATAAACATTAAGCTTGCAAAGCAGATGGATATGCCCATTTACGTAATTCCCTCTGGCGAATCCATCTTGCAAAGCTCCTGTCTGAACAGTTTGGGCCTGGTTAAAAAGTGACAGGACCAATCAGCGATGCGGGGCAGTACTTTCGGGCGCGGCGGTGTCTTGACGTAAGCAAGTAGCAACAAGAGGCTGGCGCAATTATGGCATAAGGCATTAGCGTGGATGCTGCTAAAGCGCCAGTTTTATCAGAACTTGATGACATATCTTTGTTAAAAGAAGAACAAAGAACAGCATTGAGTTGTTTTCTTTTCAAAAACGACAAAAGTCGTGTATTTCCAACATCCTGTCCCTGTCTTTCAGCCGTCATGCAGCATCGTATGATGAAAGAGGCTCAGAGGGCGATGGCTCCCTGGGTCGGAGGACAGCCGGTCTATGGACCAATAAGCCACGCCTCCTCTCAGATGAACCCGCTGCTTTATGCAGGTACACACACATGCACACACTCCATGTCACTTAAAAATGTTGGACAGCAACCCCATGGAGTCTTTAATTTTCTTCCACAGATATTTACTGTATAAATCAACTTTATTTTTGTCTTTCCAGGATCTGTTTCAGGAAAAAGCATCCCCATGAAGCCTATGCCCCTCCCTCCTCCTCAGTCTTCAGCTTACAGCATGCCCCCTCCCAGCATCCATGGCAACCAGACACCTGCCAGCACTAATCAGATGCTTGACTACCTGGAAAGCCAGGTGAGGGGGATGGACATGACCAGTCCTCTGCTGCAGGTATGTCACCTCCCGATATCTCATGTTGTTTTTATGTAAACAAAGACAATTAGATTATTTTGTTCCAACTGTTTTTATGTAAACACCATGCTGCTTCCATCCCTGTTGTCTTTGTTTAAGTATGGAATTACCTCCTACAAGGCTGAATAAATTACTCACTGTGGTATAGCTTTGGTATGTATGGAAGAGTATTAGGGCCACTGAAAAAAAAATTTTTTGAGACAAATTTTTTTTTTTTTCCAATTGTGAGAAAAAAGTCAGAATTCTGAGATTAAAGTCAGAATTCTGAAAAAAAAAGTCAGAATTCTGACTTTTTTCTCACAATTGAAAAAAAAAATTTGTCTCAAATTTTTTTTTTCAGTGGCCCTAATACTCTTCCGTAGGTATGTGCATGGGTAAACTATAAGCAGTGTAATTTTAGTTCATCCTAACTTTTAAAAATAAAATAAAATATTGTACTGCAGAAGTCCCACACCACAGCTAGCTTAGTTGCCAAAGTAAAGTTTTCATGACCGTTTGTATTTATTACTTATATAATGAATACACCATTTCGTAGTGGTGTCCGAATTCTGAGTGAGCATTGTTATTCACTATATAGTGCATTCGTTCTATCCCACAATGCATTGTGAAAAGTAGTGAACAACCGATGGTCACTAGCCCAGCAGTATTTACCATAATGCATCGCGATTGCTGCTCTCAAACATGATGGACGAACGAGATGAGCACAGGAACATATATAAAAACTTTTTTTTTTTAATGCTTTTTTGTTTGTTGGTTTTACCAAATCTGTAAGAAAATATTAAGGGTTCAAAACGGAGTAACTTTCCCCCCTATGATGGTTACAAGACATGACACCATCATCTTTTTGCAAAAATAAGGGATAATACACAAAAAAATGTATATTATTTTGTCACTATAGAGACAACTTTTTTATCTATTAATGTTATTTTTTGTGAGAATACGTTACATTTTGTATCAGTTTTCAGTGAAATTCTACCGTTAATTTTGATCCTCAGCCGTTGTCAAGGAAATTTACGAGCCATTGCTGCTAAACGTTTTAATTGTGAGACGACGATGACATCATCGCCCGCGGCTGTGGTAGTGTCCGAAATCATTTTTGTGTTTTGCAGTTGAGTCCACCATATAGTCCACTATATGCTGCTCTCTGTACAGTGGATAGGGAGTAGGGAATGAGTGTGTGGTTTCATTTCTTTTAGTCTACTTACCAAATCCATGTATACTGACCTTGTTTTGTCAGACTTTGGCACAGCTGTTGTATTTTTTTATTTTACTGTAAAGTTAAGGTCGTGCCTTTGCATTACTTCTTTGTTTGCGTTCACTCCACTGTCTGTTTTTACCGTGGTGCCATCTTCTCATCAGTCACAGGCCCCTCCACCTCAGCATCTGCAGCAGATTCCTCCCCCACAAAACCTTCAGCACATCCCCCCTCCTCCTCAGCACATTCGCACCAACATCCCCTTTTCTCCGGGTCCCCCCAGCATGATCTCTGCCCTCGATGACACCCCAATGGAGCGCCGCATCATCACACTACCACCAATAAGAGAGACGCAGCCGGGCAGAATCCCACCGCCTGCACCCAAAACTCGCCCCCCAAGCTCCAGCGAGAGCAGCCGCAGTGGATTCGGACGCCCTGACCGAGGAGCAGCTGCCAGGCGATACCCCTCTCCCACCCGGTCCAGAGGGATTCCCAGGAGCTACAGCGAGGAGTCACTAGATGGGCGAGGTCACAGCAGAACACGAGGAGGCATGGATCTACCCCGCTCCCGGTCCAGGGATGACGTGTTTGACAGCAGGTCCAGAGGAAACTACTCTCCCCCTGCAACCCACCGCTCCAGAGGAGGGTCCTGGAGCTCTGATGATGAAGGCAGCAGCAGGAGAGGAGGTAGAAGAGGAAGAGCAAGAGGAGGAGGCTGGGTCGATAACCCTCCCAGCTACTCCGAGTACGAGCCTGGGCAGAAACCGGGAGCACGAAAGAACGAACGCTACTCTGTAAGACACACACAGCTTTAGTTAATAGACACTTTCTTATGCACTTATATTGAGACAAAAGCACAAATACTCAAAGATACACATCAGGAAAAAATAAACTTGTTTTCGTCTGGTTCTAATGTTTGAAGGTTTGTGATTGAATCAACATTTTCTTTTTGATTTAAAACTATTTTTTATTCAGGTGTTTGTGGAAATGACAACTGGTTATGAAAGCACAAAGGTGCAGTGTATCAGACAAATTTCCTCTTCATCTTTAAACAACAGAAATCTGATATTTTAACAGGAAGAATTAGGTAATCAGTATTACTATATTACCTTTTTACTATACATTTTTACTACTATACTATACTACTATATTACCTATATTACCTAATCTACCTTTTTAAGTGGTCACTTATAGAATTTAACCTGGCAAAACCAATGAATCAGCCCTATTCCATGTCAGTATTTAGGCAAATTCAACTAGTAAAGCTTTACGTTGAAACTTTTGTCCTGGGTCTTAAAATGACCAGGACAATCAGAATCATTTGAGGAGAACGAGGCATTAGATTTAGGCAGAGTTTAGCTCTACTGCAAAACAATAAACAATGGGGGGGGGGGGGGGGGGGGGGGTGGGGTGGTGAAGTGATTAGTCGTATGAAGCTAAAGTGGCAGTTTTATAAGAACTAGTTGACATTTCTTTATCAAAAGAAGAGTAAAGGAGCAAAGTGAAAGACTTTGTGGAAGAAAATGTTTTTGCTCTTCTCCCAGCTTGCTTCAGTAAGAGTTTGGTTCACCAGCTAGATCCACTGGCAGTGAACAACAGTAATGGCTTCCTATTATGTAGTTTACATCAAGGAGCTGCTCATGCCTACTATGTCATATGTTTTGTTGCTCAGATTGACAGCATATTTGTCCAATCGCCCTCTGAAATTATTCTGAAAGGTTCTGCCCTCACCAAACACAGACTATGGGTGTTCATTCAAATGGATGTGAAATATATCTCATGCAAGTTACAGTGAAGTAGTCTATCTGTTGTCAGGTTATGATAAATTAAGATCACTCAAGATTTTACATGCATGGAGGCCTTTTCCTACCATGCTCCTTACATTTTGATACATGAAGTAGGTACCAGGTACAAATTATGTGATCAGCTTGCCAGCCATGGAACAAGGCAGAGTTGCTTTACTTTTTACACCTGGCATGACTTAACATCAAGCAGCAGTAGGCCTGCCCACAGAACTGGCTGCCCCCCTGAAAACCCCAAGAGACAGGGTTCCCCCCAGTTGTGATTTATAGATGATGTCCCTCTGTTTGTTGGATCTGTAGCATTGGTGCTAGCATCCTGGCTAACAGTTCCTTTCTTTTGCTGAAAAGTGTCTCAAGCTATTATTGAGCAAGAATGCTGAAGTTATTCAATCATTCTACCTTTTTAACCCAGTTCACCATTTTTTTCTACCTTTTTTGCGACTGCTTTTTTCCATTGTTAACCCATTTTTTGCCCCCCCCCCCGTTTTCCACAATTTTTTGTCACTTCTGACCTTTGTTTTTGCTACATTTAACCAGTTTCTGCAACTTTTTTGGGACTTTAATGCCACATTAAACCCATTTTTGCTTATTTGGTCCAATTTTCACAGATTTTTGCCACTTATAACCAAATATTCTTGTTTTTTAACCCTAATTTTTGGCTGTTTTCACCCACTGATTTTACTTTTTGCCCCTTTTTTCCATTTTTGTCCCAATTTTAACTACATTTTTGCCATTTTTTACACTTTTTGCCAACTTTTACTCATTTTTGCCACTTTTGACCCATTTTTGCTGGCTTACATCAATTTATGCCATTTGTCTTGGTAATTTTGACTGATTCGCCACTGTTTTTGCCACATTAAGCCTAATCATATATTCTCCGCTTTTGTCTTTTTTTCAGTCAAATCTTGTCACTTCACTTTGCCAATTTTAACAAGATTTAACAAGATATTTTTATCCATTTTCAGCCATGTATGCTGCTTTTTGCCCATTTTTGCTGCTTTTTCCTACTATTCATCCCTTTTTGCCAGTGTTTTCCCACTTTTGCCACTTTTTTCACCCCTTTCCGATTTTTGTGCCATTTTTTGGCCACTTTTTAACCAGTTTTGTCCCTTCTTTTTGACAGTTCAACCAATTTTTGCAACTTTTCACATATTCTTGCTAATTTGTTCAATTTTTTTCTCAATTTTTACTGATTTCCGCCATGTATAACCAAATTTTCTTGTTTTTAACCTTATTTTTTGCTGTTTTTCCACCCATTTATACTGCTTTCACCTCTTTTTGCCATTTTTGTCCCACTTTTAACTC
Source organism: Cheilinus undulatus (assembly GCF_018320785.1). Lineage (NCBI taxonomy): Eukaryota > Metazoa > Chordata > Actinopteri > Labriformes > Labridae > Cheilinus > Cheilinus undulatus. The sequence continues at coordinate 45,119,370 of NC_054865.1, read as the reverse complement.
CATTTTTGCCACTTTTTACACTTTTTTTCCACCTTTAACCCGGTTTTGCTGCCTTACATTCATTTTGCCAGTTGTCTTGGTAATTTTAACCAATTTGCCCCCCTTACGGGCTTCCTTGCCCAGTAGTAAAGAAAAGACTGGTTGACATCATGCCAAGATTTATTATAACTATAATTAAAAATCAGGATGATCTTATCAAATACAGATTTCTGAACCCTGAGTTAAAGCATAGATATTCAGTTAAGAAATAAAAATCAAATATTCTTTTTTTATTTACCTTTTTGCAGTCTGACAAACACTGTATTCTTTTGTTTTCATAGCCAGTTACAAACCTTTACATACTAAAACCAGAGAAACCTTATTTTTTAAGTTGTGTCTTGGTCTTTTCTGGAGCTGTGTAAACAAACTAACCAGTCTGAGTTATGCTGAATGTCGGTGAATTGAATCTAAAGTTAGTATGTTTTTCTCAGGACAAGAGTTCTCGCAGTGGCACCAGCGTCGTCATCTGAGCCTCTCCAGCTGTGAAACGCCCTCGAGCTCTCTGTCAGAGAACAAACACACCACAGTAGAACTGGTAAACGTTTAAAAGCCCCATTTTATGTCAAGAAATGAATTATGAAAGAGCTCCTAATTGGAGGTAAAAGCTGGCTGAAGGATGCATGAAGTGTTTGATTGGATTATTAGAAAATTAGAAGTGTGCATTTGGTGATGTTTGATGTGAATAAGGAGAGCAGTTTGGCTTTGATTCTTTTAAATAGTGATTAGATTGAACTGAGTACTGTGATGAACAGATTTGTGTGACAAGACTGCCTTCTGCTGGTTTGTCAATGTAACAACAGATATGCTATAGAAGGAGATTTGAACCAAAAGCCATTTTTTACTCATGGTTTTAGAATAGAGTTTTGGAAGCTTTTTCCATTCTAAACCATTTAGGTTATTTTGATTTTTTTATTGAAGCCATAATCAATAACCGCTATGTCTTTGGCCAGTAGTAAAACAAACCATGTCAGGTTTTGTAGCATCAACCTACAGTTTATAAACCCAGATGTATATGAATGGTGTATTGTGAACAGTGAAAATAGTTGTTAGTTTTTTTTTATTGTACATAGTTGTTTTTCCACACTTTGTGGCTGTGTTGAAATGGATTTAATGTATTTGTTTTGAAGGAAAAGGTGTGTCCCATTAGCCTCTGTTTGGATAACTTTAGATAGCATTTGAACCTTTGTACATAAGATGAATGGAGTATTTACACTTGCTGTCTGTAAACAAAGTGTGTAAATAAGTTATTTACAGAATAATGACGTAGGAAATGAGGTGATATCAACAATGTTACAAGAGTAATGTACAGCATTAGTGCTTCATACAGCACTGCAAGTCTGTTTTTATATTTTCCACTTTTTGCTTCACAATTACAAACCAAACAAAAGAATACCTTTCATATGAAATTATATTGCTGAACCTTTCATTAGTGGTTTTAAGGATATGTTTCCTGTTTTTATACTTCACACTGTAAAGCAACTGTTAATAATAAACATTTTTGGGTTTTAGAAAATGTCTTTTGTTTTAATTTCATACTTTTATTCTCACGTCTTCTCAAAACAAAATTACACACAGTTTAAACTTTCTAACATTTTATTCATCAGGCTAACAGTCCACTGTCTGCCTGGTTAAGGTCTAGCACTGAAATGTTACAAATTCCCTTTTTTGCAAGTTGGACAGCGTGCGGGAGTTTTCCATGAACTATTCTCTATCACACTGTCTTACCACTCCTTTTGTGGATATGCAAATTAATCTTTGAGTGTTTTGCTAGTTTGGTCATCTGTAGCTTTTATTGTTGAGAAATACTACTTTATCCATCACGTTGTATGGTTACTTATTTCAAGTCTTCAAAATTAAAAAATTAAAGAATCAGAATCTGAGTGCTGGATTAGCTTGGTTGGTAGAGCAGGCGTCCATATACAGAGGCTGGAGTGCTCAGTGATCTGGTGGTGGTACCAACTCCTGGTCTCGGTGCTGTTTGGTCTATGTCTTCACCACCTTTTCTGTCTCTTCAGCTTTTCTTGTCTGACTAAAGGCAAAAGCCCCAAAAATAATCTTAAAAAGAAAAATCAGTACCTACCAATTATGTAGAACCTTGGAAAAATTATGACAGCACTGATAGTCTTTAGGATTTTTAATGTATTTGTTAACACGATAACGTGTATTCACTAAATAATCTTTAGTCATTAAAGAAATTTTTTACTGACAAAGTGAAAGCAGATGTACAGATGCCAGCACAACATAATTTCACCTGTGTATATTTATATATATCGCATGTACTACATATCAGGATTGGAATTTAACTTTTTGATCCTCCAACCACTGTGGCGGTGGATTCAAATATGCACCTGTCACACACTTTTTTTTTCTACCAGCCTCTCTTTTCTAACTAGCAGCATTAATGAGGTAAACATAAAAATCAAGGTTTATAGTACTCAAGTTATAGGATGTTTTAAAGAGAGGGTTGTTGCACAAATAATTTAAAGTTTCACTCATTATAAACTGTGTGTTTTGACCAATTTGTCCGGTACTTGTCCATGAAAATGTTTGCTGTGCTTCCCACAGGGGCACTATAAATCCATAGGCATTTTCTTTCATTATAGGTTTAAAAATTGCTACAGTATAATATTTTTTGCACATTTTCTGCAGTTTCACAACAATATTCAGACTTTGTTTAACTTTCTTGAACTCTCAACAAGCGAGACATTGGTTCAAACTCACCTTTAGATATACTACTTGCAGTAGAGAACTACTCGATGCGGAGTAAAAAAATCAAATAAAAAATATCCCAGCACAAAGCTGCCTGTAAACATTTGACAACAACTCTGACACAGGCAGGAGGAGGCAGTTTTCCTGTTCAGTGAACGTGCAGGTCTGCTTGCTTTGCACATTAAGTCAGTAGAAACAAGCAGAAAAAGGGGTTTTATTTATGCCATTTACTCTAAAATCACTGAGTTAGGTTAGGTTAGGGTACTTTTATTTACCAATCATTGACTGATAAGTTGAGTGAAAGACACTGCTCAAAAATACCAGCATTTGGCTGGTGGTGGTTGCTACTCTTTTCCCACCCTGGTACATATATACACATTTAAATGGGGTATCAAGAGTTCAAACTAACATAATTAAAGATGCACATATCGCCAGTGTTTTCTTTGCTTTGTTGTCTTTTAGTCTGTGTAATGAGCTTATATGATATTCTCTTTCCATTGTAAACTGCTCTATTTTTGGATTTTTTTTTGAGTCCATTTACATTTTTGGATATAATAGTACCCTTACAGAATCATCGAGTTCAAAGTATTGTTTATGACTGTTTGGCTTTTAATTTTCTTAGGAAAAAAAAAAAAAAAAAAAATATATATATATATATATATATATATATATATATTTTTTTTTTTTTTTTTTTTTTTACACTGAACTTAAGAGCCAGTTAGTGTTCTGAAAAGTTGCTAAATATCAAACCAAAATAGACGAATGTAAAAAAAAAAAGTAAATAAAATAACATAAAATCTTTTTTTTTTTTTTTTAAAGGCAACTAGCTTTACGTTCACAATAACAAAACAAAATCATAATTTCTTTGCACATCTCTGATTCTTGGAATAACTTAATTACGTGGATACATTTCGGCAAGTTCCTTAATTTTTGTACGTCACACAATTAAAAAAAAATCATCATTTGAGAGGTTTAGTTTAAAATAGCAGCGGTTTGTTTTGTCAAAGCTGCGACTGTGCAGTGCAGGCTCCTGTTGCAGTCGCGCTCCGATGACGTCATGGTGAGAGGAGGTGCGGGTTTGCCACGTCGGTCTCTGTGCAACGCATTTACACTGTTGCTCCTAAAGCCCAGGGCTAACTTTTAAAGCCGTTTTATGTTTTCGTCCGAAGAGAAAGTGACCCCACAGGACCGTGTGTACCGTCGTAGCTAATCTCCAAACCGGTGCAGTCGTGGATATTGAAGCTGGAAGGCGGAGAAATGCTCGGTGCTGTCTGGACTCGTCAGGCTGGAAGCCACACAACTGACTGATGCATCCTCGTTCAGTTCACCCCCCGTCTGTTGTCGATGTTGAGTGAGTAACGGTGTCTTCTCTAAGCTTAAACTAGTAAGCTTTTATACAGTAAGACAGCAGCTAGCTAAAACGTCTATCTTTGTGTTCCTAACATCTTTGTCAAAGTGTGCCCCCAAGTTTTTTCTCGGTATGACAACCCTGGTGTCATGATTCAGACAGGCAGCTTTTGGTGCATGTCTTAGCAAGTCTGCAGAAAAAAAGTCAAACAGCGTGTCTCCTGGAGAAAATTCAGCACAGTCTAAGGATGTCCAAATCCTCGATACTTCGATACTTTTCCATACCATTTGATTGAAATGATAACATCTGTAATACTCATAGTATGGAAAGTACCATAGCTTTGGGGAGAATATACAGTTTTCACAAGAAAGGTGAGTTTGAGAGGAATGAATCCATAGAAATGCATGCAAATTCCTGCACGTTGTCGAGATTCCACTAAAATAAAAGCGACCAATTTAACTTAGAATTACACATACTGAGTGCCTTTGACTTATTTTTGTTGCTGTTGTAGCCTAACAGGTATTGACGTCCTCCAATTCTAGTAAGTACTTTAACATTTTAATAAGTACCTTGTACAGTCCCACAAAAACCACAACTCCACGTGTCTTTCTTTTTAAAACTTCTTTCTGCTTTTTGGTCACATTTAAAATGTTTTAAACCAACTCTTGGTAAACTCTAGAAACATGTTTCACTTCCACATAAATACCAAATATCAGTATCTGTCAAATCCCCCATTGTAGTTAATTTCTTTGTGAAATAGTTCCTGTTTTCACTTTTGTGTTTGTCCCCCCTGCATGTGCGCGTGCATGTTAACGGCTGTTTCCTGTTGAAGATTCAGCTTTATTAATGTTGAATATTGGTACTGCACTATGGGCTGCATTACCATCTCCGCCATCCTGTTTCATAAGTCCTATCAGTATGAAGGAAATGCTGATACACACACAGGTTGGATGTTATCTGGCTCTGGTTCTTGTTTCGTTTTAGAGTCTTTCTCTGTCTGGTGAAGACGGGCGGTACAACTTTTTTAACCCACTGAGCAGTGATGATAAGATAAATTATACGATAGTTCATAGAGTTCAGTTACTACTACACTAGCTCAGATAAGACTGTATTGTTTTATTACATTTTCCCGAAGAGAAGTGTAACTTGATACCTCGTTTACTTAAAAAATCAGAGATAAAACTGCTTTTTTTGGCCACTAATTGCAAAACAAACTTTTTTTTTAAAAGAAGAAAGTCACAATTCTTTACTTCCAGCTTCTTTAACGTAAATATTTTCTAGTTTATTTTCTCCTCTAAGACATTTAACTGTAAATCTAAGGGTTGCAGACAAAAACAGGCATCTGATAATGCCACTGTAGATTTCACATTTTCATCAGAAAATTAGGAAGAACGTCAGTACTAGGATGTAACAAATTTCTAGCTTTATCAGGATGTGCAATAATGTTGGCACACCAACAGTATCAGCAGATATTCCCTCAAAAATGTTAATTGTATGTAAATTTATGGTGATGTTTTAACTGATACATGGCTGTAAATATCTGCCTATGTTGGACGTAAATATCTGCTGTATGTACAGATACATTTGTGGAGTTTTAGGCTGGACCATCAGCTGAAGTCTTGTTGTTTGCTCATCCTATAAAGTGTGTTTTAATGATAGAATTTAAGGTATACACTAGTAATGGGCAGCTATTTGGTAGCAATGTATCCTTGGGTATTAAAAAATAGCAATGATATTGCTATTTTTTAATAGCAGCATCACCGTCTGTGTGTGAAGATGCTGGTGAATTTATGACTGCTCTTAAAGATGTCAGTCCATTTTGTCAAATAAAGAAGCATACGCATACATACTGGCGCATATCTAGGCCTACTGGCACGCCATGGCCTGGCATGGCACTGGCACAGCGCTCTGGCTCTCTCTAAAGTCAAACTGTTAAACGTGCACTGCCGGTGGCAACGTAACTATGGGAACATGAGGTTAAACAACTTTGATTGTTCTTTCTGGGTGTAGATCAGTGATGAGAAAATGGTTAAGTTTCATAATAATCACACATCCTGCAACTGCAACAAAAGGTACAATTAAAACTAGGGCTGAAGGATTTAGGCAAATAATCCAATTGCAACACCCCCCCTCCCAATATTAAATAATATTGAAGGCCCATCTTTACTTGTTTTAAAGCACACAGATCATACTTCACATTTCCAAATCCTATATGTTAATAGTTCTGGGTTATTATTTTTTCATATTACCTCTGGCAGGAAGGGAGGGAAGAGGGAGGAGAAGAAGAGCACGCATGTGCCATAAAGGGAGAGGAAAAAGGGAAACTTGATTCTTTGTCCTGGTGTAAGTTTGCCTGTGAAGTGTGTAAATAATGCTGAAACTATAAATCACTTCCAGTGCTCCTGTAAATTTTTCCAAATAAACATACATTTTTAAAAGTTGTAGTATTGAACATAAGTTGCCCAGGTTCTTCACCAGTAAAAGCTTTAAGGAAGAGTGGCCGAGAGAAAGCCACTGTTGAAGAAAACTCAAATTCTCCAAAAGACATGTGGAAGACTTCATGGACTTGTGGAAGAAAGTTATTTCGTCTGATAAGACGAAATAATGCTTTTTAGCAGTCAGAAGAGGTGATGTATGGTGGACACCAAACACTGCACATCACCACAGAGCACAGTGGTGGCAGCATCATGCTGCGGGGATGCTTTTCAGCAGCTGACCCTGAAAGGCCTGTGAAGGTAGATGGTAAAATGAACCTCCTTGTTTTTTTTTTTTGTGATTTTTTTTTGTCCAAAACAAAATTATATTGTCTATGACTGATTTATAAACTCAATGAAAGGGTAGAACATTCAAGAGGGGTGACAACTTTTATATGCACTGTGTGTGTGTGGAAAGCCCTCGTATTGAAAAGAAATACTGTTGCCATGTAAACTTGTGCTCTTCCTGCTTTGACAAGCCAATCTTCAACCTGCAAACTTTATATTAATAGGATTGATAGGTTTTTACTTGTTGATTCATCTTCCATTATCCAGGCTTTGGGTCATAGGTTGTTAGTTTAGACTGTCTGTTCTAATAAATGAAGCAAAATCTTTTCTTTATAAAGTGCACACAGCTCAAGCCCTCAGTAATACCTCAAAAACATGTTTGCTATTTAATTATTGAGTGTGGTCCGTGTCAGTCTTTTCATGAAGACGTGCTGAGACTGTCAGCATTACATGAGCCAAACCAGGCTCACACAGGGAATCTAAACGGCAGATCTGATACTGTAGATTGGTGACAGCTCTGTTTGCGTTGTTAAACAATTATTTGACTGTAAATGAGGTAGCTGTGGGATGATGATACCATGATCTGTCAGTAAGGGGGCCTGTTTCTAATTCTATGAAGTGAAACCTCAAGGGATTGACTTAGTTTATGTGTGCTCAGTGGTCAGTTTATTAGGTACAGGCAGCTCAAATAGAAGAGGGAAGGTTTGTCACCTAAGGGTCTGTTAACACCTTTCATTAACATCCCTCCTGGGTTATCGGAGAGCAAGTGGAAAGCACTAAATGAGGGTGTTCATGCTTTACGTTAACAATGCATATAATTGAGGTCAGAACTCACTTTCCCACCTTTTATTCAGATAAGACTCCCTACATCATTCCTGAAAATAACAAATACATCTTATTTCCAGGCATAGAGAAGAACCATTGTCCCATCAGTTATCAGCCGTTCTTCTACAAATGAGGGGGTCATCATGAGCATTTAAACTACCAGACCAATGTGGATGAATGCCTCCTGAACCACCTTTAATATCTGTTCTGAGCTGTCAGATCTCAATCTGTCCTCAGGATGCATTTAGGTGCATTCATACCAAACATTAAGGCTTACTGCTTGATGTCTGATCACCCAGGGGGTGTTAATGCAGGTTGTAAATGGGGTCAAAAGCTTAGTCTGCCCCATTTCAAACTTTCATCCTGACCCTTTGATTTAGAGTGCTGCCTTGTTTCTTGAAACTGAGTTACAGGAGGGTAGTGGTGGAATCTTCCTCTACAAAGTGGAGCGACCCATCATGTTCCTGATTCAGCTTTAGTATTCATTGAGAGCATTATTTAAACTGACACAAAAGCAGCACTGGACTTTAGGGATGCATGGTGGTGGATTTTGGCTGAAGTGCCAATATTTCCAAACTTCTTTTGGTCATTACCGGTACATAAATCTCTTTTTTTAAAATTTAAAATAAACACCAAGTGTCTGCAAGTGTAATGCAAAGAGAGGCTGAGTCAAGTAGAGCTGAGAGAGGAGCGGTGAAGTAGACAGTCTGGTGGCTGTTTTATGTTTGCAGTTTCATTCAAAATGTTCAGAGCTCACAGTGGGACTCTTGAGTGTGTGTGCACCCTAAATCACATAAACCTGATGGCACAGTTGTATTTTTGGCTGATATTTAAGGCTGATATCAGATTTAAATGGCTGTAATAATGGCAGAAATTTTTCATATCAGCTAATTCGCCATTTAACTTCTAAGCTAATATCTGCCAATACAATCATGCCTGTAATATCATGCATCCATACAATCCTACGTTTCACAGTTTATAAAAACAAAATACTTTAACAAAATAAAAAAGACCATAATTAATTGAAACAACAGTAAGTTATGATATTAGATTGTTGTGAATTTCAAATCTTAGAGATAATTCCTGAGGCATTCTGCAATACTCGGTTCTTAGTGTCCCTAAGAAAAGTTTCTTGCATTTTCTCAAAGTCCAGGATTCTTCCTCTGTAGGAAGGATCCTTCTGAGTTGGGTCCTACAGAGGTAAGAGCCCTCCCCTGGCAACTGTTAAAAACACATTTGGAACAGGCTAGTGAGTGTGCATGAAATCAACACAGAGACGGTACTGACAACAGCGTTGTACAACTTTTACCCAATGCATCTAAAATGCCATCATATCATCATATTATATATAATAAATAATAATATATTCATTTTCTATGGCTCTGCTTTTACCCGTTCAGCTTTACCTAGCTTTTTTTTCTTCTTCTATTTTTTTTCTCTTTTTTGTGGAAGAGAAGGAAAACAGTTTGCATTGGATTGTTGGTAATTCTGTATACACACGTGGACAAAATTGTTGGTTACCCCTCTGTTAATGAAAGAAAAACCCACAATGGTCACAGAAATAACTTGAATCTGACAGAAGTGATAATAAATAAAAGTTTAATGAATATTAACCAATGAAAATCAGACATTGCTTTTGAATTGTGGTTCAACAGAATTTTTTAAAAAACAAACTCATGAAACAGGCTTTGTCACAAAATGAGTGTCATATGTTTTAGTGAGTGTGTCCTTTGTTTATAGGCGATCAGCTATTAACTAAACTGATCATAAAATAAGACCTGTCAGGGTATGGATGGCTCACTGTCTTTGCTGAGTAGTCTCCTGGGGGAAACCCTCGCAGTTTAAAGAGGTTTGAAATCATCGACTGACATGCCAAGTTATGCCATGTTAACATGTCACATCGCTCATCTAAAGTCAATTTAATAAGGACTGATCAAAGCAGGACTAGACAGACAAATAGTTTAGTTATGAGTCGAGTAGACTAAATTCTTTCTGACCTCTGTAAACGTTCAACTTTTAAAGTGCAGCTGCTTTACACCAAACCAATTTGACCCAGAAATCTTATTTCAAAAAGGTCGTGGTTTTTAGGGCTCCCCCCAGTATGTGTTCGCTTCTTTTCCAGAATATTCAGGGGTAAAACTCTTAGCTTCATTTTACATTACATGACAGTGATGCTACATTCTGTGGAGTATTTCAGGTTAGAGTGTGGAGGCTGTAGGAGTAAGAGATTTTGCTGAAATGTACAGTGAATCATGCCCCCTCTGAGTATAACACTGCAAGGAGTCAAACATCATTTTTAAAGGGCTCCTGAAGAAAACAATTCTTGTTTGATTTATTCTGGTTTGAGGATTTATAATGAGCGTTTCTAATTTCCTTTCTCAGATGATAATAAGCCACTCTGCTATTCTGCTGATTGACTTATAAACTTTATAGGGGCAGTAAAGAGGTAAAAAGAGATAAAATCAGTGAAGGGGAAATACTCAGAGAAAATTGGAACATCTGCACTGTACTATATAATCTTCTCACATGTGCATGATAGAGTAAACACCTTGGGGCATGTGCGTGCTCTACGTCTACTTATTTAGGCCTCGGGGTTGTTGGTTCTTTCTACCTGCTTTCATTTTCTTTGAGGTGTTTTACTTTTCCTTCTCTGACTCACTCTTGTCTTTCTGTTTCCTCCACAGTGGCCTGGTTGTACATGGTGGCTCACTGAAGAGAAAGAGGAGGAGTCCCAGCGGCTGTCGGTTGGTGGGCGGCATCCGTGGTTGCCACGGTAACTGGCGACCATGCCAGGAGGCCGCAGGGGTCCCAGCAGACAGCAGCTAAGTCGCTCTGCTCTGCCATCCCTGCAGACTCTGGTTGGAGGAAACCTCAGCAATGGTACAGGCCTCAGGAACAGGTGGGTGCAATCAGCAACTTTAAATGTGTTAGCATGATGGCAAATCTCTGATGGGGTTTTTCTGCTTTGGCCTTAAATGTAAGAGATGTTTTGTGTCATGTTTTTGAGCTGCTACCTAATACTGTGAAATACTGTAACGTGCTACATAGGTTATTTCATGTATGCCTATTCAGCTCAGCTGTGAGAGCAGGCACCTAATTTCAGAGGCAACAGTCCTCAAAGCTCTGGTTTCAGGATCGCATCCCGATCCTGGTGAGGATTGGTGCACATCTTCCCCCACTCTCTCCCCATGTTTCTGCTCTCTCTCTTTAGGTGTCCTATCAAATAAAGGAAAAAAAGTCCCAAAATAATATTTAAAAAGGACAAGTGATTAAAAAAATGTGTCTGATTAATTTATGGTTTTGTGATTAATTAATCATGATTAATCGCATACATTGATAATATAAGTAGGCCTGGATTACAGGTGGATATAATGTAATAAGCTGAATATATAAATTTAAGTATATATGATGATTTGTCTATATTTTTCTGTGGTTTGAGCAGCATCAGACATTTGTTCAAAGTTTTAGTGACAAAAGGAATAAACTATCAAAGGGAAGTCTGCACATCAATAGTTGAATTCAGCACTTTTGGACGTAATGTTTAAGCATTTCTGCATGCCAAAGTGTGACATATGGTGTCAGTGAGAAAAATTTGGGCTCAGCCGTCTTACAGCATTTACTCTGTTGACATTATTGACAATTTGATTTTTTGACATATAGCAATCCTGTTTATTCGTTTGATCCTAACTCACCAGATTTTCAGATTTTAAGAAACTGAATAATTGCCATGTAAATTTACATTTACATGTCTTGGTGTTTTGCTTCAAGAACAGTGAACACAGAAGTAAAATAAAAAAAAGTACAGAGTCATTAAACTGTAGCTGACGGCTGTCATGGAGCCTAAATAGAATAAGATAAAATAGAATTCATACCATCAACAAATATGTAGAATAGAATTTGTTTGGTATTTCAACTAAAGAAAATTGAATCGACATTTAGAAAAATGTTTAATTTTCCATGCATTTTTAAAAATTCTTTATTCTGGAAATGTTTGTAAATACATGCCAATTTGTCTGTAAATAAATTATTACAGAGCAGAAAAGCTCTGCAGTCAGTGATATTTGCATCTTCCCTCAATAATCCAGATTTACCCTCTTTTTTTTACATAAATAACTAAAGTTTGTGTACAAGGATCTGAAGTCCTGTTTACTTCCATTTGAGTAAAGGGAGACCATTCAGCATGGTTTATTCTGTCCACTTAATGAGATTAAAAAGTAGAAATAAAGATTCACAAAAAAGCACAATATATATTGCATATTAAACATGGACTAGTACTCCAACACACGGAGTAGCCCCGACAGTCTAGTGTCTGTCTGTTAATCCCTATAAAATGCCCCCTCCCCTTTTTTTAAGTGAAATAAAAACTATAAAAATAATTTAATCATGATGATTCCCTGTATTCTCTGCTAATGTCTTTGTTAATTGTAAAGTGAAGATCTTCTTTTTTTTTTAAGGGTAAAACTTTGTTTTTTTTGGTGATCTATTAAGAAAATTACATTTCAAGACTTTTTCTGTTTTGATCTTGATGATTATGGCCTCTAGCTCTCAAACATACAATAACCACCACCTCAAAATATTAAAATATTGTTAGAAAATCCAGTTACCTTAGCCTTCATTCTCTTACTCTGGTTTAGTACACACAACCACCATCATAGGGAAGACTGCTGGCTTGTCATTTCTCTAGGAGACAATAACTGATACCATTCACAAGGAGGGTGAGCCACAAAAGGTCACTGCCGAAAGGGGAGGCTGTTCTCAGAGGCTGTTTTTATTTCATATTTTTAGGGAATGTTCGCTTGAGGGGAAAAGTATGATGGGAAAAGGAGCTCAGTCTCCCGAAGATTGTCAAACAAAGCTGATTCAAGAACTTATGGAATCTTCACACGGATACGGACTGTGGCTGGAGTCAGTGGATCAAAAGCCACCACACAGAGATGTCCAGAAAAAGGGCTATAAGTGTGGTGTTCTTATCGAGCCACTTTTGAACCACAGATGTCATAAGCATCTCAGCTGGCCTAAGAACAAAAAGAACTGGACTGTTGCTCAGTGGTCCAAAGTCCTGTTTCCAGATAAAAGTAAATTTTGAATTTTATTTTGAAATCAAGGTCTCAGAGTCTGGTGGAAGATCGGGGCAAAAAATCTAAGGTGCTTGGAATTCAGTGTTCTCAGTGCCATGTCACCTGCTGCTGCTGGTCCACTGTGCTTCATCAAACCCAGAGTCAATGCTGTCAGCTGTCAGGAGATTTTAGAGACCTTCATGCTTCCATCTGCTGAGAACCTTTATGGAGATACTGATTTTTTTTTTTCCAGCTGGACTTGGCACCTGTCCACAGTGAAGCCAAAACTACCAGAAACTGGTTTGCTTACCATGGTATTAAGTGTGTTTGATTGGCCAGCTGGTCTGACCTGAGGATCATCGAGAATCTTTGGAGAATGTCCAGAGGAAGATAAGAGGCACTAGACTCAACAACACAGATGAGCTGCAGGCTGATAACAGAGCAGCCTGGGCTTCATAACATCCCAGCAGTGCCACAGACTGAATGGCTCCATGCCACGTCACATAGATGCAGGAATTTGTGCAAAAGGAGCTCCAACCAATTACTGAGTGCTTAAATTAGCATAGTTTTTGAGGTCATCATTTCTGTTAAGAATCCTTTTTGTCCTGATGTTTTGTAATATTATTAATATTTTGAGATAGTGGAATTTAGTTTTTGTGAGCTGTATGCCGTAATCATCAACATTAAAACAAAAAAGGTCTTATTTTTAACTTTGTATGAGATTAATCTAGAAAATAGGAAGTTCCAATTCTTGAATTAAATCATAAAAAATGAACTTTTTTCGTGATATTCTAACTTTCTGAGATCCACCTGTGTATCTGCCTCTGTGCTGGTGGTAGGGGTTGGGTTGTCTGTCTGTTTCTCTGTCAGTAAGGTTATTCTTGTGCACACAATATCTCAAGAACACCCTGAGGGACTTTCTTTCAAACTATTCTGGATAAAAAAATTACACTTGAATGTTCGCATGATGTGTAGAGCCCAACATCTCTGCAGTAGAAAATGTATTAAACTGTTATTTTGACACTTGCAGTTGACCTTATTGAGATTTAATCTAAATTTCTATTTATTGCACTTAATTTAATCATTCTTTATTGTATCTATCTGTCGTCTCTCAGGAGTAGTAACTCGGTGGGTCTGTCTGCCCCCCCTCTCTCGGCCCTCATCACCCCGGAGCCTGTCCGTCACTCGAGGATCCCCGAGCTGCCGTTGGACAGCAGCCTCTTGTTTGAATTCCTGCTCTTCCTTTATTTGCTGGTGGCCTTGTTTGTCCAGTACATCAACATCTACAGGACGGTGTGGTGGTACCCATACAGCCACCCTGCTGCCTCTACCTCGCTTGTAAGAACAAATACACAGACATACATATAAGCTCTGTTGTTATGGCAACTTGAAAGGACTAACATTAAAAAAGAAAAAAATGGAATTTGATTATTTGATGTTCTAAAACAGGCTCACTGTTTTTGTTTTCCTGAATGAAATTGGAGCAATGTCTGCAGAACAAACAAACCAGAGATCAAATATTTATATATTTTTTTATTTGGAGTTCCTGCAGCATAATCAATGGATTTTTTTTTAGCTTCTTTCTTTCTCTGAATCAGAGTTGGAGACCTTTTTTAGAGTAAGCATCAGTACCAGTATCATCTTATAGCAGGATAAATACTGTAACATTTGTATGGAAGCACTTTAGAATATCTGCTTTTCTCCTGCAGAACTTTCATCTAATGGACTACCACCTGGCTATCTTCATCACAGTCATGTTGGCCCGCAGGCTTGTTTGGACTATAGTTTCAGAGGTAAACATCCAGCTATCACAGTCCATTACTTACACTTTCCTTTTCAGTGGAGCTCAAACTCAAATCATTCTGATAACTGTGAATGTTTTTGCCGTCCCATTCGTCCAGGTGTCTCAGAGCAGCGGCGGATCTCTGTTCAGATACGTGTTTCTGATCACAGCTCGGCTCTCCCTGCTCACCATGTGTGGCTGGGTGCTCTGCTGGACTCTGGTCAACCTCTGCAAGAACCACTCTGTGCTCAACCTCCTCTTCCTGGGATACCCGTGAGTCTCTAATACCACCTGAACCACTATTCTGCCTAATAGAGTTGTCATGATCCAGAATTGTACAAAAAATCTATAAGTATTGACTGTGCCTCCAAATGTGGCTCGTTTGGAGACACGAACGTTTTATTTCCTTGTTCTCCGTGTTTGGAACTGTTAGGCTGAGATAAGTCTTCGTAGTTGTGGAGAAGTGGATCACATTTGTTAGCTGCTGGGCCATCTTCTCTCTGACATGTATGACTTTGGCAGGGGAGTTTTCAGCAAATATTTTGCGCCCAGGGAAATCACATATTCTGAGTGGCGTGCCTTTATGAGATTTTAAAATCCTGGCTTCTCAACAACACTGGGCTCTTTGGCGATGTGCTGTCTTACTGCTGCCATTACCTCGGCATCGTCTTTCAGCATATTTTAACAATTACTGTATTTAGTTCAGCCTCTTCCTATTTAAAGCTAAACCACTTCCAAATGGTGGATCCAGCGCTGTTTCTCGTTTTCCGTCTCTGAATGCAGCTAACTCACCGCTAACTCGCCTTGCTGTTGTGTACTTCCTTCATTCTCCCATGCTTCTCTTCTGCTGATACAAAAACACACATACGCGGAGAAGAGTTTTCTGGATTGACTTCCACATAATTTATACTCAATTTTTGCAATATAGTTATTTTATACATTGTGCGTGATAAAAGCCACCATACATCGAGTATACTTGATGTATCGCCCAGCCCTAGTTCCATCTAGTGTGGTTTAGAACTACTCACTGTTGCTGGTACAGCCCTTGGTGTATTAAACATGAGACAAAAAGAGGGAAAACAAAAAGGAAAAAGATGCAAAATAAGCAGGAACACAGAAATGAATTGCTTAATGTCACCTGAATTGTAATGATAAAATAAATACAATGTAAAAGTGCAAATTAAAATCTGTGCATTTAAGAGTAATGTATTATATCTATGCTTTATGAAGTGTGCAGTGACACAGCAGGCTTTTTAATAACAGAGAAGTTGAAGAGAGCGACAAGAAGCCAGCAGGTTTTGTAGCGCTGCTAAATCTAACTGTGCATATTTGCCTGCTTCTCTCTTGTCTTGAAGAGTTTTTTAATAGTGGTAAAATGGTTACAAGCTTTGCTGCCTCATAAGTTGGCACGTACCTGCCATGCTTGATTTAATTTTTCCCCATATAGATGCATTCATCATTTGAATCTGCTCAGTTCACAACGAATACAAGTACAGTTACACCCCTACATGGTGATGAAACTTTTTCGGTTTGCCAAGTTACTCTCCGTCTTTTATGCTCATGAAAACTTTCAGCTGAAAAAATCCCTGTCCAGTCAAAGAATAACAGATTGTTTCATTTTGAATTGTGGTAACTAAACTCATTAAAAAAATTGACTGCCTTCCTCTATAGCAGTGGTTTTCATGCTTTACTTTCCAATGGCACACCTGAGATAAAGCCAAAATCCCAAGGCACACCATGTTTATATTAATGCAAAACAGCCTCTTTAACACACGTGACAGTTCCATTAGATGTTGGATAGCTATAATAATAACATATGGTTGTGCAAATTTCCACGCCTAAACTTCCCCCAAGGCACACAAGCGTGGCCTTGCCACCCTATTTGAGAGCAACTGCTCTATAGGCCAGGAAATTATCATGATGTTGATCTGATGTCCCAAAGCAAAGTGTTTTAAGCCTGATGTGAAAGAAAACACTTAAGGTGGGTCAAAAGATCTGGCATCATATTAAGAGGCGTAATGCAAAGAATCATAGAGATAATACTGGTGCACGCTTCACCTCCTTGACTGCTTTGCTCCTGCCAGTAAACACAAAACTTAAGCTCTTGTTTAAAGAAGCACCGTCTAGCACTTGAGAGAATGGTTTTATCTGCTTTCCTTCTTCATCATTTTGTTTTTGTTGTTGGCAAATTGTCTGTTTTGAAAAGCTGCAGAAGTTGTCGATGCAGCCCTGGGTTTTAATGTTTTTCAGACGCAGTAGTAAAGGGTCTATTTTTGTTATTTAATTAGCACCTTGTTTAAGTCAGTTATGTTGTAGCTCAAATGCACACTGGGAATGGAGCCAGGATCATGGCTACTTGAAATCTAATATGCCATTTTATCTTAGTAAAGGGTCTATTTTTGTTATTTAATTAGCACCTTGTTTGAGTCAGTTATGTTGTAGCTCAAATGCACACTGGGAATGGAGCCAGGATCATGGCTACTTGAAATCTATCTAATATGCCATTTTATCTGTATTGTCATGTGAACAATTGAATACTTTTGTTTCCATGAAAAGACAAAACAGGAGTCTGCTAAATGGCCTTTTTCTGGATATCAAACTGAAATTGAAGAAATGAACTTGAATTCAAGTAGCTTGTATAAAAATGTCTGTCCCAGAGCAAATAAATGTCAAAAAGTGAACAAGATCCAGAACATGCATTGTTACGCAAACGCTGATTTGTTTGCAGAGATGGAGGAAAAATCCTGAGTTGCAGCGCTGACTTCTCTCTCTTGAATGAAAGAGATCGTAACTGTGGGACAACACAAATCCCTCCTGAAATGAACCTGATATTAGAAATTATTCATGCTGCAGTTCGTCTGGTCTTTCACATTAATGTATTAAAGCTGTTAAAGTGAACATGTCGCCATTTGTTCAAGGTTTTCTGCCTGTTTGTTTTGTGTGGTATTAGAGCAAAAGATATGGGCCCTCCTCCCTCAATTTGTCTCTTCTTTTTAAATATGCATGATGTTTTCACATCATGCACCTCCTTTTCTTCCCTGTCATTTGAAACTAAAACTGGCTGCTCTCTTCTTTTGTCCTCACTCAATCACCACCCCCCCACCATGCTAGATTTGGTGTGTACGTCCCGCTCTGCTGCTTCCATCAAGAGGGAGGGAAAAGCCAAACGGCACAGACTGACTGCGACTATCCAGCCGACCACCAGCAGACTGACCTAGCAGAGACCCCGTTCTTTAGGCCACGCGACTTCCTCTTCCTGTTAAGAGAGAACCTACGAGAGCAGTTTTCCAGCCCCCCGCACATGCCCATACACACCTGTCCGCCTCACACACACTCACACACGCCAGAGTTGATTCGAACAGAGGTGGAGGAGCTAAAGAGCGACTTCAACCGGCGAATAAAGGAAGTGCTGTTCAACTCGCTTTTTAGTGCTTACTATGTAGCCTTCCTGCCTCTCTGCTTCGTCAAGGTTTGTATCTCTCACATGCATAATTTTACATTTTTTCATGTACTTTTTTTTGTCTGTTGTCTTGATAACTTTCCATTTTTCCTCACACCAGAGCACGCAGTACTACGACATGCGCTGGTCCTGTGAGCATCTGATCATGGTGTGGATCAATGCATTCGTGATGCTCATGAGTCAGCTGCTCCCCCCAAGCTACTGCGACCTGCTCCATCGCTCAGCGGCTCACCTTGGCCGCTGGCAGAAACTGGAGCATGGCTCTTACAGCAATGCACCTCAGCATGTGTGAGTGAGCTATGCTGCACATATTGATACACACTTTTAAAATGACTCTGTTTTTGTGTGTAACTGTGGTGTTGACTTTTTTTGCAGGTGGTCAGAAAGCACCATTTGGCCTCAGGGGGTGTTGGTACGACACAGTCGATGTCTGTATAAGGCAGTTGGACCTTATAATGTCGCCCTGCCCTCTGACGTTTCCCATGCAAGGTTTTATGTGAGTATCTGTATCAAAGTTACAGAAACTTCTTATTTTGATCATTGAAAGTGGGCAAAAGAATGCTACCATGAAAATACAACACAATGCTAAAAACAGAATCAAAACGTATGAGCCATGGAGTTGGCTCTATGCAGCATAATAAAGTAGAAAAAGGAGAAAATTTACAGCCGTAAATGTAATAAGGACAACTCTTGCTAGCATCAGCAGAAATCATTATAGTCTTATCACAGCCACACACAGACTTAAGCTGGATTTATGCTGCTGTGTTCAGACTTTCAGCTAGTCAGGCACTTCTTTTCGCAGAAGTGCATCATCTTAAGCCTAAGAAAATAACTGATTTGTCAGCATGGGCTGTTTATATTTTTCTTAGGTTTTAATGCTGCTAGAGGTTTCTCAGAGTCAGCAGGAGTGAATCAAAATCCTTCACTCTTACTATACGATAAGATCAACTTTAATTTCCCTGTAGGGAAATTTGTCTTGGATTCTGTCTGCAGTTTCAAAAACAGTAAAATACATAGAGATCATACAAAACACTAGGGGTATGATGAGACACATAGTGGAGGAGACAAGAAGATTTTACATATTTTTTAATTTTGATAACAAAATACATGAGTGGAAGATTTGTCTGTTATTCAGCTGAAAGTTGCAGATGCAAAGAAATGCAGCTCAGTTTTGGAAAATTTTAACTGTAAACCGTCTTGTACTGAATATCAAGGCTCATATATACAGTGCATTCAGACAGTATTCAGACCCCCTTCACGTTTTTCAGTTTTCAGTTTACACAAGTATTGTATTTACCGTTTACGACAACACTTAGAATTTAGCTCATGTTCGTCCCATGTCTCTTGATCATTGCTGAGATGTTTCTACACCTTGATTGAAGTTCACCTGTGGTAACATAAATTGGTTGGACATGATTAAGAGAAGCACACACCTCTCTACAGAAGGCCACACAGCTGACCATGCATATCAGAGCAAAAACCAAGCCATGAGGTCAAAGGAACTTCCTGCTGTGCTCAGAGACAGAATTGTTGCAAAACACAGATCTGGAGAAGGCTTCAAAAAAATCTCTGCTGCACTGAAGGTTCCCAAGATCAGTGGCCTCCATAATTCTCAAATGGAAGAAGTTTGGCACAACATGGACTCTTCCAAGAGCTGGTTGCCTGGCCAAACTGAGCAATCAGGGTAGAAGGGCCTTTGTAAGAGAGGGGACCAAGAACCCAATGGTCACTCTGACTGAGCTCCAAAGATCTCTGTGTGACGAAGCTCCAGAAGGACAACAATCCCCAATCTTGGCTTATGGTGAGGTGGCTGGACTGAAGCCTCTCCTCATTGCAAAACATGTGAAAGACATTTGGAAAGGCACACACCTCTTTAGGCACAGTTGAAAGAAATGGGAAGAATCCGAGTTAAATTTCAAGTGTTTTTGCAAAGGATCTGAATGTTTATGTCAGTGTTATATTTCGGTTTTCAGTTTTTCATAAATTTGCAAAAGTTTCTAAATCATTTTCCATTGGATGCTGTTATGTAGATTGTGATATGCCCCATTTGAGTTAGTCACTATTAAAACTTCTCCAGATGATCTAGCCAACAAAATAGCAAGCAGATAACCAGTAGTAAGTTTACAGTCTCGTGCATTTCATATGTACTTTATGCTTAGTTTTTTGTTCAAATGAGATGAACACCATTACACCAGCTTAAGGTGATGGTGATGCCTGTAGACACATGAATGCTTAGCATTTATGCAGTTAAACCTCCAGATAGTGGTGCGATGTTTGCTCTTTGTGCTGGTTCTGTTCTGCAAATGATGGGAGCTCGCTCCCATTTAAGACTTGAGACTCATGAATGCATTTTTTTTTTAAATTAATTGCATTAAAACAAATAAGCTGAATAAATTACATTTAAATTATTAATAATGTTGTAACCTTCTTCCAAAAGGTCTTCAATGAATAAAGATATTTATAAAAAAATACATTATTGGATTGTAACTGAAATATTTACATATTTGTACCCATTCTTTAAACACTTAAATTTCCCAGCGAACTTGAACTCATCGTCATACAACCGTGTTAGCTTGTCAAGTATGCTAATTAACGTCTATCCTGCCGACTTCAACACGGACTTCAGCGCTGCCTTAATTTTTTAACCAATGGGACCTACTACAAAGTTTTGGAGAACTTTTCACAGCCCATCTTGGTTAGATATAGGTTAGAATATAGGTTAAATAGGTTAGAGCCGTGTGAAATCTGAGGATAACTTTACCTGTGACGCAGCTGCAGACATGATGGGGTCTCCTCTCCCCTTCCTCTGAGGCTTAAGGTAGCGCATTAGAATTAATTTGATTCACAAAACAAGAGCACTATTTTTAAAATAAGAAAGATTTTAAATAATGGGAAATTCATAACCAGCTGGTGAGACTTTTTTGTTCCTCCTTGTCACAGTGACATTCTTGTTTATGTGGTGCCTTTTCAAATGCTTTGGTTGATCCGCTGCCGCTGGACAACGTGCTGTTATTGACGCACCTGCTGAAAAATGTCAGCGCTACTGTTGTTGTCTTTGTCCACTGTTGTATTTTACTGGGAAACAAAGTGTTCCTAAACAGGACACTTTTATCTGGGAATATTCAGGCTGTTGCTGGCGTGTGCTGTGGTTGTGTGGTTGCCAGGACAGTATGACAGTGAGTTGTTCTCTGGTTTTCCGTCTGTGTATGAGCTTCGTTCCTCATGTGTCCATTGGGTACACATCTGTACCATGCCTTTACACCCCTAATGCATACCAATCATAGGTCAAGAACTTAGTAGTTTGGCTGATTTAAAGAAGCCAGATTGTTACCAGATAAAGGGGCCTTTGGGAGCTGAAAGGACCGGCTCTTATTTCTTATTTCCCAAACTATTCAGATCACTAAATGGGTCAGAATTCCTATCATTATGAGACAGACTTTGGAGCACGTGAAGAGCATCTTGTCTAGTCTGTGATTGAGGTGCGTCAAAATAAGTTGACATCTTTGTATTTCTTTATCTGTACTGTATTTTTGTCAATCCCTGCCTATAGATTATTTAGGTTGTCTAGTCTTCTCTGTTCTTAAAATAATTATTTTCTTGTATTTTTTTTCTCTTGACGTTCCAGTTTCTTTTCCACAAGCCATTGCGGATCCTGAACCTGCTGATCTGGATCGAGTCCAGTGTGGTTTTGTACCAGTTATACTCTCTGCTGCGCTCTGAGCGCTGGAACCACACCTTGTCTCTGGGCCTTATTCTCTGCTGCAACTACTATGTCCTTTTTAAACTGCTCCGGGACCGCATCGTGCTGGGCAAAGCCTACTCCTACCCTCTGTCCTCCAACGGTTTGGGGCTGAAGTCGCAGTAAAGCCTCTTCACAGCGAGACCTCACCTATGAACTCTGCAGGTGGAGGGGAGATGGGTGGAGGCGGAGCTGGAGGGTGAAGGAGGTTAAGGGACAGACTGTGAACTCATTATCCTGTTTTGATACGGTTCTATTTTTAATGCAATGTTTATATAAACCTATTTAAAAGAATATTTTTATTTTGTATACTATTTCAAGTTACGCCGGGCATTACTGCGCTGACGACATTAGCATGTTCTGTTATGTTGTTGCTAGGCGACAGAGAAGTCAGGGAATGCCAGGAGGTGACTTTCACCAAAGATATATTAAGTGCAGGCGGCCAATCACAAGAGGACTTGACTTCTGACAGTTTAAACCAGACATTGATAAGGAGCAGTGGACAGAGCACTGATCGGGCAGTTTTTCTTCACTTATGAGGCTTTTAAAGAGTACAGTCTAGACCGACCCTCTTTGTGAATTGTCTTAAGATAAATATGGTTATGAATTGGCACTAAACAGACAAAAAAGAGTGATCGAGATTGATTGATTGATTAAAGCTTCAAAGTAGAGTAGAGTTCGGCTCAGACTACACAAATTCAGCCAGGTTTTGACCCGACGGCAACATCACAGCCCATCAACGAAGGTTCCAAGACACCCACGTCCATGACTCAACAAGACTAACGTCAGAATTTTTTGTTCATCATTGTCTAGTTTGACACCCTGACTTGATGTCAACAACATGAATCCTGACGGCTACCATAGGAGTGTGTGAAGCGTATCCCAGCTGTCATTGAGGGGGTTGACCCTGGACTGGTCTCCAGTCAATCACAGGGCTGACATGTAGAGATGACCAACCCAACTCACAATTAGAGTCACCAGTTAACCTAAAGAGCATGTCTTTGGTGGCGTGAGGAAGCCAGGGGAGCTCATGCAAGTTCCTCATTGAAAGGACTGGGAACCGAACCAGGAAACCTTCTTGCTGTGAGGCAACAGAGCTAACCCCTATGCTGCCATGTAGCCTGCTGCATGCATTGCCTGGGCTTATTGGACTAAATTTTTTGACATCATTACATTCACGCCTAAAGTTCTATTTAAAGGATAGCCAGTCTATAATGCCCTCCTTTTGATAAATAGAATCAAGTCCATAGCTGTTATCCATAATCCATGATCCACAATCGTCCCTCCCTTGCTATTTCTCATTTTTAGAGTGAAACACTGCTGTTCATCATCCCCCTTTTTGTAGCGATGATGGACGATCTCTGACCCGCCTTCCTGACAGCCTGTAAACTCACACACAGTCGCAGAGACAGTAGTGATGACAGTGAGCGGTCAGGATCACTCTTGTAGTGTGGTCAGTGAGTCAGCCAAGGCTGGAGAAGATTTTTGCCACATAGTCTGACATGGTGTCATTGTTATGGACAAAAAATGTAGTCAGAGCCAAACTTAAATGAAAACAATGCAGCTCTTTGAGGTAGAGTCAATTACTCTCAGCTTTTTTCCTCAGAGATTTTGAATCAAAAGTTCTACAAATTGAGAAATGCGCTTGTTCTCTTTCTAGCTAGAGACCATGCTTTTATCTGTCCATTAAATATTCTGGCACTTAACAGCAGCATTGAGCTCATAATAAGCTTAACGACCACTAACGGGTAGTATGGAGCTCTCCATCGGCACAAAATGTACCAGCAGCTCCTCTTAACAACCACTACTGCACATGTCTTGGTTTGATTGAATCAAAAACCAAAGTGTAAATATGACTGTTTGCAACATGGCAGGGCTTTAAGTGTTGGACCATTTCTTGGCTCTGATTAGGTCTGTTTCTGGCCAAGAAACCTGCCAAAACACACTTTTATTTAAAAAAAAATCAATCTAGCTTGTTGATAAGGGAGCACAAAAGGTGCTAATAGTCAATTATGTAGCTGCTCTTTATTGGTGAGATAGCTGTCTGCCTTCTGTAGCTTCTAATTTAATGAGCAGATGTCCTATGAGGGTGGTATTTGCAATCACAGCTAGAAAGTGAACAAGTAAAATGATTTTTCTCTTTAAAGCTGAGCCTTAGAAAGGTTTTTTTTTTTGTTTTTTTTTTTACGAACTGACTTGAGATAAACCCTTTCAGTGCTCTAATCCACTACTATGCAAATGATTTTCCCTCATTTATTTGTTTTCCTGTCATCAGTGTTTTCTCCCTAGATCTGGTTTTCTGGAGGGCAGTCAGAGAAGCTGTATTTGCTAATTTAACCTATCTTAAGAGGAGAAAGGGATCAACACATAATTAAAATCGTTGAACTCAATTAGACCTACAAGTATCGTCATACGTCTCTTTCCCCCCTTTGTTCTTATTTAATAAGAGAGACAAATGTAGGGATGCTGATATCACTAGTTGAAAATGAAAAGCAAAACTGTCTGACCACTCCTTGACCTGCAAGATTTTTGAAATAATCCTTGACTGATTTATGTTTAAAAGGTCAATGAGTCACAGCTTGATTTGTTTAATTCTGGTGCCTGAAACCAAATTAGGAGTGAGGCCATATTTTTTGTTCCAGGGAATTGGAAAAAGTTGGCAAATATGTCGCATAGGCAGGATTGGTGTTGTTCATCTCAGGACGTACCCCTTCTCCCAGTACATAAACAAGATTGTCATCACCTACCGATAACGATCTGACAACAGAGGATGTTAAATCAAAGGGTAAGGACAGCTTTAGCGGAAGGACTGTACCACCTCATCATCACTTCATGTATTTACAGTTACCAGACACGTGTTACAAACTGGTTGCCTTGCATGTTGCCTTTAAGTTCTGTTAAAATAATTCGTAGACCACCTCCTGCTCTTTGTCACAGGCTCTAATCTGCAGCCACTACATAACTTGAGGCAGTATTAGAGTTGGATATTCAGAGAAAAATCAATACATCTTGAACAGAAAAGCCTTTTTTTCACCAGGTTAACTTTTAAGTAGAAAATCTGAATCAATATGTCCTTTGCGGTTGTGAATTTCACACTGAATGCCTCCGGTGAGTTTCAGATTGAGTGTAAATGGGATGGGGAAGAGCACTTTGGAGTTGAGTGTTGCATCTGGATCCCAGGCGCTGCTCTGTGCCTCAGCAGAAGTTAAAGAAATCTTTGATTATACATCTATAATCTACAGGTTTCCATCATTGTGCCTCCCCTTAAAGCGGCTACTTGGTGCTCATGTTTTTGTTTGCTGTCATTTTCCACTTGAATGTAGCAAAATGTTTCTTCTGAATGTTGCTGTGAACTTGAATTGGCATGTTTTGTTTTCAGTTGATAGAGCATCAGCCACTGAAATAATTTATTTCTCTGTTTTCTGGCACCTTTATCTTGCCCTTATCTCAATTGCAGGCAAACTAAGGTTGCTTTAAATCTGTCGGTTATTACTTGAATGTTAAGCCTTTGCGCAAATACTGCCCTCTCTGTTAGCTATTTTTTTGGTTGTTTTTTACCCCTGAGATTACAAAATTAAATTTAAAGATGTGTTTTTGGTCTGCTGATGATGCAGACAATGTTCCTTTGGTTGGAAAAGTTATCAGACTGAATTGCAGAGGTTGTTTCCCATGTGCCATATCCCAGGATACAGCTTCAGTCCTGGTTGAACTTTCTGTTGAATGTGTCGGTGCTGGAGAAGTCAAAGGAGCTGGTCCTCATATTTCGGCTTTTTACAGTGTTTAGTTTCCCCGCAGCATTTCTGAAAATGCTTTTTGACATCTGAAATAAAACAAATGGTGTTTAAATGAAAAAAGGTCTCTTGTGTGATGTGTTGCATGAGCAGAATGAGAAAAAAACATGGCACACAATTGCTTATTTTAAAGAATATACTTTTTAAAATTCCCACAGGCTTTACCTTTTAACACAAACAATGCAACTTCACAAACATCAAAGAAAGAGGAAGTAAAAAAGTGCTTATGTCGGCCAAGGCTGAGTTGGCATGCTGCTCACATTAACACCTGCAATGTTTGATTTCTGCCACCAGATGGTACCAAACATTAACACACAGCATTCAACGAAGTGTGCTTCTAGCAAGTCATGTGCAACCTTACCAAAGTCATCTGCAATCATTTAAAAATCATTCTGGAGAACTCGAGAAACTAAACGACTGAGTACACCATGCTTACAGTCCACTGAGAGGAGATATGAGACAGTTTGGAGAGAGAAGTTGGCAACTTTGGTAGCTGACTTGTACATTCATTCCAATAAAAAGACATCAGTAGAAAAACATTAAAAGTTTTACAGTGCAATCTTTAGTATTAGCACAATAAAAGGCTATAATGCAGTGAAACAGTTTTATCAGTCCAGGTCCATTCATACCTGTCCAATATATTTTTATAACAGTCATTTTCCAGATCTGAGGGTCCTCCGGATACCTGTTATTCCATTAGTCCCACAAAGCAGATTCTGTTCTTGACCTAAATGTTTCCCCTCTGTTTTGCCTCCTCATAACTTAGAGATGTGGTAGATGATGAAAACAGGACAAATGAACACGCCCTGTTTACATATTTTTGGTTATTCCTGGATTTATATTCTGTATTTACATGCTTCAGAATTGGAGCAACAATCTTACTTTTGATATTTATGTTGATTTGACATCAGTGCTTTAAATCCATGGTTCTCAACTGGTGAGGCATCAGGACCCACCACTCTTCTGTAACGGGGGGTTTTCAAAGTCTGAGAAAGTGAGTCTAACCAAGGAGAAAATAATTTTTTCCATGGACCCCCCCCCCCAAAAAATAAGATAAAAAAATGTAAACTACATTTTCTAACATTTATGTCTTATCTTTAAACATTTTTGTTTTCAACATTTTTATATTTTTGATATTTTATTCTGCATATGTCTTTAAACACCCACCTTGTCCAGACAGTCAGTTCAGTATTGACCTTATTACCAATACCACCTGATTATGATGCTCTAATTTAGTGGGAACTATTAGCTTGTATCTGTGCAGTTGATGTAGGGTTGCATAGATGCAGATCATCCTCCACCTTAAGCCTTGCCTGGTACTTGCTTTTGATCATTCAGTGCCAAAAACCTGCAGTTGCAGCAGCTGTCAATGTGTTTGCAGCACCAAACATCTCAGTTAACTTCAGTGACCAAAGTTCCTTTTACTACCTGTAAAAAAAATCCCCTTGGTTTTGATCATTAGACTTAGTGCTTTGCTTCAATAAGATCCCAGGGTTTGCACAGCCTTATGCTATTATTAGCTTGTACATCTTTGCAAATGAAATGCTGTGTCTGTGGAGCATCATCAGGATGAATGCAGAACATTCTTGTCTTTAATGGTCAACTCTGATATGGTCTCTATAGTAACTATTAATTAGTCCATTTTGACCCACACACAGCAGAAGTTAGCAAAGCAAATCATCTTTTTCTTGTTTATGGATCCGACCTCCCCTGAAGTCCTTTGGTGCCCCCAAGGAGAGGCCCATCTTACAATTTGAAAACTGCTGTTCTATAAGAAATCGCTAGCTCAATTTAAAACTGCTCTAATAAATTGTTTTAAAAAATGCATTTTGGACCTTAGATAAAACAAAACATGATCAAATAAGGAGACAGTAGAAAAAAATCATGGGCATGCACGCAAACATTTTTGCCTAAGATCGTGTGAAAATGTCGGTTATTTCTTGAGGAATGACCTTGGCCTCTTGGGAAAACCAGCTTTATACTTTTTTATATTTTTTATTCTTTATAAGAAAGAAAGATGAATTTGTAAAATCGGGAGAAAATTACTGAAATGCGCTCGTTAGAAAAATAAAGCATGACTGTATTCCACTTGGGCCTTCTGTACACCATAGACTTTATACCATTTTTTTCTCCAGGCACTCATTCATGATCCACCTGAAATATCTCTGCAACCCACTTTTGGGTCCCAACCCACCACTTGAGAACCACTGCTTTAAATAATGGGGTGAAATTTGAGATTGCTGCGGCATGAATATTTCAGTATGATGTATGAAGATGTAGTCAGGTATTGGGTTTGTAGCCTCAGTCCTGTTTCGTCCTTCTTCACCCCTCTCTGCAGTCCACAAAGTTTCCTTTAATCCAGTAGCAGATCTGAGCGTACTTGAGTGGCGTGATTCTCACGGCTACGTTAAATTCCTGAGATGACCCTTGCCGCTCCACCCACTGATGCCCTGAAAACACACCTATCACCTTCCGCTCCCATCGTCTGCGTCGCCCATCCCACATGCGGGCATAGACTCCTGAGCCGCTTGCGCCGGGCTGAGCGTCACAGTGCTGGTAGAGCAGGTCAGACGTCTCCTCGCCGGCCCGACAGAACCGATAAACCAGCTGTCCTGGACGGTCGTTATCGTATCCTGAAAAGTGAACCCGTCGACCGGGCAGCTTCTGAGCTGGTGGGCTGACTCCTAATTTCATGTGGCGGCGTTTGTGGGGCTTCTTTAGCTCAAGCAAAGCATAGTCGTAGTCCATGCCAATGTCGTTAGCATTCCCTTTAATCCATCCTTTTGGGACGTGGGTGCGCCTGGCTCTGATCCACTGGAACTTCATTTTGTCATTGACGGGTGGGTCATAAGAAGCACCTTCGATGTGGTTGGTAATGTTAGAGGGTTTGTAAGTAGAGGGCGATGCATCTTTGTGCTTGGGTTTAAGAAACCCAACTCGAAGCTTTTGCGCCCCTTTCACGTAGTTTTTACCATCATGAACACAGTGCGCAGCTGTAAGGACATGGCGATCCCCGACCAACGTACCAGAGCACCCCGTGGACAGCTTGACAGCCACTGAGAAGGGATATTTAAGCAGGAAGTCCTGCCCAGCAATACTGAAACGCCCATCATGACCAAAGATCTGTCTCTTCCTCCTCACATGCGACTGCTCTGCCTTCTTAGACGACCCCGACAAGTAGGCCTGACTGGTGTCAGAGTTGGGGTTGTAGCCGTAGATTCCGATGGCGGTTTCAGTCAGTTCACCACTGGAGTGGAGAGTCTCAAAGGCCAGAAACTGCCGCAGGTCCCAGTAGTTGGGGCGGGGGGCCTGTTTGTGGCATTCTGGGTCACAGGGGGAGCTGACATCCAGGCGAGCCAGGGACAGGAAGTGGGGGGCCGGTCGAGCCTCTGTCTGCTGTGGGAGGACCACAGGGACACGCTGGAGGACCCACTGAGGGCGGGAGGAGGAGAAAACAGGGGGGAGGAAGAGGAGGAGCAGGAGGAAGGTGAACCTGTGGATAAAAAAGAAGAACGGAAGATGAAGTGTGAGTCATTTAACCGGCTGAATGATTCAAAGTCAGACTAAAATTCTGCAGCGTCTCTACAAAACGTGACCGGATGTCTGAGCCTCGCATGACAAATACTCTCCAGTATTCACCGATTTACAAGTACAAGCATGGGAGTCGAGGGGGAGAAATGCAACTACAAGAATTTTTATCTGCGCAGGAATTTGGCAGCTATGAACTTCCCGTTTTTTATATGACATGCAGGGCAAAGATCAGGACTTGCTAGGCTCTGATGGAAAATTCCTGAGGTGGCCTGAAGGGATCGGCCTTAAGCCTGCAAGACTGACTGAAGAGCAATTTGTTGCACTGAATAAAGGCTCCATTTTTAATTTTCTACTTTTATACCCTCACCACAGTCACACCACCATCCCCCTGATCCTCTGCTGACATAAATTTCAGATGAAAAATAATGCTTTGGTTATCCTCTTTGCCCTTGCATGTACTCGTTTTGTCTGTTTTTAAAAAGTTATGTTTTATATTTTCTTACTCTATCCTCTCTTGTTCTTAAGTTGTTTTGCTTGACTGGACTGTGATTGCACTGTCTGTGTCCTGCCTTAACTTCAATTAACATGTCTTATATCAGGATTAATTTAAGATTGACATTAGGCTGCCAATTTCACACCATAAACTACAGAGCAAAAAAAAAAAAAAAAAAAAAAAAAGAGAGAGAAACTGCCCTTCTGGCCCATATTTGCGTCACTTTTATCAGGAAGGTATGGTATGTCAATACCTATTTTTATCATTTCCCATAAGAAAAGAAACACATATAAATTGTTTCGCGTTAAGTGGAAATTCTCACGTTTAAAATGACGTGGCTTTATTTCAACTCATAACTGAAGGGCAATACCTAAATAACGTTTAACATAAAGTTGTTGATAGTCTTAATGCTAAGCTAGGCTAACACCTTATACATTTAGGGGGAGAAAACTTTGATTATTTTTTAATTAACTGGCTTCCTAAAATGGACACAGCATCGCAGTAATCGTCCCTTTGCTTAACTATTTAAAGAAGCGAAGTTTCACCCGTTTAACTGACTCGAACTTCAGTAAATCCCTTTGTTAAGCTGAGGTATAAAAAGGTAACTTACCGGGAGAGCGCAGCCCGCGAGCGCATGGTTTCGTCGTCTGCAGGTGAGCACGAGCCGCTGTGTGAACACGGAGGGAAAACCCCCTCAGACCAGGACAGGCAAAGGGAGTCTCCTTCAGAGGGTGGCCACTCTCCTGCTGTGAAACAGAAACGTCTAGGCTCTTCTCTCAGGAACAGACGGCTCTGTGTAACCCGGGACAGTTTGGAGAGGTCCGCATCAGGAGTTGAATCATTGTGCGCTGCAGCAGGAGGAGGAGGAGGAGGTCTGCCGTCTGTCTGTGTGAGAGCGCTCACACTGTCACATCTGCCCACGAGAAAACACACAGTGAGTGTGCCCGACCCCAACAAGGTCATGTGACACATCACATCACTGCTGCGGGTTAATAAGTTACTGCTGTGGCTGTTTTAACACTCCTCTGTCCAGAACAAAAGTTAGTCTATGATTGAAATAAAATTAAATGCAAGTCTGCATTTAAATGAATCTATGACCTGTGAGATTTGATTCCAGCTATGCCAATAACTAGTGCACTTTAGTGGTGCACACAGGTAAAATCTTGCCTTTAGTCCTACATTCACAGTGGCAAATATCAGGGACTTGGCTCACCTTTTCTGAGCCTTTTACAACAGAAGAATTAGCAGCAGTCTATTTAAAACAAAAATTGACTCATAACATGAGTACAGATTAGTAATATACAGTACCTATGAAAAGTATTCACCCCCTTGGATGTTTTACCCTTTTTGGTTTTTTAAATCAACTATGGTCTATATAATTTGGCTTTTTAGACAAAAACCCCTCTTTAAAGTCAAACTGAAAACAGATTTCTACAGTCATGTCAATTAAACAATAAGTGAAATGGGGATCACCTGATTGCAGTGAATGTGTCTCAAGTGATTGTAGTTTAAAGACATCTGCGTCTGGAAGGTCCAGTCACTGGTTACTCACTATTCCTGGATACCATTACACTATGAAGACAAAAGAACACCCCAAGAGTCAGGATAGATGACTGAAAAGTTTAAGTCAAGGGGTGGATACAAAAACATTTCCAAGGCTCTGAACATCCCCAATAGTTCAGTTACATCCATCATC
Organism: Cheilinus undulatus; assembly: GCF_018320785.1. NCBI lineage: Eukaryota > Metazoa > Chordata > Actinopteri > Labriformes > Labridae > Cheilinus > Cheilinus undulatus. Next base: position 45,088,137 of record NC_054865.1, on the reverse strand, counting down.
AAGAAATGGAAGGAATATTGCACATGAGCAAATCTGCCTAGATCAGGCGGTCCTTATAAACAAAGCGACCATGCAAGAAGGAGACAGGCCACCAAGACACCCATGACTTCTCAGCTGAGATAGGAGACTCTGCATACAACTGTTGCCTGGGTTCTTCATCAGTCAAAGCATTATGGGAGGGTGGCAAAGAGAAAGCTGCTGTTGAAGAAAACTCATTAAATCTCAACTATAGTTCACCAAAGGCATGTGGGAGACTTCATGGTCAAGTGGGAGAAAGTTCTTTAGTCTGATGAGACCAAAATTGTGCTTTTTGGCCATCAGACAAGATGCTATGTTTGGCGGACACCAAACACTGCACATTAACACAACATACCATCCCCACTGTGAAGCACGGGGGTGGCATCATCATGCTATGGGGATGCTTCTCTGCAGCCGGTCCTGAAAGGCTTGTAAAGGTAGAGGGTAAAATAAATGTGGCAAAATATAGGAAAATCGTAGAGGACAATCTTTGTCAGTCTGCAAGAGATCTACTGCTTGGGGGAAGGTTTATTTTCTAGCAAGACAATGAATCGAAGCAAACAGCGAAAGCTGCACAGAAATGGTCTAAAGACAACAAAGTGAATGTTCTGGAGTGGCTGAGTCAAAGCTTTGACCTCAATCTAATAGGGAATTTGTGGCTGGACTTGAAAAAGGCCATTCATGCCTAACCCCCCTGCAACCAGACAGAGTTTGAGCAGTTTTGTACAGAAGAATGGAGTAAAATTGCAGTGTCAAGATGTGCAAGTCTGATTGAAACCTATCCATAGTGCTGTGATTGCAGCCAAAGGTGCATCTACTAAATCCTGACTTGAAGGAGGTGAATACTTCAAAGTTAAAATCACACAGACAGGCATTAAACTGGTGAGCTGCAGGCTGCTGCGTTACCAGCCCCATCATCGCATCTTTATGCAATCACTTATTTCACATTACATATTTTTATTTAATTGGCATTACTTTGCAGATAACTGTTTTCATTTTGACATTACAGAAGTTTATTTCAACACAAACCATAAATCCCTGGTCCTTTAAACTTCTGATTATCATGTATTAACCTGACGCCCTAAATAGACTGTTTCACAAATCCATGTGATAGACTGTACTACACATCAATCCAGTAGGCATCACTCATGTTTACAAATGACTGGTATTTGAAAAGGGCCTTGGGGCCAGTTGTCCACCCCTGCCCTACATGATTCTTCGCTATCAGTGGAGCTAGTTGGTAAATCAAACTCATGATAATTAGGTTGGTAAACAAGGGAAAACATAGTTTCCTTTATAAGCTTTCAGTGGGGTTATTTTCTCTTCTGATTTTATCTTTTGATAAAAATGTTGTCCACTTCTGATAAACCTGCTGCAAGAGTTGCATTCACTCTAATTCACCTGTAGCCATTGATTACAGGCAGGCAGTCATTTCCACTCAACCCCTCCTATAGCCAGTTCTTGTTACTCGTTAAATCACACTGATTGGTCCGATCAGTCTCTGATGGGTAAGAAGGGTATCAAGCTTTGGATCTGTTTGATGAGAGATCAGGCCAGTTCATCAGCTTTGCTATCAGCTAAAAGCTTGTAGAATCAATAATTTTTCCCCAGGTTTTGTAAATACTCTGGGTTGGACTTTGTTCAACACAATTTGTTGTGATTATTAAACTTTTTTGGCACTTTTGTGCCCCCTTTCTTGCTGTTTTTAAATTGTGTATTCAACCCTCCGTTTCTTCTTGCATGCAATCTGCAACAAAAAGTTGACCTAAAAATTAATTCATGAAGAAAAACTTGTTTCAAATGCATTTCCTTTCTTATCATGCAATCATGCATTGAATGCTTTTTTTTTTTTCATTTGAAGTGGATCTTTTATTTTTTTATACTGGTGCAAAATTAGGCAGAGATTCAACAAAGACAAACAGTGGTCCGACAGTTGCATTGATTTAGCCTTGTAAAATGGAGACTTCCGCTGTAGCCAATAAAACCCTGAGGAGCTGCTCTGCCATGTGATGTTTTCATCATGAACAGGACAGGCCAAAACAGCTGAACGGACATGTCTGTCCAAAACTGAGAAAGGAAACGTGACAGCAGAGAGGATGATGGAAAAGGAACTGGAAGATTGTGTGTCTTTGTGTGTGTTTGCATTTGAGATTTAAAAAAATGAAACGTTGCAGATACTGCCTCAAACTCATCACACAAACTGACCCACATTCACTCTTTAGATCAGGCCATAAGACCAGACCCCCCCCCCCTCCCTGCCTCTCTCATTATATCCCTCTCTGTCTCACACAAAACATCCGCGAATGCCATCAACCTACTCATTAAATAATTATGTCGCTCACATACATCAATGATTTGTCCAAACATACTTTCACACTGTTTATTCACTGGCTTCATTACCCTTGTGACTCCTGGACTGGAAGAGAGCTGCTTATTTCACCACTAAAACCTCACTCTTTTGCTTTATTCAGCTTTGAGAAATCTGACATTTACATTCAGAAGCGCCCTCACTTGTGACTGTCCTTTGTGAGGAATTAGTTCAGTGGGCAGAGTTTGGCTCTCATGCCAAAGCTGGAAGTTTGGTTTCCACTTGACCCACCCAAGCTGAAAATGTGCAAGCTGCTGCTAGATATTATGCCATGTAATGATTTCATTAGGCTAAACTGCCACCAAAAGGCAGCAAGAGAAGAAAGAATAAGAGGGGTGGGGGCAGTGAGTAGGGAATCATGCATGGTTGAACAGTTAGGAGTAACCTCCACCCATCTCTCCCTATCCTGTGGCAGTTTGTTCATAAAGGGATTTCTGTAAGTACTTTAGTGCAAATAACTGTTAGTGCATTCTTGCAGGGCACATGCAGAAAGTTTTATATGTTTTTTCACCTATAGGGAGAGTATCAGATGACAAAGTCAATCACTGTAGTCTTATGTCTTAGTTTTCCCTGTTTTATAAGGGACAGAGGCCCTAAGTAGACATGCATACATCCAGTGATAAGAAAAATATTCTGGGTGTTTTTATGAGATCTTGACTTACTCTCTCATATCCCAGAATTGGGGTTAACTTTCCTCATTAGTATGGCAGCATGGTCAACCAAAGAGTTTGTTCACAGTGGTGTTTCAAGGTGTGATATTTGTGCCTCTGCAACATTTAACCTTCGATATGAATGTTGCAGAGACCTAACGGTTGAAGTGATCCCCTGTGCTGGCTTTAGAGGTAGTAAAGGAGGTGTTACAGAGGAGAGAACGGATCAGCAGAGCCAGCAGGTGGACAGGGCCCGCATGCTTTTTTTACTGCATAGGAATGTGGAGCTCCCATGGTACCGTGCTCTCTTAAGCCCCTATCAGGCAATGGCCCAGTTTAATACATATTCATACATCTTCAAATATCACTGATCCAGCAGTGAGAGCAAATTCGAGTCCAGTTAACTCCAGTCCAAACCCTGAAAAGCAGGCCCATACCATTATCCCTCCTCCCACTTCACAGTTGGCACAATGCAGCCAGGCAGGTAACATTCTCCTGGCACCCACTAAACCCAGACTCGCCCATCTGACTGCCAAACTGACATGTTTCCTCTGCTCCACGGTCCAGTGTCAGTGTACTTTACACCACTCTTGGTGATGTGAAGCTTGCATGCAGCTGCTCAGCCATGGAAACCTGTTCATGAAGCTTCTGCAGCTCAGTTTTTGTGCTGACATAAATGTCAATGGAAGTTCAAGACCCTTCAGCTATGGAATCAGCAGAGTGTTGGCGACTTTTACGTACCATGCATTTTAGTAGTCGTTGATCCCACTCTGTGTTTTTGTGTGGGATTCTGATTCCTGGCTGAGTTGCTGTTGTTCCTAAACGCGTCCACTTCCTAATAATATCACCGACAGTTGACTGTGCAATATCAGGCAGGGATTAAATTTCAGGAACCGTCTTATCAAAAGGATGGCATTTATAACAGTACCATGCTTGGAGTCACTGAGCTCTAGAGGAATGACCCATTTAGTATCACAGATGTTGGCGAATGGAGACTGCATGGCTAGGTGATTGATTTTATACACCTGTGGCAACAGGTCTCATTGAAACACCTGAATTCAGCAATTAACAGTTGTGGCCAAATGCTTTTTTCCATAGAGTGAATGTTAATGAATAAGTTGCAGAGCAAGTACCTACAGTATAAATTTACAACGAAAGCTAAAACCGCTGCCAGTTGGTAGCAGCACATTTTAGCTCAGCTCACTTTGACCCTCACCAGAGGTGATACCAAAAAGAGTATCAGGTATGAGGTATGTGATGAGTCGAGCCAATACCACATGGTGGAAAAGCATCAGAAGTGTTTGACTAGTAGAGGAAAGCCATACTTAAACACAATAAAATACACATAAGTAGAATATTAATGAAACATGAGATGGCAAGTAAATCAGGAAATGTAAGACAAAATCAACTAGTCATAAATGAATCAGGCAGAACGTATCAAGCCATCTGTAAAATCACAACACTGCCCTTCAAAACAGTAAATTTTCTTCTATTTATTAGAAGATATGTTAAGTTTGGATTAGATCTAGATTGTAGTCTAAACTTTTTGTTTTTTATGCTAAGGTTGGCTTCCCAACTTTAGTATGCCGTGCAGAAACGAGGCTGTCATTAGTCCTTCTCTTACTTTCATAAAGAAAAGCAAAAAGTTGCTGTAAAATGATTCCAATCTTTTTCAAAGTCTCCTGCAACTGATTACCGATCAGCACCTTTGCCAGTACAAGGGTGGACCTGCTGGCTCATCAAACGCTGTTCTCAATAACCCGAAACCCCACCCATCCCACAACACAGAAGTACAATTAACACACAGAGACACACCTCCTTATAGCAGTATCTGGGGCAGGAAAGTCTCTGTGTTGTGTTTTTATCAGTAGAAGTCCAGATTTTGTTTGAATATGGAGAGCAGAGGCTAAAGTACATGTTGGTCAGAAATCTGGGAATAAGAATATTATTACTTGATTCCTCTGGGGTAACAGGAAAGGATGTCCCGTTTTACCAAAGCATGGGTGCTAATAGGGAGACCTTTCTGTTTGTTTTGAATTGTTATGAAAGGGCCCGTTTGTTTGGCTATGCCCGCTGTTGTCAAGGGAACCCACATTCCCCAGAGTACTGTTCATGTTAATTGTTTTATTCCTCCCACTCTCCTCCTCTCGCTTCTGACCACAGACACAATCAAGCAAGTGTGGACAGCCTCACATGTTCAAATCTCTCTCTCTCTCTCTCTCTCTTTTCGGCCCTCTGTCTGTTTGTCTGTCTGCTCTGTTCCCTTTTTGTACTTTCCCATCTCTGTGCCTCTCAGTGTCTTGTTTGAATCATCGCTCCCATCCTGGACCTCTTCTCTCACTCGTCCCGAGAGGCCACGAAACAGCTGTTTGGCAAATCAAGATAACCACAGAGCTCTTTTGAGAAGTTATTTGCTGTGAAATCTTACGAGGAATTAAGCCAAGAATAAAAACACTAGGAAAAGTCAAAGAGGAAGATAACATAACTGTTGGCGAGCACATATATAAAACATTTAACGTCTCATGTAGGGGAGGTAAGCAGCGTCTCGCTCAGATGCAGTTAAAGGAAATTTCCACTCTTGTGCTGAGTGTGTTCCTGGAGGTTTGATGCTTTTTTAGTTCATGTTTGGGTATTTTCTTCCCTCCATGCTGCACATACACTCATATGTAATTTTGTGAATTCCTCTCACCCAGAATGCTCTTTAGAAAACCCACAATAATATTCATACTACCCAGTAACAGCAAAAGTAATTCGATACCTAAATTACTTGCCTGGACAATAACATCAGGGTGTACACTCAAAATATTGCAACTATGCAAACACAGCATCCAGGCCACTCACACTGGAATTTGACATTTAGCAGACAACCAAGCTCTGACAGAAGGGTAGAAGGATTTTTCTTTCCTGTCAATAGTTTCATTAAAACAGAATTTAAAGGATAAACTATGTTAGAATGATTTCCAGACATATTTGGGCATTTCTCTGTGCAGTATTTTGGATTCAGTCTTAAAACTGTGATTTAGTCCTAAAATTGTTTTAAAGTTTGAACTCAGTGTCTGCATGCAGAGGGTTGTAAAATGTCACCTATTTTTTCTCATTTAAAAATGATATTTTACCACTTGTTCTTCCCATTTTCGCAACTTTCAATCCATACCTTTCTGCCCATTGTTGCCTCTGTTGGTCAATTTTTGCTACTATTAACCCCTTCGACCACTTTTTACACCCATTTTTGCCCATTTTAAATGTCTTTCACTATCTGTTCTACCCATTTTTGCAGCTTTCTTGCCATTTTTACCTCTTTCAGCCCAGTGTTGCCTCTGTTGACCCATTTCTGCAACTATTAAATGCTTTCACCAACATTTACGCCAATTTATGCCAATTTTGTCTGTATTTCACTATTGGTTATTGCCACTCTGAACCAATTTGTGCCATGTGTAACCTCTTTCCAAAATTTTTTCTGCCATTTTTGCCACTATTAACCCATTTTTGTTACTTTTCCCTTATTTTTGCAAATCTTTGAACCATATTTTGCGACCTTAAACATGTTTCTCCACCTTTAAACCAATTTCTCCTACTTTCAAAACCACATTTCACCAACTTTTCTGCCAATATTTGCCACTTTCAACCCAAATATTGACACTATTAACAAATTTTTGACTCTTTTGCTATTGTTGCCACTATTAGCCCCTTTCACCACTTTTTACTCACATTTTTGCCAATTTAGACTGTAATTCACTATTTGCTGTGCAGATTTTTGCCACTTGTAACTCCTTTTCCCACCATTCTTTCTGCTGGTTTTGGCCACTTTCAACCATTTTTCCCGCTTAAACACATTTGTACTTCTTTTAAAACCACATTTCATCACTTTTCTGCCAATTTTGCCCATTTTAACCCATTTTTGACAATTACTGCAGATTGTTGCCTCTGTTGACCCATTCTGCCACTTTAAGCCCCTTTCACCAACTTTAACCTAATTTAGACAACTTTAACTTAAATTCACTATTAGCTATGCCCATTTTTTGACACGTTAAACCCTTTCTGCCACTTTATGCCATTTCTTTTACTCTTTTTGCCACTTATAACACACTGTTTCCAGTTTAAACCCATTTCTGCTACTTTAAAACCCCATTTCACCACCTTTCCACCCATTTTTGCCACTTTTAAACCTTTTTGAGTCTGTTTTAAGAAAAGGGGGTTACACTTTTAAGAAGTCCTGATACTATGGCATAAATAATTACGATCTGGTTGCTCTTGAAAAAGTGCTGACCATTCAGTTTAAAAGATAAATTATGGTTGATTTTACAATGGACCGTAATGTGCTGATCTCTATGGGCCCCCAGTTTGACTGGGCCCTAGAAGGCTCTCCTCTTTATCCCTCTTATGGGCAGTCTTAGGACATGTAGGGGGGCCTGGAGTCCACCTGAAGATTACTACATTAAATCATCACAGGTCTAACAACAAACTGTAGGTGATGTTGGTTCAGCTTCATTCATAATGATCTGATTTGTAACTTCAGGTCTTGCTAAAATGATGACGTTCTCTCTGCTGTTCATGCTGTGTTCTGACAGAGATCACAGCTGGGTGTGTTCAGGTGCAACAGAGAACACCACTTCCATATTGATGCAGATCTTTGTGTTCAAAAAGGTTAGAATGGGTTCTGCTCAGTGAAATAGGATTCCTCTGGTCTTTATGAGACAACTGTAGTTTTTGTAGGTCATTTACCAGAGTCAGATTGGGACTCCTTTTTCATCCCTGGACTTTCATGGTTCAGATCAGCCCAGTTTAGTTCACATTTCACTAGAGTTATTTAATTGTGAATTTATTACATTTATGATAATACTTTTCTACAATTATGAATATTTAAAACAATTAAAAGTCACTTTTATTTGAGTACAAATGTGTATGATATTTGAATTGATCTGAAGTGCAGTTGTTCACACAGGTAAAACAGCTCATTGACATTAACAATACACTACTACTACTGGGTCCTGGCACTTCTACTGGCACAAAGATCAGGTTTAACAATGGTGTCATTCATTACTATCTCATAATTAGGTCTTATCATAGGATTAACATTTTTACAACGTGATACAGTTTTATAGTTTTACAAGTCTTTGTTGTTGTAGAAATTCCAGACATCTTTAAGCCAAGCAAGTTGTAAATATATGAGGCTGAATCGATACGTTTTGTTACAGAGTACTTTTCATATAGAGCAGGTCTGTGAGCAGGACTGGAGGCTGCTCTTTAGAAATACAAACATAAACTGAAGCCTACCTGCCCTCTCTCACGGTTAGTACCTGGTAGAGTTGGCTCTTCCTCACTCTCACTGTCAGCAGCAAACTGTTTCAGGTGCTGCAGCTGCTGCAGGGGTGCAACATGGCAATGTTTCACACTTTGTTCATGTTTCAGCATAATTAGCATTTGCCAAGAGCTTGTTATCGTATGCATTAGGCTTTAAAACACCACATTACTCACTGAATTGATTCATAAACTTGGACGGTGGCCTGCATGTTATAAGCCGTGTTTTATGTTGCACACCTGGTACTGCTAGCTTATCTGAGTCACCCCCATCCGGCACGTTTCTATCAGGCTGCATGCTTGTAATACGTTTTGCACAAACCTTTTCAGCACCACTTTTGCTCTTTTTTTTAATTCCACTCAGACTTGGATGGACTTCTCAACGAAGCGTACTGTTTGGCTGTCAGTCGGGTAGGAATACAGAGGTGTTGAGAGATGCCGAAAGAGACAGAGAGGGCCGCTGAAAGAGAGCGGAACTGTACGGCCCTTGTTGCTCCATAAGCAGTCTGGCCCACCATGAATACTCCCAGTTCTCTTGATTAGTGACTTCTGTCCCATGTACATATTATACCATGTGGCCAGCATAAGAAATGAACAGTTATTAAAAACTGAATGCCATTTTTTTCTAGTTGTAGTCTATTTTCCACTCCCTCTGTTTCCTTGCAGACAAAGGCTTTTAATGACTGAACTAATCTAAACTGTTATCGCCTGCAGGGAGGGAGTTTTGCTCCGTGACTTTGGGTAAACCCCTCAACTTGGCAATGCATGAGATCCTCTGGCTCAATGGAAAATGACTCACATGGCTGTAAAAGATACGACTAAACATTCATGACATCCTGCAGGAGTTGTGGTTTCATGTCTCTAGTTTCTGTTTTAAAATTTGATGTGGTTTGATATCCTAACAAATGTAATCTGACTTTATTCAGAAGGTAAAGACTATTCAGACTCCCATCTCCTCTGAAGTATGTCTTGCTCACACGACCAGGGCTTGTAATAAGATCTAAGGGTAATTCAATCAAAACACTGGGTTTCATTATACAAAAAGTTCTGTGGTATTTACCCCACAGTTACAGGAATCCTGGCCATGGGTGCAATTTGATTTCAAATAAACTTAGAATCTGACAGCACAGATGCTGAGGAAAGATGAGAAGGAGCTGCATTATTGTTTAAAATATCAGATTATTTATTGTAATTGCCTTTATCCCTCACCTCTGGCACTTTTTCATTCGCCTCTCCAGAGATTTCTTTGATTTTCCTTCTTTATTGAGGTTTCTCATGGCGTCTCCTTCTTCTTCTTTGACAGTTTTGGCCAAATCAGCACTGAACCATCACTGATGTGTGCCAGTAAGGTCTGTTGGGGCACTGTATGTGATGGTATGAAGTCATAAGAATGGTGCAACACCTGGCTTTGGTTTTATTTTTCCCTCTACATCATACTTTTTCAAGTGTGAAACTTTGGGGTTGCTTCATACCAGTTATGCTTTATGGGAAAGCAGGGTGTTGGATATTATTAAAAACTAGTTTCCAACTGCATGATGACTATCGATTTTTGAAGGGAAAGAGCCGGACAAAAGTGCTGATACTGCATCAGATAGGCAGCTGTTTTACAGGTGTTGAATCAGCAACTTTGACTAAAATCTAAATTGAAATAGGATGTTGGAAGATCAGTGTCTTTGCATAACAAACATCCTCTTTTTTAAAGTCCACGATCAAGGTAAATGTTTAAATTAAAAGGGCTCAACATAAAGAATACTCTAAGTGGACTAAAGTATGTGGCAACACCTGTTAATTATTGAATTCAGGTGTTTCATTTAGCAACTACCCATGCAATCTCCATTTACAAACATTTGGTTTACAAAATGGGCCATTCTGAAGAGCAGTGACTTTAAGCATGGTACTGGGATGGATGCCACCTTTGCAATAAGACAGTCTGTTAAATGTCAACCCTGCTGGATATTCTAAATTGTACTGTGAGTGATATTGTTAGAAAGTGGAAGCGTTTAGGAACAATGGCAACTCAGTCACAAAGCCGAAGACCATGTAAATTCACAGAGCACAGTCAATGATCTTAATGCTTCAGCATACCAAGACATTTTGGACACTGCTATGCTTCCAACTTTGTGGCAACAGTTTGGGGAAGGCCCTTTTCTATTCCAAATGACTGTGCCCCAGTGCACAAAGCAAGGACCATGGTTTGACATAAAGACGTGGTTTAATGATTTCCGTGTGGAAGAACTTGACTTGCCCACACAGAACCCTGACCTCAACCCCGTCAAGCACCTTTGGGGGGAACTGGAAGAGATTGCGAGCCAGGCCTTCTTTGTCCAACATCAGTGCCTGACCTCATAAACACTCTACAAAATGAATGGGTACACATTCCCACAGAAACCCTCCAAAACACTTTGGAAAGCCTTCCAAGAAGAGTGGGGCCTGTTATAGTTGCAAAACAGTGTAACTCCATATCAGAGTACAGTGTTGTTAGTTGGTGTCCCTGTTGTAATAGCCAGGCAGTTAAAAACTTTAATCCATATAGTGTATAAGTCTAATGCAGTATCACACAATTATTGCATAGGCCTAGCTCAGCTCAGCACAAAAATTAGAAAATCAACCATCTAGAGTCTCCAGTGCTCACTGATCAACACATTATGTTATTCTTTGTTGAGTCTGTACAAACCTGAAGTGTGAATATTAATCTTTGACGTAGGGTATCGGCATTTTCTCAGCACTGGGATGTAACGTCTTTAATCCTTGGTCGTTTCCTGCAAATCCAGTAAATTAAAAAAGCAATTCTTCAAGAATGATGTGCAGCATGTAGCTGTTTCTAAAACCCCAAATTGTTGTTTAAACGTCTGTGTTTATGGGTTAGACAAACAAAATGCTTTGTGTATTTGTGCTGAGAGGCTGTGGAGTTACTCAGGCCTATTTTAACTTTGGAGGTCCGTGCTGCCTGTGTCCCCGTGCTTCTTGACAAACAGCATGAAGTTTTATAAAGACCATTAATTAAATATTAATAATAGATGATGAATAGAATCAAAGATTGTTTATAGAATCACAGAGAGACCAACCATTTGTACCGTAGACTTATCCTGGAAATAGGTACAACTACAGATGAACAATCACCAAATAACACTGATGATATAACAGATATTACAGATAGAACATAAACTAATGGGTAGAACATGAAAAGAATCACAGATTAATCATGAAATTAATGACAGACACCAAATATAAAGAATCACACACTAAAGATACAATCACACATATCTACATCATACATAGAAACACAGACTATGATTAAACTACTTAAGGTCCATGATAGAATCCAAGGGTGTTGATAGGCCCAGACAGACAGACATGTTTATTTTCTGCCAGCAGTAAGAGAATTAGCAACAAACTGCGAGGTTAGCAATGCCTTTTTAACCACTTTTCTCCTTCATGTTGAGATAAATTTGCTTTTAAGGGACACTGGAATGTACAATTTAGCACAATTAAGCAAATTAATATAATGGGGTACTAGTCTGAAATGACAACTCAAGTCTAGTTATGATGTATCATTCACGGTGTAGCCTGTTCCAAGAGCAGCCCCGGTTAAATTGTGGTTTGTGTCCAGGCCTGATACAACCCTCCACTGCCATGGCCTTCACATCAAATATTTCTAAACACCTACAAAGGCAGCATACTAACACAGTGCTAGAAGCTAAAGACCCCCAGAGCCCAGGCGAGGCTCAAGACAACTGCATGACGCGGACACCTATGAAGTTGCTGAAACCTTCTTTTCAACAACAGCGACAGTGTCCACAAAAGCTGAGATAAATGGCTTAAAGCAGCATATATCCTGGAGGAAACGTTTCCTATTTTTGCCTTGTTCTTGATGTACATATTTGTCTGTAAGGTGCTGTTTTGGTCTGATTTTTACAACTTTGCTGTCACCTTTTCTTGTTAGAATAAGGATTTGTGCTAATGTAGGAATATGTAGGTTAAACATTTTATTTTTATTTGGCAATTAGATTATTGAAGAGCTCAGGTGATAAGGTGTAATGCAAAAGTAATGTAAATTTTAGTGCAACTCTACTTTTAGCTGTAAGTAACTAAGAAATGTAATGCATTACTTTTAGAAAGTGACTAATGCATTTGTTTTACTGAATGACTTCCCTGCCACTGGTCTAGTCCATTAGATCCCAACCCAGGGTCTGGGACCCCCCAGGGGAGTGTCAAAGATCTTATGGGGGGCGCGAGGCTTTGTCTGCTCTGAGGCTGCCAAAATTAGATTTGCAAATATTGACTAAAACCATGATAAAGCAGTTATAAATCAGTTTATACAAATGACTTTTGATAAGAAAAGCATGCATAGGCCTTATCAGTTAAACAATTAAAATCTATGTTGATTTTTGGTGGCAGTGTGTCACTTTTTCTCCTCACTTGGGTCCTGGCGGTGGCTCCACTTTTTTTCGGTACATGTAGGGGGACTCCAAGGAAAAATGGTCGGGAAACACTGCCCTAGACAACCAATCCAGTCAGAATTTCAGAATGCATTTTGTTGCATCCACACCTAGCATCAAGGATTACCACTTGGCATCCAAATGCACAAATAGGATCTAAACCCCTGTTAATTCAATGTATTACCCTAACTCTACACAAACAAAGAGACACTACAAGTCAGTGTTGATAAGTCATTAGTGACTGACTTATGTAAGAGCCAGCTCTCACTTGAGAGACTGTTTCCTTTTTCCATTCTTGTTGTTTTTTTAAATAGACACAGTAAAAACCAAAATGGTACCAAATGAAGAGCTGTCTGGAAGCCAAAAGACTGACTGTCATTACTGAGCTTAGCTAAATGATCCAGATCTAACAAGAGAACAGGAATTCCCACCACGAGTGAGGCTGAATGCAATAAATAATGCCCTGTTGTTTTATTACTGGTGGGCTACCACAGTTATGTGAGGCTGTCTCTAATGTGTGCCAGTATGCATGAACATCTACACTAACAAACCAATCCAGATTAAGTCATACCAGACCACTTCTATGCAGTCTGAGATATCTGATATCAACCTGTCCTCGGTATGCATTGAGTTTTACCTTTTGATATCCAAAGGTTCAAAATGGATCTGTGTTCATGCAAGGTTTGAAAAATTAGCCAAATCTTCTCTGCCAGTGCCAAACAGTTTATTCTACCATTGACTCTTGTTTGGCAGATTGAATGATTGAAGTCTGAAGAAACAAGACAGACTGGCAATTTAAAAATGTATTTATTTAACAAACAGGAGCCTCAGTAGCAAGTGGAAAAACCATACACCCACAACAGCCTAGAACCTCCTCCTCATGCTGGTCACCAGCCTGGTCACACACTGCTGTGGAATGGCATCCCATTCTTCAACCAGCATTTGACACAAGTCAGCCATAAGTGTTCAGTGGGGTTGAGGTGAGGACTGCTGGTCAGCCATTCCATCCTCTCCACTCCCAACTTCTGGAGGTAGTCCCTGATAAACCCCGCTCTATGAGGACGAGCTTTGTCACTTTAGAGGACAGAGTTTGATCCCACACTGTTGCAGAATCTCATCTTGATATCTCTGCGTTGAGATTGCCTCCAATGATGGCATGCCTTGTTTTCCAGTGAGGGAGATGCCCCCCCACACTATCACTCTGCCTCTATCAAAAGATGTTACTCTCAGTGCAGCAATTGGCATAGCGTTCTCCACATCTTTTCCACACTTTGACCCTTCAATCCAACTAATGTAGACAGAATCTGGACTCGTGGCTGAACATAATTTTACAGTCCACATGTTGCTAACACCAGTGCAAATGGGCCTGATAATGAAGGGCAGTCACGGCAGACCTCCTGGCAGTCTTATGAGACAAGAGATTGGCTGCTGGCAGTCTGTTCTGGATTGTCTGGGCAGAGGACCGTCATCCATATTGTCCTGCAAACCTTAACTGCAAAATCTGTAGAAGACAGTCTACAGTTCTTAAGTGCTGACAGGATGAGGAGAATTCTTAGAGGGTCATCTTCTTGGGATGGCCACTTCACTGCCTGTCTTTGACATCTCCCTTTACAAGAAACTTGGCCTTCAATTTGGAGATGGTACTAAGATTCACTCCAAATAATGCCACAGCTTGGTTTTGCAGAACACCAGCTTGAAGTTGCCTTGAAGATAGGTCAAACATAGCATGCCAATTCTTGGAGGAGACACCTACTGAACACTGTAGCAGGGCCCATACTCACAGGTGCTCACAATCAAGGCACCTGATTGTCAGGGGGGGTACCAGACACTCAAAACTACGGTCAATAGCAACAGCAAAATAAGCCATTTGGCATTGGCAGAGAAGTTTGGTAAAATTTTCATGGGTGCAACCCACATACAACTCTGCTGCTCATCCCACGAATACATGTTCCTCACAAATGCGACACCATTACAAAGGGACGTAACAGGCTTTCCAAGTGTATAAGATTTATTGCCATGAAGCATTGTTACAGTAAAGAAATATCAGCCAAACACACATTTCCTTACTATTTGTGCGAAGTTTAATATATAGATTCACAAACACTAGAGAGAGTCCCTGTTATTCAGTACATTAACTACCAGACAACAGACAGACAACATAGACTAAATATAAAATCATCGATGGCCCACAAGTAGACCTGCAAACAGAGAAGGTTGTCACAACAGAACAAAAGCAGTAACAAAAGAAAATCATATTTACTTTCATTCTGGTCACATGAATTTTTTTATAAAATATAAGTAATGTGTTTTTATAATCCAGTTGTCCTCTTTCCAAAGCATACTGTGACTGAAAGAAGTTCTCCTTTTGTTTGTGCTTTCTCCAGTCCTCCAAGTTGAGTCACTGTGAGCATCCACCCATCCCTCAGAGAGCAACCACACACTGAGGAAAGTGACAGTTTGTCAGGCACTCAGAGACCCCTGCTACCAGGAATTTCTGTGAATCTTAGCCATTTTTAAACCTTGTGAGTCTTGCGCAAAGGCTTTTTTTTCAGGGCCTTCATCCAGAGATTGTCTCACTCTTGGAGTGAAAGATGCTTGTCCTGGAGTCTGTCTCAGTTATGTGTGATTGAGAGACTGATTTCACTTAGTAAAAAACTCGTCAGATAATTTCTTGCCCTACAGCAATTCAGAGCAGAATTTATGTTACAGTATCAGGAGAAGGGTGAGGATTTGCTGTACAGGAGACGTCACGTTAATCCGGCTAATGTTCTTTCCAGAGTTGTGAGGACAGTTCATGTTAGTCTCACTGAACCTGTGTGACTCAGATAACCCAAAACATCACCCTAACAATGATTGTTATTCAGCTGCAGGTTTCCTGTTATGCTCCCACATTTGATCGCAGAGAACATCATCTCTTTCTCTTTCCCTCCCTCAGTCAGACTCTCTGTATTCCTGATGATATCACAGCTGAGGGGTCAGCGGTTAAACTCTTCCAGCCAGGCAGAGGTGGTCTGACTACACCAAACAAGCTTAAACACGGATTATTTCAGCATGCTGCAGAGATCATTTCTGACCATAATAAGCACCCAGCAGACCACAGTTGTCCCCTTTTGCTCTTCTGGTGATGAAATGATCTTCATTTTTCTGGTCAAGACCCAATTATCTCCACTGTGCTGCATCATATTTCTTTGCATGTGTGGGAGGTGCTGGGAATGTGATGGCTGGAGGTCGAGATTCGGGACTTGTGTGTCATTTTCAGGTCAGGTTGGTTTGGATAAACTTCAGCTTGGATTGAAAAAAATCAAAGACATTTTTATACATGTTGAGGGCCAGGCTGCTGGAGCAGTGACTCTGCCAACGTAGTGGGGGTCTATGGTGGGGTCTAATTTTTGTTTGTTGCATCAACACAGTGCAACATGATTTCTTAATGTTATAGCATGCATCGTGGAAAAATTGCTGTCAGTGAACAATAGTCACTAAAAATGACTTTGCTTGTCATTTAATAGATGTTGGATATTTCGGTGGTACGATACACTACTCTGCAGCTCATAGTGATTCAGTATGAAATATGTTGTACAGTACAGCACAATGCAATGTGATATAATGCAATATGAGACTGTGGAGTGTTTTTGTGGGAATTTGTACCAGGCTATGTTGTTAGATGAGAAGGCCTGGCTCACAATCTCTATCACAGTTCATCCCAAAGGTGTTCGATAGGGTTGAGGTCGGAGTTTTGTGCAGGCCTGTTGAGTTCTTCCACACCAAACTCATCAAACCATGCCTTTATAGACCTTGCTTTGTGCACTAGTGCACAATCATTATGATGGAATGGAAAAGGAAACAGAACAAAAAAACTGTTTCCACAAAGTTGGAAGCATAGCATTGTCAAAAATGTCTTGTTTGCTGAAGCATTAAGATTGGCCTTCACTGGAGTCAAGTGGCCTTGCCCAAACTCTGAAAAAGGCCCTATACCATTATCTCTCCTTCACCAGACTTCACAGTTGGAACAATGCACTCAGGCAGGTAATGCTCTCCTGGCATTTGCCAAACCCAGACAAGCCCATCTGCCTGCCAAACAGAGAGGCGTGATTCATCACTCCACAGATCATGTTTCCACAGCTCCATAGTCCAGGATTGGTGTGCTTCATACTGCTCCATCTGATGCTTGGCATTGGACTAGGTCAGGGGTCATCAACTCCATTCACACAAGGGCCAGCTTTTTCTTGACAGATGCTGTAGGGGCCGGACATTGAAAAACTAAAATCATACTTATCACCTATACTGAAGCCAGCCACAAGGGGGTGACTGAGATATTTACCTCCACCAAGGACGTTATGTGATCGGCAGGATTTGTTAGTTAGTTTGTTTGTTTGTTAGCAACATAACTCAAAAAGTTTTGGACGGATTTTGATAAAATTTTCAGGAAATGTCACAAATGGCATAAGGAAGAAATAATTCGATTTTGGGAGTGATCCGGATCACCGTCTGGATCCAGGGATTTTTTAAAGGATTCTGTACTATTGGGGGATAGGGCTAATGGCGGAGGTCTGCGCTCTCCGAATGCTTATCTAGTTTATACATATATCTGGGGCCCTCTTGATGTCTATCGCTGGGTTTGATACAAATAAGCTGTGCCGGGATTGGTCAAATACACATGCAGGAAACAAATCTTTTGTGTAGATTTTCAGAAAGGAAAATTGCACTCTAAAACAACAACACTCAGCAATAACATGCTTTCCTTCTCACATTTTAGGAATTATCTTCCAAGGGCCAGATGGAGAGCCACGGGGGGACTGATGTAGCCCCAGGGCCCTTGGAAGATAATTCCTGGCCTAGGTGATGTGAGGCTTGCATGCAGCTGCTTAGCCATGGAAACCCATTCATGAAGCTTCTGCTGCACAGTTGTTGTGCTTAGATTAATGCAAATGGAAATTCAGAACTCTCTATCTATGCAATCAGCAGAGCACTGGCGACTTTTATGCACCATGCACCCTAACAGTCGTTGACACCGCTCTGTGATTTTATGGGGTCTTTTGGTTTGTGGCTGTGTTGCTGTTGTTCCTAAACGCTTCCACTTTGTCTTATTGCACTAGTAGAATCAATCAAAGTACCACACTTGAAGTCACTGAACTTTTCAGAATGACCCATTCAGTATCACAAATGTTTGCAAATGGAGATTGCATGGCTTGGTGATTGATTCTATACAACTGTGGCAACAGGTCTGATTGAAACACCTGATTTCAATAACTAATAGGTGTGGCCAAATACTTTTGTCTATTTAGTGCACATTAAGTCATGATGAACTAATGCTCCACATAAACAAGTTAAAATATGGACATAATAAGTTTTCTTACAGGTAGTATTTAGTGAAAAAACAACAGTAGTCAGCCTGTAATCAGAAAAGCCACTAAACAGTTTGTGCCATTTTTTTTAACTCTTTTTATCAATCAATCCCCACCACTGATGCATTGATAAGCTGACAAGCATCAAAGTACAGATAAAGGCTTCATAAGAACATTTCTAGTAAATAAGGGGTAAATTGACTACACAGACTTAATGTAGAAAATATGGAAACTATTTCTTTTTTTCAGGCATGATTTATTTTGTCTGAACTAATTCTGAAGGAAAACACTGCATTCACTCCTGAGAGTAAACTTCAGTACAGCTCAACAGAATGACCCACATCTCAAACATTAAAACTATCCAGTGGGCATCTGGCTGCAGAAATAGTTTTAGAAAGTTGACGTTCACAGTCCTCCCAAAGATAGTGTTTTCATTCAGTGTTCGTTTAATGTGGTATGATAAGAAGCAGAAGTTCTTCAGTGATTCCAGAAGTCATGTGTCCCTGAGAGGGTTGAGATGTTTTTCCCCTGAATCATAACATGATAATGGCTGCTTTCACAGTCATGAACACTATTAACTCAGCTGGTGTTTGGCAAGAGGGAAACTTCATGGAGCGTAATGTTGTAAAGTCACAGTTATAGGGAAGTAGAGACAAACACTCTGCTGAGGTCCACACCTGTGCTTTATCTGCCTCTGTGTGTGCAAACACAAAGCCTTTCACTGCAGAATGTGTTTTAGTGATCCATGTCTCCCCAAGGATGAACTGTAATCATTTTAACATAAAGATCTGCATGTTTTCATTCAATCTAAAGTATAATGCATGTATAATTACCAACATTCCCATGAGCCCCAGCTGTAGTTGGTGCCAATTTACAAATACTAAACAGAGATGGTGATATGGTTGACTTTAAACTAGCTACTGCAGTGCCATTTTGGGCAGCTTACCATGCTGATGTTAGGATTTTGTCTGGGTATCATTATTACTAACGCTGACTACATGCTAGAAGGTTTGAAGACAGTTTTTAGACCCAATTTTGCTCCTAGTAAGAAGGGTGTGACCTATGCATAGGGCTGTGGTGGATGTCATCTTTGCAATCAGACTGCTGTGAAATTTCATCCCTGCTGGATATTCCACCATCAACTGTAAGAGATATTTTTTGAAAGTGGAAGCGTTTAGGAACAACAGCAACTTAGCCATGAAGCAGAGGGCCACATAAAATCCCAGAGTGGGGTCAACCACTTCTAAGACTCATGGTGTGTAAAAGTCAACAGTGCTTTGCTGACTCCATAGCTGAAGAGTTCTGAACTTCCACTGGCATTCATTTAAGCACAAAAACTGATCAGCAGGAGCTTCATGGAATGGGTTTTCATGACCAAGCAGCTGCATGCAAGCCTCACATTTCCAAGTCTAATGCCAAGTGTAAGATGAACTGGAGAAAAGCACACCACTACATTAGCTGCATTTTTCTGACAGTGAAGTTTGGTGTAGGAGGGACAATGGTATGAGGCTGTTTTTCAGGGTTTGGGATAGGCCCCTTATTTCCAGTGAAGGCCAATCTTAATGCTTCAGCAAACCAAGACATTTTGGACCATGCTATGCATCCAACTTTGTGGCAACAGTTTGTAGAAGACCCTTTTCTGTTCCAATTGACTGTGCCCCAGTGCACAAACCCAGATTATAAAGACATGATTTGATGAATTTCAGTGTGAAACCCTGTCAAGCACCTTTAGGATGAAGTGGAACAGAGTTTTAGCCAGGCCTTCTTGTCCAACATCAGTGTCTGAGCTCATAAATGCTCTTCAGAATGAATGGGCACAAATTCACACATAAACCTCTAAAATCTTGTGGAATCCTTCCCAAGAAGAGTGGAGGATGTTATAGCTGCAAACTTCTTATTAGAGTACATGGATTTGTATACAGTGTCATTACAGTCCCTGCTGGTGTAATGGTCAGATGGCTAATTACTTTAGTCAATATAGTGTCTATTTTACAGGCTATAGGAGCTGGTTGAATCCAAACAAGCTTAATACTTCCTGCAGTTGGGTCAGAACAAGGTCTGTTAAAGTCTGAATAAAAGCAGACTGAGACTCAAGCAGGCATGGTGTGGTTGATTCGTCCAGACCTTTGTCCGTTTAATTGAAAGCTTTCACACCAGTGCAAACATATTGCACCAACTCAGCAAACAGACTTGTGTTTAACAGAACCAAACAGGTTAGGTGTGACAGCAACCTCACTAATGCTATCCTTTGGTTTCTATAGATGAGTCAGGAGGCCAAAAAATAGTGGTTGCCATATTGGAATTGAAGTCTCTGCCTTACCTTCAGTCAATTTAGAAACAGTAAACAGGTGGAGTTGGGGTGGACCTATGGCATCCTGGCAAACAGCTATGGGCTTACCTGTGAGTCAACTCAGCCACGGCCCTTGTTATGCAAATCTATGCTGAACTCATAGTTTGAGCGACAAGCTCTAAAAGAAAGATAAAACTAATGAAATGAGCAAACGTGAAATTTGACATCTGCACCAGGCTACAGACATGTTAATGTGCTGTAAACTGGTTGGTGTAAAGACGGTGGTTTAATATGACATAACATGGATTCTTTGGCCTCTGTAGCCAAGTTTTTTCATTTTCAACACCAGATATCACCACTCTGTCTTTTTTCCCTTTTTTAAAGATTTTTTTTTTTGCCTTAATTACAGATATAGGACAGTGGACAGAGACAGAAACAGGGATGAGAGCAGGGAATAGCACATGTTGAATGAGCCACAGGCTGGACTTGAAGCTGGGCCACCACGCACATGGGGCGCAGCCCAACCACTAGGCCATCTGCGCTTAACCACTTGGTCTTTTAACCTTGTGACTAAGTGGACACCAGGATAACTGACCAAGAATAAGAGCCTCTTATACTGCTCCCGCAGTGATAAATCTTTATGATCCTTGTCAGAGGTAATAGTCTGATGTTTGAGTAAACACCAGATTGTTGTGGTCCAGTCTGCCTCTGTGTCCACCTCAGACAAACTTCTCTCTTTAGCCGTCTTCTGACCTCTTTCTCCACTCCTTACTCCCACAGAACAACTGTTGCCTTGGTAACCCCTTAACCAGGGCACAATCACTGACCAGCAGGAAGTGTGGAGCACGTCGGGCTAATGAGAGCGTCCGTGTGAGACTGGGTGTGTTCGCAGCAGGTGGGAGACCTCTGCGTCACTCTGACAAAGGGGTTTTCCATGTTTTTATGACGGTGGGAATGTTGTTCCACAGTTCCAGGCTATTTTCTTTTTTCCTGTCGGGGTTATGCATTATTTCCAACATCTATTGTGTGTGATCTCTTTAAAACATTTCCTCATTCCACAGCATGTCTAAACAGAGAATATCAGTCTTTTTTTCTGTTTTCTTTCTGATAAAGAAAGAATAACTCACTTGACTGGAATAATTTGATTTGATCGATCAAATCTATGACATCACCTCATCTAAGAGCAGTTAACCTCGCTCACCCTGCTGCATTCCTTCAAATCATTTCTCATGAACTGTAACAGCATCAAAACAATGACTTTTCCAGAGAATTCACTCCTAAAAACCAAAAATCAGCACAGAGTTTTTGACTAAGATTGATGCTCATATTACAGTTGTCTCGGTGGGATACGCCTGTAATCCAACATTTCCTCCAAGGATCTGTGCCTGAGCTGTTTCTGAAAGAGGACTGATTGCAGTTCACGTGTGTTTTTCAGTGTAATCTATCAAGCTCAAGGCTGAAGTGTTGTAATATTGAGTACGTACAGTCTGGATCAGGGGTTGCAGCAGGAAATGGCCTGCAGCCAGTTTGGCCCAACTTCAAGTAAGCGAGTAATTATATTAGCCTATGTTCTGGCTGATCTCAGACCTGATCTGCTGTCCTAACGCACACTGTAACACACAGCCTGGCTTTGCAGCAGCAGAGAGCACAGAGGATGTGAAAGATTAGCACTTGTTGATTTACGTAGAATCATATAGCCCTGATTTAAGGGGGCAAAGAAGTAGTTTTATATTTGCTGTTGGTAGAATTAGTAGATAATTTAGATAGATACAAATTCAAATGTCTACGGTGCCTACAAAAATATTCAACCCCTTAGATGTTTAGCCTTATATTGATTTCATAAATCAATCATATTCAATATAACAAGACTTTTTGGCAGTTTTTTTTTTTAACAGAAAAGCCTCTTTAATGTCAAATCAGATTTATATATAAATATTTAGCTCCTTCAAGTCAGTATTTAGTAGATGCACCTTTGGCTGCAATCACAGCGCTGGGTCTGTGTGGATAGGTTTCAATCAGGCTTGCACTTCAGGACACTGAAATTTTATGTAATTCTTCTTTGCTAAATTGCTCAACCTTTGTCAGTTTGCACAGGGATCAGGTGTGAACAGCCCCTATCAAGTCCAGCTGAAATTTTGTATTGGATTGAGGTCTGGGCTTTGAGTCAGCCACATTCACCTTGTTGTCCTTAAATAATTTCTGTGTAATTTTCTCTGTATGCCTTGGGTCATTCTCTTGCTGGAAAATAAATCTTCTCCCAAGCTGTAGATCTCTTGCAGACTGAATAAGATTGTCCTCCAGGATTTTACCATATTTTACCCTCTACCTTTACAAGCCTCCAGGCCACAGCATCACAGCATGATGCTGCCACCACTGTGCTTCACATTGGGGATTGTGTGTTTGTGGTTGTGCAGTGTTTGGTGACAACCAAACAGCATCTTATCTGAAGGGAATAAAGGATGTAGGTGTCTTGGTGGCCTCTCTCACTAGTCTATATCTTGCATGGTCCCTCAGTTTGTGAGAACAGCCTGATCTAGGCAGATTTATACATGTGCTATATTCCCTCAACTCCTTGAAGGATTTAACTGAGCTCCTGGGGATGTTCAATGCCTTTTCCCCTGACTTAGGCCCAAAATACACTGGCACCACACTGTTGTGGAGCGTCATTTGATGTGCGTCAGTTGCCGAGCGCAGCACCAGCCACCAGTCACTGCTGATCCGGGCACTTGTTACCAGAGCCGAGAGCCTGTGAAAAGTGAAAAAATGATTGGAATAGTGGTATTTCACCAAGAGCTGAGGACTCCTGCTTATTCTACACGTTGAACTAGAAATGGCTCTAAATTTCTGTTTCTGTACGCTCAGACAGAGCTGCTACTATGACAGCTAATATAGACAAAACTGTTCTCTCAGGAAAATACTTGCCAGCTGCGGTCAGCTGTGCTGGGACTAGGCCAGAGGTGTAAAGTGCCACAGCTTACACGTCCATGGGCACAGCTGGTGTGTTCTTATTCATAGATAAAGCTCTGGTGTGTTTTTGGCTTTATACTTTCCAGTAACCTTTTCTCTGACTTGCTTGGAGGGTTCTTTTGTCTTAATGGTGCAATGGTAGCCAGGAATACCAATTAATCAGTGACAGTTGTCTTCACACTACAATCACTTGAGCCAAAATTAGTCTGCTTGCAGTTGTTTCCATAAAGGGTGATAAAGCCAGTTAGTATGTTATGATTTTTTCTCATACGGTCGGGAAGGTTTCAAAGGCTTTTTTCCCTTAATAAATGGAATCATCATTTAAAAACTGTAATTTGTATTTACTTGGGTTATCTTTGTCTAATTAATTTGATGATCTTAAACATTTAAGTGTGACAAATGTGCAAAAACATAAGAAGGGGCAAATTCTTTTTCACAACACTGTAGTTAACCTGCCTTGTCTGCCATGTTGTTTTTGACTCCCCCTAAGCCCGGCCCGGTTCCAGGCAATGGGCCACATCAGACCGGCCTCAGGCTCGGGCAGATGATCTGGCCCCTACTGACTGCCACATTAGCTCTGATACAGAGCAGTGACATAGAACTAAAACAGTAAAGCTGTGGTTAAAACTATCAAAACACCAGGCTGTGAGAGATTAAAATGCTTCATGAGCCAAAGGAACAACTGTCTCATACACTGATCCAATCATTACAGCAGGGATTAGTGAAGCTTTAATGTTCTTTAACCAATTTTTAGCTAAGTCCTGAATTAAATTAGCGGTCTGAGGAATGACTAAAATGTGTTTGGACCTTCTAACACCTTCAGTAATCCTTCAAGGTGAGCCTTTGCAAATGTAAGCACAAACTATGGCTAAAAGCACACGTGTGGGCAGGCCTTGTGTCTTGGTTTTGGCATGTTGTCAACATTATTTCCATCTCTCTTTTCTTCCTCTGCTCCCAGCTGTTCATATCTATCAGACTGGACTCATTAGCAGAAGGTAATTAAGGTGCTGGAATAGAGCTATTGTACTGTTCAAACAGACTCCTACCCTCACACAGGAACACACATGCTCACAGTGACATCCACTGTGGTGTTTTTGTTCAGGCAGAGCAGCAGTGTAATCAGTCATGCTGCTGCAATACCTTAACCATGATCTGTTTGCAGCTGGATCACACTGAAGTCTTTAGGGGCTCCTCCCTGCTTTTATCTGCCAAAGTGTTGCATTAAAAGAAAAATCTCCACCTCGTGCTTTCAGACCCGACCTGAAACTGCAGCTCTGTGGGACCTGATCCTTTATAATGTCAGGAGACACCCTCCGTCTCAGTTATTAACCAACACTGAGCGAGTGCAGAGGGATCGGAGGGAATGAGCTGTGTATGATTAACAAGTGTTGACATGCGGACTAGCCTGCATGCAGTTTAGAGGAGTTTGTGCAAGCGTGTATCTAAAAAGCTTTGCTTTGCATGTGAACCTTATTGTCACTCCTTGTCTGTTTTGTTGTTAATATTTTCATAAGGCTGTAATTTGAACGACTGCACTGCAGGATTTGTCAGTGATGTTTTAAACAGAGTGTTGCATTCATATGATGACTTTTTCAGCTGTGTAAAGGATCAAGATTCAGTATTCAGCCATTACATTTATACCACTGAAGTGATGCATGAGGACTTAGCAACTTCATGGGCCAGCTTGTTGATGGTTGGTTGACGTTCATTTTGGCTGCATGTTCAGTGAAGAGAGTGGCTGTGTTAGCTTGGCATGAGATCCTAAATTAACCTTGCAAAGCAGAAAGACTAACCACATTCGGTGTCTTTCATCAGGGCAGTCCATCTTGCAAAACAAGCTGAAACACTCGTTCCCAGTCAGAGAATGAATCGACCAATCAGCATCATTTGAGGAGAACGAGGTGGTAGCTATGGGGTTGGGTAACTCTTTATTTCCCCTATGATACTAGTGCTACATAACTTTTTAAATGACACCAGTGCCTAAACGGTGCCTGAATCAATGCTTTTAAGAGACAAAATGTGACAATGGTCAACAACATTAGAAAATACTAAACATAAAAAACTAGAAAAGCACTTGAAGAGCGCAGACCTCCACGATTAGCCCCAACTCCCAATAGTAAGGAATCCTTTAAAAAATTCCTGGATCCAGACAGATCCAGAAAGATCCCAATTTGGCAAGGGGTAAAAAAACAAACTGGTGGTCTTCCTGCTGGGCATTTCTTCCTGTTGCACCTCCAACGGTGCCTATGCTTGCAGGTGTGCTCCCAGAATGCCTACTCCAGGAGATGCCTTCCTCAACACCTCTTTGGGCCTCAGCCGGTCATCAGTTGAGGACCACCCATCCTGGATGTTTCGCTCCTTTAAACCCGATACATCTCCCAGAGGCAGAGTGGTTGCAGGAACCTCTCTTTGTCACCTTGCTGATGCCCTAGGTGTTATTTTGCACCCAACTCTTCTCCTTCCTCCTCAGCCACAACCAGAAGCTGCCTCTTCCTCAGTTGGCTCTTTCAATGGTCTCTGATGCCCAGCTCCTGTTTATCCTATATCACAAATCAGAGGAGCGGTTAAGGAGCAAACAAAGACCCTACAACCCACTCCCACAGCCTCCCTGCACTCTGTCGCCAGGTCTGAGTATTTCGCCCGTTTTTGCTCATGGGCAGCACCCAGACCCTCCTCCCATGGGACAGTAAGTTCCACTAGCAGGGCCATTTTGTTAGCCGTGGACCATATCACTATGTCTAGCCAAAGAGATGTTTCGACAATCTCCATCCCAAGGTCCACTTTCATGCTCCATCCATTGCCAGGTGAGAGGAGCCTTGCTGTGCTTGCCAGATGGTGGAAGTTACAGCAACAAGATAGGGTGTGATATGTTGATGCATCAGGAAGCTGAGCCTACGCTGGGGGATATTCCACAGGTCAGACCATGACATTGGCCTGTCCAGGAGACGTTCCCATGCTGTCCACCGCCCCCACAGCTCTTGGACACTGCTTTGATGTAGCCTTCCTGCCCTGCACTTGCTACTTTTGCCACCACCATGGCTTTCCTTAAACTGGCACTGCATCACAGACAACTCTAAGCAAATAGAACAAGGAAACATGCAAGCAGAGCAGGGATGTTGCACAAACAGCAAAATGAATAAGACCTTTATGCTATGTTGAAATAAGACAAGTGTAGGCCTACAAAAATGTACATCGATTCTGTAAGATATTTTGTGCCTTTCGTTGGAGTGGTAGGGTTGTGTTGAGGTGGTAGCGTACTGAAATGAAGCACTGAAATCTGTGTTTTGCTTTGGCTTGGTAGGTATTGGACATGCACCAGATTTCAGTGCTACTACTAACATGGGTTTAGCTTTGCTAGCAGTCTTATCAGAACTGGACAATTCCTTTTTTTTTTTTTTTTTAACAAGAAAATGGCTTCAAAGTTTGTTTGTTTTTTTTGGTGGAAAAGATGTGTCTGCTCTTCCTTGACCAGCTTCAGCAAGAGTTTAACAACAATTACAGCTAACCAAGCTTTTGTCACGTATTTTACTCCCCAGGTCAGCACATGCCCTCTCTGTCATACCCTTTTTTTTTAGCTTTGATTGGCCCATATTGAATGTGACTAAACACAGCATTTGTCTAATCATCCTTCAAGGTCTTTTTTGAAAGGTTCAGCCCTTCCCAGACACCGTTTATGGGCTGCTGCCCAGATGGATTTGATCCCATGCCAAGGATATTTCAAACAGTCTACTCAGCATGTCAGGTTAATCCTAAGGTGATTTGAGGGGATTAGTCTTTACTGGGAAAAGAAAAGTGTGACCCCAAGGGAATAATAGTCAGAAAAGGGAGGTATTCTTTTAACTGTTTTCACACATGCGCTCCTGAGTGGTGTGTGTGCACTCCTTGTGTGATTAAGTTTTCCTTCTCAGAAGGCTGGGTGGTGTGGCAGGAAGTACATGCATCGAAAGAATGCCATGCTTGCTTTGTTCACAAGATGTCAAAGATAGCAGGCAAAGTGAAGTACAACACTTTACCTTTGCATCAGTGCTAGGTGTTATTAAACATATCCACAGTATTAATTAAAGAGTGGAAAATGATGTGTGTATGAAGGATGAATCTGTTGTAATGAATAAACAACAGTTAAAATAGTTATGCACCGTTTGTAATATGAACACCAAACCCTTACTCATTTTCTGACAGTCTGACTACCCAAAGAACTTATTACACCGCAGGTCACACTTAAGGCCACCTCAGACCACACTAATTCAGCCAGATTTTGGCCTGACTGCACATGGCAGCTCACTGTTGAACCTCAGGCCCGATTTTGGGCAGCAGGAACGACAAATAGTCTTGTAGTGTGAAGCATCCAAGACGCCCACAGCCTGATTCAACAAGACTGGTATGTCCGAGTTTTTCTAGTTTGATACCCTGACCTGACGTCAACAACGTGTATCCTGGCACCTACCAAAAGGAGAGCATTTGCTCCTTATCTTTCTGTCATCATTTACCAGAGTGACATTATACAAGCCCACACTTATTCTCCCTCTTTGGATTTATGGGTACATACAGTGATTTTGATCACATTTAAGTTCTATTTGAAGGATATGCGGTGCATATTGTCCTCCTCTTGATACATCGGGTAGAGCCTATAATTGTTTATTTCTTTCTTCTTGTTAGAATCACATGAAGCATTTCTGATGTAGCTATGATTCACTCTCTTTGACCTACACCCCCGATGACCTGTGAACTCTCAGATGGTCGCAGTGATGGTGGTGACATCAGCAAACCATGAGCGGTCAGGATCCCACTTGTGGTGTGACCAGGCTGATTGGCCAAAACGGATTAAGATTTTAGTTGCATAGATGCCGTTGTAATCGACCAAAACATAGTGTAGTCTGAGCCAGCCTTTAGACATTTACAAACTGATGGCCATCGTATCGACTAATTCCATTCATGTGCATCTGTACACATTCACACATCACTAACGCAGCAGTGCGAGCAATTTGTGTTAAGTGCATTGTCCTCTAACATGCTGACGTGTGACTGCAGGAGCAAGCTGACCACCTCTACCTAACTGAGCCAAAGTCACTCATGAAGATGGCCTTGTGTTTTCCTTTTCCATTGATTTCATTACCTCTTGCGATGTGATAAATAATCGCTTACATTTTCAGATATTAGCCACAGCTGCTGTTGTGTTTTTGTTTCACGTGTTGCCAAATGTAGACTGTAAATCAAATTTCCCTCGTGAGACATAAAGCACTGAACTGAACTCAGGCCTGAAATTATTTGGAGAATCATGGTTAGCAGACTTACGGCAACAATTTAAATTTTCATCCCATCATTCAGCCTGTTATTCCCATGTCTGCTGCTGTGCTCTGACATAGCCTGTCTGCATAGTTTGACCATAAACAGACTCGAGGGAGGCTCAGCAACACACAAGAATAACACGCTGCAAATGCAAATATGCACACAAGCAAAGATGTAACCGGAAGTCTAGACTTATTTTAGTGCTAATGCAAATTCCACCTGCTCCATCGAGTGAATAGAAATGCAAAACAGCATGCTACCCAAACAGTTTTAAACTCTAGTTTAATTTCAGCTCAGTATGGAAGTCATTAAACTGAGCATAGAATGCCTCAGCGGTTTGAACGTGTGAACTGTCGGCTTGAAGAAAGAGGATTCTTTGACGCTCTTTGTGCTGTTCAATTTAACAGCATTGTACCACAGACCACAACACACGCACGCACTTTGGCACATCCGCACCAACCACTGAGTGTCACTGCCAAGACAGGCTTCCTGCAGCAGCTGTCTTTATGCCTTTAACAAAAGACATGTGTGTTAAGGTGGATAGGAAATCAGTTTAATGCACTGGAGATGGGCAAACACAGAGGGATGGATGAAAGTGAAATGAGATAAATATGTTTAGGAGTCATGAAGGAGGATATAAAACCATGTGTAGTTACATTGCAGTGGAAAGTAGTGGAGAAAGGTGAAGAAAAACTTAAATGTATAGAGTTAAAGGGAGGAAGGATGAGTAGGAGGGGCTCAAAATTCACAGTGAACATCTCTGTATGTGCCTGCACGTATACACGTTAAAGTGATTTATGTATGAACCATCAGGATGTACCTTACGATTGGAAGAGGAACAGGAAAGGAGGAGGCTTCAGCAGAACAGTAAGAGTATATTTTTGTCAGGAAGCTGCATTTTCTGACATGCAGAGAGGGTGACATCTGATGCCCTCATGCTGTGTGTTTATGAGACTGTGTCCACTCACATGTTCATGTGTAGGACATGATGTTAGGAGGTTCAGGGAGAAGGAGAGGCGTGGTTGTTTTCAGGGCTTCTGCTCTCTGGAGTCATTGAACTTTTGCTTCTGAATGCTCAAAACGAATTAAATAGATAACAGAAGTCCTGATCACCTTTAACTCCTTTTTGATTGCTGAGTCTTTTGAATTTTATTGAAAAGCTAAATTTTGATTCCTAACCTCAGGGGGAGTTTTGGTAACAGGATCATATGGTCTCAATGAAATCAACCACAACAGCTCATTTTTTTCAATGGACAACAGTATTATGAAGAGGAGGAGTTTCATAGGCACGTTGGAATCACAGAAATTCTCATAGGAAGGAATGAACTTTGAGTTGGCTTACCTCCATCACTGCACATAAGTTAAAATGAAGGTTATTCTTCTCTTTTTTCCCTTTTATTAGCTGCATCTAAATAGAAGACATTTCTGGACAGTCAGCTAAAGATGTCAACCTCCTCCATGTTTGTTCGCCCACGAAAACCATGTTTGATTACATAAGTTTCTATAAGATATCACGTGTCAGGAATCTCCTCTTAGACACTGTAACAACAACATGAGATTTTGGAGTGTTTCTGTGGGAATTTGTGCCCATTCATTCTGTAGAGCATTTATGAGGTCAGGCACTGATGTTGGAGGAGAAGGTCTGGCTTGAACTCTCTGTTCCAATTCATCCCAAAGGTGCTTGATGGGGTTAAGGTCAGGCCTCTTTGGCCTTCCGTAACTATTGCAACAAAGCTGGAAGTATGGCATGGGCCAAAATGTCTTGGTATGCTTAAGCATTAAGATTGGCCCTAACTGGAGATAAGGGGCCTGGCCCAAACCCTGAAAAACAGCCCCATATCATTACTGCTCCACCAAACTTTACAGTTGGCACAGTACTGTTCTCCTGGCATCTGCCAAACCCAGACTCCCTCATCTAGGAGAGTGATTCATCACTCCACAGAACACATTTCCACTGCTCCACAGTCCCGTGTCTGTGCACTTTACACAACTCCATCTGATGCTTGGCTGGGACTTGGTTTTTGAGGCTTGCATGCAGCTGCTTGGCCATGGAACCACGTTCATGAAGCTCCCGACGCAGTTTATGTGTTTACATTAATGACAGTGGAAATTCAGGACTCTCCAGCTATAGAATCAACAGAGCATTGGTGACTTTAACGCACCATGCACCTAAGCAGTCATTGACTGAGCTCTGTGAATTTACGCAGTCCTCTGCTTCATGGCTGAGTTGCTGTTGTTCCTAAACGCTTCTACTTTCTTATTATATCACGTACAGTTGACAGAGAAATTTCCAGCAGGGATGAAATTTCACAAACTGTCTTATTACAAAGGTAGCATTCATCACAGTATCACACTTTGAGTCACTGAGCTCTTCAGAATTTTGTATCACAAGTGTTTGCAAATAGATACTGCAAAGGTACACCATGCTAATCCGCTGCAAAAATTGACTAAACAGTTCCGAAATTATAAGCAAAAACCATCAAAATACTGAGCTGTGGAGTGACAGAGTAATTCCCAAAGGACACTCATTATGCGCCTTTCACATTAGACATCACAGAATTTATATTTAAGAAAAAAGTTGACCAGTTGAGATTTAAGGCATCTTTATTTTCTCATTTACATTTTCCCTCCCTCCTGACCCACACTATGATGTCCTTTTTAGGATAACAGTATTTGAATCCCATGAATATACATGGACCATTTGTTCTGGCTCATTTCATTTGAATTGAAGCCATACTCCATACATAACCAGTTTCTGACACTCTGTCTTTCCTCATTAGTTTCTCTCTGAGAGTAAACAGCTGATCCTGTGCTGCTTGTCATTTAATCTCACAGCCAGCTTGCTCTCATATTGTGTGTTTTTGTTGTGGTGATTGGACTCGTTGGTAGATGCCCGGGTGGGAACATCTGGAAGGGAAATATTGAAAAATAGTAAGATTACCAATTAGATATACTGGCCTGGGAAACTGGGAATGCATACAAAGGAACGTTCTAGCAAAGGCAGGACACCGAGGGGAAATGAGGGTGTGTACAGTGTTTCACAAGTTTCAACCCGGGGGTGATGTCTGTATTGTTGTATAAGTTTGTCCACTGAGATGACTGCTTTTTCGTTCTTTGATCATTTGTTTTGGATTACAAATAGCTGTTTGTCTTTGACAAATTTCTGTCGTTTCACACATCTCACAGATTCTCTCCAGAGGATATCATTTCACAATAATTGCACATTTCATGACAATATCTGAGACCACTTTTGCTGCAGAGCAGTTCAGCCTTATTTAACCCCATCGTTGGATTTTAGTCATCATAGCCATGACAGACAGCATAAGTATGTTGCTGTTGGCCTCCTGCTGTCTGCTCCTCACAGGGGAACATAGACATCCCATGAGGCCGTGCTCTCCACCCTTATGTTAACTAAACAAAGTGTCCCGATGACTCAGCTTTGACATTACCACATCGATGAGGCTAATAATGATGAGTCCATACACAGCTAATGTAGTGTAGTCAGCAAACCCTTTAAAGTCCTAAATCCTGCGTTCAACCCAACTTTCCATGTCAGGAAACGACTCAGACTTGAAATAATCCAGGCTAGAAGCAGGATTAGCAAAAGAGCATTAAGAGCTTTTGTTATATTTGAGCTAATGGATATATGCTCATCACTCATACACTATACTGACTGAAGTATTTGGGCACATCTGTTAAGTACTGAATTCAGGTGTTTCAATCAGACCTGTGCCACAGGTGTATAAAATCAAGCACCTCTCCATGCAGTCTTCATTTGCAAACATTTGTGAGACAAAATGGGTCATAAGTAATATCACGGCAAGTGGTATTATCAGAAAGTGGAAGCATTTAGGAATAACAGCAACTCAGCCACGAAGCAGAAGACCAAATTAATTCACAGAGTGGGGTCATTGTCTGCTACAGTGTATGGAGCTTAAAGAGTTTTATTCCCTGTTTACACGGAGACGGGGGCATTTTGGAAAACTTCCACTCTGGAGCCCGTTTCCAGCAACTTGCATTTTCAGGCACCAAAACGCCGTTGCCGTGTAAACGGACAGCCAAAACGCTGTCATTGTAGTGTAAATGGGGCCTTAAACTTCCACTAGCATTAATGAAAGCTCAAAAACTGCAGCAGGAGCTTCATGAAGGGAAAGTTCATGTATATAAAGATAATATCATTACATTCCCTGGTGGTGTTATCATCAGGGGGCCATATATTTTGTCCATTTAGTACATTATATTTTGAAACCCTCTTCCTCTTTAGCCCTAAGGGAATTTATTTTGCAAACTTTTTTGACCTCAGCTCTTTAAAGGTCAAACTCTGACAACCCCACTTGAGTTTGTGCAGCATTGTAACATCAGAGGAGAATTTTAGAAGATCTTGTGAGATGACTAACAAGAGAAAGCTTCAAGACTTTGCAGGAGAAGGGTGTGTCAAACACAGAGACATACAAACACTGGAGGCAGATGAGAAGAAAAAAGAGTCAGTGCTTTTTAATGGTGTCACTTTTAAAAATGTTTCACCCACTGAATCAGGTCAGAACTGTTGGTGTGTGTATGAACTTTCTCACAATTGTGTCATCAGATTTTTTACAGGATCAGTTGATGCAGAATTGCTGCAAAAACCTTGCAGAAAAGTAAAACCATCCTCCCGTCAGTGTTTCCCAATAACTACAAGCTATTCAGATAAAAGAGTTTCGAACTGGACTGTACACGTTTATTCATGCTGTTAAAAGGCTTTTAAGAATGGGTGATGATGGGAGTTCTTTGTGTTCTGCTGTTGAGTTTAAGAAGACACACGAGGAGCTGCAGCTCTTCATACTGATGCATTGGCTTACTCTATGAACCAGATGGTTGCTACTTGTTGGCCACATATGAAACATGATAACAATCCATTAGTGACCCATAACCCATTCAGACTTTCTATCTACTCATTTCTGCTCATCACACACCATCACCCAACGCCCTCTTATTCTCCCATCAACATTACTAAGGACATTAGAAGTTGCTTCCTAACAATGGATGTACAACGAGGTTAAAAAAAATGCTTGCACAGCAACCTGTGTGGCTGTGAACTTGTGAGACCAGGGCTTTCAGGGTCAGTCCTCCTCTGGATCAAATGTGTTGCTGAGATTGATAAGATTCTGTACAACCTCACAGTTTACACACAACAACACACTGCCACGTGTGCACTAACACACACATGTCTTTGTCCTTCTGTCCGTTAGCGAATCAATCAGCCGGAGTTAGTGTGGTTGTTAATTGTGCATCTGTTTCAGTACAAAGACCTTCAGAAAGCCTTCATGAGCTCATTAGGGGAGTTCTGGCTTCACAGAGAGCCGGGACCACCGCCAGAAGAATACTGTCATGATCCTGAAGCACATCTATCATCTATACAAACTCCCCCTCAACGCATGAACCCGTCCTCACATATCAGACTCACATACCTACTTTCATCTTCAGCCTGTTTTATTTTCCTTCACTTTATTTTCAAATGTTTTTACACTCTCGTGAATAATGAAGAAACCCACAACCATTTATAATGATTGTGTTTTTTTCTCGTCTATCATAAACTTGGGGCCCTGTGAGGCCCTTCTTCTTTTCATCTCTCTCAGTGTTATGTACGTCACTATTTGCATTATAGCATGGGTCGCATATAGGACACCCATCCTTCAAAGTCTATAAATCACAGAGAACAAGGACTCAACAGCACATACCGCTCCTCACAAATACCAAGTTCTTTAATAACACCTAAATTTAACATGGTAGCATGCCAGTCCCGTGTTACAGCCTAGTTAAGACTGCAATCTGCACTGTGAACAGAGTTAACTAGAACAAACTTCACTGCACTAATGTTCTGTTTCTGTATCTATTTGATTATCTTCTCCACTGATAAACAGCCTCACATTTATACACTGAGCTTTTAACTAAAATAAATGAGAACCCCCAGAGTGAAGATTTGTTTTTCCTCCACAATAAAACAATAACGTCGGGAAAAGCTTGAGCAACAAGCTAATAGGTGAGAAAGGGAACAAAAAAAATAAAAAAAGAAAAAAGCCGTAGTAAAAAAAAAAAAACTAGTCTGTTTCATGGTTCTCTAAAGGAAGGATATGTAATTTTAACTAAAGTTACTCAGGCTCTATGTTGAATAAACTCTTCTGTGACCAACTTGTTCTTTTGGCTCGGTTAAACTTGGGGTTTAACTCGAGAGTCTTTGGTTTCAAATCTTTAACACCAAGTCTGAACTCTTTTCTGACTTTGAAAGTTAGACCCTTTATCAAAAATCAACCCTTCAATCATTCGTCTGAGCCAGTCTCACCACTTTTAAACATAAGTGGGAGAAAATGTTGAACCTGGCTTAATTTGACCTCATTCACCTTAAATAATGTGAACTTGACTCAACTGTTTACATCAAGGTCCATAAAGCTCAAATAAAATATTATTTCTCTGATTGTTTTCCAGATAACTCTTAAAAGTGAAACTCTGTGAGTGCTTTGGTACCTGATCAGTCCAGATCCTGCATAGAGTCCAGACTCTATACACAGGGGTCGTGACTTTCAGCATGTTAAGTGTTCTGGTCTCTGAGTTGCTTGGACTGTTCTTTTGTCTTCACAGTGTAATGGTAGCCAGGAATATGGATTAACCAGTGGCTAGACCTTCCAGACACAGGTGTCTTTATAATACAATCACTTGAGACACATTTACTGCACTCAGGTGATCCCCATTTCACTGTGAGACTAAAAGCACCAATTAACCTGACCTTTGTTGAATTAGGTCAGCCTTCTTAAAGAGGGTGACTATTTATATGTTCAAGTATTTACCTTGGTATTTTCATTTATTTCTCATTACTTTGTAGGAATCTGTTTTTAGTTTGAAGTCAAAGAGGTTTCTTTGTAAATTTTTTTTCATCAGACAGCCAAATGATATCGACCATGATTGATTTTTAAACTGAATAAAAGGGTCAACCATCCAAGGAGGTGAATACTTTTTACAGGCACTGTACATATCAGCAGGATTTTTGCTGTATACAAGGTAAACGCTCTCTGTTGATGACTATAGGTAGGTGGAACTTTCTCCATACTGTCGGCAAACCAGCTTCTAGTGATAGTATACAAAACATGGATAAAAATCCATTATAATTCAAGCATTTAAACATGATCCACAATGCTGACACTGTGTGGAGAAAGACAATCAGCGGTTCGATTTCCTCAAGACCTGAAACGCATCAAAAGAAATCAGATGAAACTTCTTACAAAAATCATGACATTTAAAGTTTTTTTTTTCTGCTCTTAAAGAGAGAGACCTGACAAACCATACTTTTGATCCTCTTTATGAAGCTTGACTTATCATTTCTTCAAACTTAACTCTCTTTAAGTGTGAGAAAACCATCTTCAAATGAGTTTCTCTTTTGGGCTTATACAGCCAAGGTAAATGACTGGACTCATCAGATAAACAATAATCTTGTCGAAAGTCATTTTACAATTACTAGAAAAAATAGCCTCTGTTCCCAGAGATATAAAGCATCTATCAGACCTCTTAGATTGTATTCTGTCACCTCACTTGTACCAATCCACCCATCCAACAGCTACCCCCCAGCTTCATAGCTGTAGCTGCATATTCCACAGTATTTTGGGCTGGATGTTGCTCAGTAGGTAGAGCTGAGAAGTCTGGGGGTTCAGTTCCCAGCTCCTGCAGTCACATGCTGCTGTCATTAGGTGAGACTCTTAACCCCAGTGTGCTCCTACTGCTGTGTCAGTGGCATGGATGCAATTGAATATAAGTTTAAGCTGATGGCCTCTCTACAAAGCAGTCTTCTTTATCAGTGTGTGAATGTGGAGTGAATGGCCGTGAACAGGTCAGTGTGACCTGTAGAGTGAAAAGCACTTTGAGTGGTCTGATGGTGAGGAATGTGCCGTACAAGCCCAAGTCCATTTCCTGTTTTACCATTTTCCTCTAAAAGAAGAAGAGCCAGTCAACTGGTGCAACCAGCATGTTTGTTGTGTAATATAATTTAGGGACTGAGGGAAGAAGATGATCATTTTATTGACTCATTTTGTTGTGTCTTTGGTAGCATGGGATCTTGGGACACATAAATAACAAAACTACTATATTCTAGTACAAATAAAGCAAAACAAAAAGGCCATCTAAAGACTGATAAAAGAAAAAGATTATTCAGACAGTCCGTACTGCTCAATGCTCCAGTAGCCGTTAAATCCTGAAATTCAGGAGTTTGTGTCTTGTGTAGACTGTGTGGTTTTGGGGTTTACATGCTGCTGTTGTCCACGTCGTTCATCAGATCATGAACTGAGAGCCTGAGAGATAATGAGAGTCTTTCCAGATGTTGGTCTCGCCGTAGTTTGTCGTCTTCCTCTTACACTGACAGCAGCGTCTGTACTGTGACAGCTTATCTACCAGGAGCTCACCAGCAGACCTGATGAAAAAGAGACAGAGCGAAGGTTGAATGAAGTGGGCTGTGACGCATCTTTAGGTCAGACAGCAGAAAAGCACATTACATTACAATCAGATGAATGTTGAGGCAGATCTGACTGTGAAAGGATGAGGTTATTGGTTAAATTAGCAGCAGGTTGAACATTCAACTCTGAGGTCTAAAGGTATTTCATCGATTTACACATTATTTTTTAATTCACCCTTTTTAAGGTACTTTCAAAGAACACAATACCCAGGTGTTGTATATCAAAATTTTCAGGACAATCTCAGCTTATGCACACTGGGGCTCATTCAGTCCTAGAGGACTGTGTAAAGAGTTATTTTAGCCCAAATCCAAGTTCTAAAAATGTTTGAATCTCTTGTGAAAACACACCTTCACTCATGTGGTTGAATTTTTTTGGTGCTTGATTAAGTTTTACCAAAGTGTTAGCTTTGCACAAGTAGTGGGATATACTGTATGAATAAAAATAACGAGTAAGTGCAGAAAACATGTCTACAATTAAATGTTGTCATATCGTTTTATAGCGTAAATGTTGTCTGTCATTCTGTTTTCCCCCAAATGAAGCTGTGTCATCTTCATCACTGCTTCTCAGTATTTATTCCAAGGCTTCTGCAACATTTAAATCCTTATTCGATATCTTCTGCGATCAACAGGTCTTATTCTCTCCTCTCGCTCCGGTCTCTTGCCTTTACTCTCCTGCAAAACTCCGATAGGGAGGGCCTTATGGATTCCAGAGTGCCGATTGGTTGGCAAAAGAAAGATTCAACCAATTATGTATACACAAGTTGATGTACAAAGGATTCATCCAGTGATGCACAGTGAGAGGTGGCGGCATGTGCTCATTGCTCTCTTATTGACCCTGTGACTCTGGCTGTCAATCACATGGGATGGTACGTGAGGGTGGAAGTAAAAGATGAGATTGTCCCGTTCATGGAAGTGTTTAAACCACATTTCTACAACATAAAATGACAAAGTTATTAATAAAAATGTAGGGGTAATGTGCCAGCGAGTGTGCAGACCTCAAAGGGTTAACAGCAAACCTACAGTATGTGAATAGTTCATTATAGCCTTTAAAATAAAACAGTTTGACGTTCTATTAGGTGAATTTGATTTCTACAGTCTAAGATAGCTGGTTAGAATGAATCAGTGGTGTCTTTATAATGTGTAAAGCTAGAAGGAGAGTTGGAGAGTGCGGACCTCTGCCAAGACCAACAAGTCTTGCTTATTTACAAGTCAAAGAAGCAGTTTTTGATTCTTATTTAAGAATCTTTCTCTTCTCTAAATTGTATTAGGCTCAGGTAGCTTTTCTGTAATCCCAGTAACCTCAGAACTAAAGTGAGGATCATTCATTTCTTTTCGGTCAAATATGCAACACCTTTACTGCTAGTTAGACTACACTGTAACTTTTAGGTCAGTGTATGAACGTAACATCTTCTGACATGAGCAGATGTAATGAGAAGAGTGCTAATTGTTAATCCAAAAACCTCAGGAAGCGTTTCTCCTCTTCTTCTCGTTGGTGTTTGAGCTTCACACTGCGACTCCACTCGTCCTCTAAAGATTTACTGATGTCCCGCTGCTTCTCAAAGCGATTGATGCGACTCAGCGTTAACCTGGAGGAATAAAACACCAGAGAGACACACTGTGAAAGCTTTCAAATAGATAATCATTATGTCTAACGCTGCTGCTTCCTCATAGTCTTCTACAGCCTTCTTGTTCTCTCCATACTCACTCCGTTTTGTTGTGTTTGAGCATTTCTTTTTCTTTCTCCAGCTGTTCAAGGCGTTTGTGTTGGTCTTCTGTTTTCTTCTGTGTGGCGGTGTTGAAATTTACCTGAAAAACCTGCAAGGATGCAAAACACACTGCAGATTTAGATAGTAAATTTATAGTTTCAGACGAGGATATTTGTGGGCCAGAACAAACAGAACCCAACAAAGTGTACAATATGTTCTGTGACAATGCTTCCCAAACTTACATGTGCTGGGGTCCAGTTTGAAACCTGCATTTGCACGCTCACAAAGTTTGTGTTGTGTTCTTTGCTAATACTTATCTCTTTATTTGTCTTTAAAGGCACTGATGAATTCTTATTGGCTAATCAGGAAGTAAATGGCTTAGAGGAATGCTTAAAAGAGTCATGTCTGCTATTTTAAAACAATTTAAACCATGACACTGGTGCTCTATATCAGACATAAACAGTACATTCTGAAAGTATTCAGACCCCCTTCACTTTTTCAGTTTTGTTATGCTGCAGCCTGATGCTACAATAAATTAAATTCTCTTTTTCTCTCATAAATCTAACCTCAGTGGCCCATCATGACGAAGTAAAACAGAATTTCAGACTCATCTCAGCAACAGTTAAGAGAAACGGAAGGAACCTGAGCTAGATTTGAGATGTTTTTGCAAAGGGTCTGAATACTTATTTCAATGTGATATTTCAGTTTTGCCTTTTTAATACATTTGCAAAAAAAAAAAAAAAATCTGTTTTCATGTCATGTCATTACGGGGTACAGAACGCAGATTAATGAGAATAAAAAGGAATTGAAGCGATTGTAGCATCAGGCCTCAACATAACAAAATTTAAAAATATTTAATATTATAGTTAAATATTCTGGGTATATTTGTTTTAGATATGGGACTTGTTTCAAAAATAATCATGTGATAAAAATGTATTTATGGACATTTAAAATAAGATTTTAACTTCTAAATGATGTTTTTTTTTTTTTTAATGAACATGGCCTCTGCCAACCTGCAGTGTCTCCCTTGCCCACAGGGGGGCTGCAGCCCACACTTTGGAAAGCACTGCTCAATGTGTCTGTTTGCTTTACTTCAGCCGCCAGCATCGCTACCTGTCAAGTGATGTTAGTTAGTCCTCAGGAAAATATTAAAATCATTAACATCAATAATACAAAAGCAATGGTCAAGCTATACTCCTTTGTATATTGCTAAAAAATAAATCACCACCCATTCTTTTGGAATTGTCTGCCTTTTTTACTTTGTGCAATTCTAAATGCAAGACTCAATACTGAGTATTTTTGCTGGATTTTCCCCAGTTGCAAAAGCAAACACAGGGAAATTAAATAAAACATTGGAAACAGCTGCTACTGCAGGTATTCCTGGCATCTGCACAATCTTTAAATCGAAAAGTAAACACAGCCGACCTTCTGTGCCCGTTCCCGGCTCTCGGCGTTGCAGACTGCTGTCTCACAGCGGGGGATTGCTGAGCTGTCAGACTGGCACTGTGGAAGGTCCGTGCTCTTTTTATCACTCATCTTTAAGACAAAGAAAATGATTTTAGTCACCATGTTGCCACAGCATGGATCATGCAAAATCACCTCTTTTTCACATGAGACAAGGAAACAGGCGAGGCTGATAGAATGACATAAAAGTGAAATGCTGCTGAGACTGAAGGATAACATGACGTACAAAGTGGGTGTAAATAAAAAGCACATGTCAGGCATTCTCATAATTGTTCCAAGTGCATCTGAGTTCAAATAAGCAGAGCGTGTGGGGGGCCTGATAGCAAAAGCTTGGTTAAACTTTGTCACTATCTGTGACCTGGCTGTAACAAACAACTACTTACCCATGTGTTTTAGTGGTTTAAAGTTCTAGTGATGTCTACTGATTCAACCTGAAACCGTGTTAAAATAACAACCTGTCCCTCACTGTTAGGATGGGACTGGGAATCATTTACAGTCATGCAAGGTAACATCAGGTTTTCCAGACTTTTTGAAACAACTCAGCCTCTGCTGTATCA
The DNA here is from genome assembly GCF_018320785.1 of Cheilinus undulatus. Taxonomy (NCBI): domain Eukaryota; kingdom Metazoa; phylum Chordata; class Actinopteri; order Labriformes; family Labridae; genus Cheilinus; species Cheilinus undulatus. The sequence goes on along the minus strand of NC_054865.1, from coordinate 45,047,279 downwards.
GTGAATCCTCGCTGAGCTGTTCTGTATTTGCAAAGCAGTTGAAGCATCCTCTTTTGTTTTGTGGTGCTTTTTTATGTTACTAACATCATCTCTTAAAATATTAGGCACTTTAGTGAACTAATGAATCATTCGATTGGTTGCGGTTAGAGTTTGCATCTTGTAACACTGCACTGTAACATCATAGTTGGCACAGTATAGAACTAAACTGTATAGATCCTTAATGACTGGCCCCATGGATCGACCCATTGTCGTAGGTACCCTGTCTAGCTACTTGAGTCAGGATGGGGATGATATCTGATACCAGGACTGGATCAGTGTATCCTTAGATAGGGCTCACTGCAAGTGAGTAATTTGGAGGGGGCACTGAGTGTGCTGAAGCCTGTGAGACAGAAACATGAAAACAGCTCTAAGAGTCTGTCTGGCAGCCTGCCTAGATGTGTGTCCTTGACTGGCAGGATGGGAGGTAACCTCTCTGCTGCCTTCCTTTGACCTACTGCCTTCCTCAGTCCAAGCAAAAACATAGCAAAACGTGGACATCATAATATACTAGAAATATATATCACATAAAAATGGAATTGTTTCTTGCCTGAGTGTCTAGAGCCTTCTTGTAGTTGGTGGTTCTCTCATGTTTCTGCTGCAGCTGCTGAGCCTTCTGCAAAGCTAGTCTAGAACAAACATGATCATGAAACATCCGTTATCACAACAGGTTAATGTCTGGAACAGACACAGATTTAGACTCACTCCTGGACCAGCTGAAGCTGGTCGAGATGCTCCATGAGGAGACGGTTCTGCTGGTCCTGAGCCTCATGTTGTCGTCGGCTCTCTATCTGACTCTGCAGGTCGCTCATGTAGCGATGCTGTTGGGTCCTCCTGGCAGGAGTGAGGGGCCGGGATGGGAAGATAAATGAAGTCTAAATACAGAAAGCAGCAAGAAGATAGTTAAGTTTTACATGTCATAGTTAGATGACAAATGCAATGGATAATTAATGTCATCCATTGCCAGAACAGGGATGAGGGGGAGTGGTAGTGTTACCCATTAGGGGGCAATCTTTTATGGCAGAACACAAGGCCAGTGGCAGAAAATAACTGCAGTCCATCACAAGTAAGCAGCAAAAACCAGATGATATACAGTGGCAGAAGGACAGCTTACAGTAGTAGTTCATGCTTCCCTCCACTGTTTGCATGGCAACAATAAACATGCTTGTGTTGTCATGGCGCCTCTGTTGATACTTCTGTTACAATTTTAAGAAATCAGTTTCCCTGGCTTTAAAAACTGATGGAAACATTTGAGATTACTGTAAAATATGTTCATGTTACAGTGAAAAACGAATTTTAAAAATCAGTTTGACATTTCAGTGTAAAAATTATACATATTGTACCTTTTAATGTTCAGTAATACTCACAGGGAAGTGAGGAAAGAGAGTCTTCTCCTTCTTCTGTTCATTCATTTGCAGGTTGAATGTAGCCACCTGCTTTGCATGCTGACGCTGCTCATTCAACTTTTCCTGCCATCAAACAACAAAAAACACTTTTATTTTAAATGCACTGAGAAAGAAATCCTCTGAGCATAAAGTAGCATAAAGAGAAAGCTTTTTCAGTTTGAACTGAAACAATACTGGCAAAAACAACATGCAAGAGACTTGATGTGGTTCAGTTTGGACTTTTAATGACCCACATATGTGCTGCTGAGGGAATGAAACCGTTTTCTGAGCTCTCTGACCCCAAACACTCTGGAACCACCCGGACTTTTCAGTTTTATTATCCTGGGTATTTTCATTGTACAGGATTTTATTGCAGCCTTTAATTGACCTGAAATATTAGTTTGAGTTTTATTTCACTCCTGCTGTTGGGTGTGTGGGACAAAGTGTTTCATTTTCAGTCTGTTTCACAAACCTTTTTAACTATTAACCATGCAAAAATCCCCACTGCTCTGAAATTTCACTCATGATATACAACAAGGAGAGAGAGAGGCAGGCTGAGAAGGAGTTCATTGCATTTAAAGAGATTCACAACAAAACCAAAAGGGTCAAAATGGGGCATGATATGTCACCTTTAAAAGCTATCCAAAACGAAATACTTAACATAATAGACTCATTTAACTCATTACATCCCACTTTCACACACCTGCTCTTCCTTCATGAACTGTTTGTCTCTATGTTGTTCTTGAAGCAGTAAGAGTTTCTCCTGGGCTTTCTCCTCGGCCTCCTGCTGCCTCCTCAGGTACACAGGAACATTTCTCTTGGCCCGCTGCATACAAACGTAACACAGCTCCTGTAATGGTCAGAGGAAATGTAAATGTAATAATAAATAATTGATAGAAAATGCATTTTTGTCAGACAGACATCTGAACTTCCCACAAAAAAAATGAAGATCATTTATTTCAGGCTCTTCATTCCAAATAATAAGCAGTTTAGCCCTCCATCCTTTCATTTCTCCAGCCACCTCCCCTTCCTAATAGATAGGCTGACACTACAAGGACATCCCATGGAAGATATAACTCACTGAAAAATCACTAAAACCTCTAAATTTAACTTTCACAGCTCCAGCAGAAGAGTGACTCCACCCTAAACCCCATCTTGACTTTCAAAGACAACAATTAAAGTCAGTATAAATCTATAATAACACACACAAAGTAAAAAGATTCACAAGTATACTGTATCTACTCACTCACCTGTCCAGCCCGGGTGTGGCCAGAGCAGCTGAGAGTCACATGAGGTTCCTCCGGTACAAGAGAGACCTCTGGTGGTGAGATGGAGGTGGTAGGCCTTGGGACAGGAGACAGAGTCTTGACTGTATACCTCATATGACAAAGAGAGTCTATTTTATCTTGGACATCGAAGTCAAACAGACTCTAATCCATAAGATTTCATTGTGCATGAGAGATATTTACAGTATGGCATGGATAGTTTTAACACTTTCTGTCTAGTACTGTTTTTCTCTCTTAAGATTATGTGTTTGAGCTTTTATGTCTCTATTTGAGAGACAGGACAGTGGATAGTGTTGGAAACTGGGGGATAAAATATGAGAAAAGAGCCAGAGGCCGGGCTCAGACCTGGACTACCTGCATTAAGGACAACAGCCTCTGTACTTGGGGTGCACGGATGTTAACACTGGTGCCACTGCCTAATCCTTTCAAAGTCTTTTTTTGTGACATTACAGTAGCTCTGTTGAACTAGAAAAGATTAAATTAACAAAAAATAACTTTTTTCAAATGGAGGAATGCACAGTTGTGCAGTGGTTAACACTGCCTCCTCACAGCAAAAAGGGTCCTGGTTCAAATCCCTGCTGGACTGCGACCTTTCTGCGTGGAGTTCGCATGTCCTCCCCGTGCATGCTTGGGTTCTCTGTGGTAGTTATGCCCTGTTCCTGCAACTGGTCCACACCCCTGCTTAAAAATGTAGCAGTGCATTTTAAAGCACCCTGCTCTACGATTGTCATCCTAACTTATGTCAAAATATCAACAAACTGCAGACATGGCTCCAAATTTGCAAATTTTATTCATTAAAGTAATTAGAGGCTAATACCATGATGCAAATTTATATCAAGTGCAGTATCTTCGGTGTTTATTGAGTACAAGTATTTATAGGCATCTCTAACTACAGCTGTACAACAGCTAAAGACACTGTGACAAGTGTTGAAGAGGCTATTTCACGTGTATAAGGACCTTGTATTTTTGACTTGAGAAAGAAAGGTTTCAGAATCACAGGTGTAGATAATTGGTGATTCAAATAGAATAAATGAAGTTTTTATAATCAATACACTTCACTTGTTTGATCAGATAAATAAATCAGATAATACTCTTACTTAATTCTTTAGTTATAGTCACTATCTGTGCTCATTTTTGCAGGACATCTCCTTTCTTAATTTTAATTTTTTGATACTCTTCATGCTACATCTCTTTAAATGCATTTAATGTTCCTTATGAAATGTTCTTCATTATGTTAAGCACCCCCTAGATCCCTGCCTTGACCTGAGTGACCTGTAGGTAACCTAGGCCTCTTGGGCAGGGTTTACTAGCTGCTAGTGAACGCCCTTCCTGTAGACACACGATCTGCTGTCTCTGTTAACACTTTAGAAAACACCTGAACACTCAAATTTGAACTAGCCTCACCTTTTGCTCTCTAGGTTTTGTAATTCAGAAAGTACATGACTGTCAAGTAGAAGGATCATAAATCTCAGGGCCCCTAATTTTGTTACAACACCACCAGAAGCAGCTGAAGCCTCCTCTGCATAATGTACAGAGATTATTAATGGCCTTATTGTACATCAGGTTTTAATTATGTATTTAAAGTAAAATCTGCAATGGACAACTAATGGAACTAAGCCAATGGCTATCATATTTACACTATCCTGTCCTGCACTTGTTTTTTCATCAATATTCACTTTCCCATTTAGATCAACATTACTATTATAAGGAAGAACACTGAGGATTGGTTTGTTGGGTTGAAACAACTAGGACCATCTTCCCTTCTGCCCCTCTCTCCATTATAGAATTTGTTTCCTGAGTATTTTTCCATAGCTGTTTACCTAGATTACTGGTGTCTATGTGTGTGGCTGAAGTGCAGGTAGATGATGACAGAAGAAGAATCTGTCCCACAGGTGGTCGTGCATCATTGATGGAGCAGGACGCTGCCTCGGGGCAGTGACAATACGAGCCCCCTGCTGAGCTCTCAGCTCTCATCTACCTGCAATCAGCAGCTCTGTGCCCTGCAATCTGAGCCTCTCCTAAGAGAGTGTGTGCTCCTTTGTGTCTTTGAGTGTAGTACTTGTTTGCAGCCTCTGTTGGGGGTTTTGGATTCGGTTCTTCAGATGGGGTGACAGCTTTCAACTTGGCGGGCTGTAGTGGCTGATAGGATTTAGGTTCTCTCTGTTGGGGAACTTCTGTAGAGACACAATATACTGTCCGTCATTCTGCTGTATTTCTTTGCTGTAGTTATAACACCCTGTTAAGTCTTTGTTTGTTTTTCATAAAGAGGGGTTTCAACATCAGTTTAATAGTTAAATAACAGATCAGAGTTTGCCCAATAGGGGACTTCGTCTGCCTCCTAAAAAACTTTTTGAAGCAGCATTTATGTGTACTACCTGTAGATGCCATCGTTAACTTGACTGAACACAACAAATAAACACTGGCTAGTGTTATCTGCCAGATGCTACAGTTGAAATCATTTCTATAATCAATAATCTACACTCAGTACCCCATTGTGACAAAGTCAAATCAGAATTTTTGAAATTTTTGCAAATTTATTTTAAAAAACTGAAATCTCACACTGACATAAGTATTCAGACCCTTTGCAACAATACTGGAAATTTAACTCAGGTTCTCTTGTTTTCCCAATCTTTACTGAGATGTTTCTACACCTTGACTGGAGTCCACCTGTGTCAAATGAAATTGATTGGACAGGAACTGCCTTCAGAGCTCAGAGACAGGATTGTTGCAAGGCACAGATCTGAGGAAGGCTATAATAAAAACTCTGCTGCACTGATGTTACCAAGAGTGCAGTGGTCCCTATAACCCTCAAATGGAAGTTTAGCACAACCAAGACTCTGCCAGGACTCTTCCAAGAGCTTGTCACCCAGCCAAACTGAGCATTCTGGGAAGAAGGGCCTTACCAAGAACCCGATGGTCACACTGACTGAGCCCCAGAGATCCTCTGTGGAGATGGGACAAAGTTCCAGAAGGACAAGCATCACTGATCTGGGCTTAATGGCAGAGTGGTTAGACAAAAGCCTCTCTTCAGTGCAGAACACTTGAAAGCCTACTTGCAGGTGCAAAAAAGCTCCATGTAAGAGCAAAGGCTTCCATCTCGCTACTCCGCTATTAAGCCTATGTAGGTGGAGGGCTGCAGTGATGTTTGCCCTTCTGGGACTTAGTCACCTCTCTCACTGAGGCCCTTGTCCTTGAATACTCAGCTTGGCCGGTTGGCCAGCTCACTGAAGAGTCCTGGTTGTGCCAAACTTCTTTAAATTGAGAATTATGGAGGCCACTGTGCTCTAAGGAACCTTGAGTGCAGCAGAACCTCTTTTTGCGGCCTTCCCCAGATCTGTGCCTTGAAACAGTCCTGCCTCTGAGGTCTGTAGGCAGTTCCTTTGACCTCATGACCCCTGTTATACATTGTCAGATGTGAGGCCTTCTATAGAGAGGTGTGTGCCTTTCCAAATTGTGTCCGATCAATTTAATTGACCACAGGTGAACTCCAGTCATGGTGTAGAAACATCTTACGTTCCCCAAAACCCCAAATGGGATAAGCGGTGTAGAAAATGGAGAAATATAATGTGCCAAATAGAAAATAGTTCAGCATTAAACTCTCCCTAAAAGTAGAAACTTTAATTTGTATGACCGTGTTTGAAAAATAGGGCATAATGTGTTAATGAGTGAGTTTAAAACAGGAATTATGTAGATCTTGCTCTCTGTGGATAAACCAGGCAAGCTTCTTCCTCCCCCTCATATTTGAACTAAGCCAAGTTAATCAACCCTCAGCTGAACTTCCCATTTAATAGACTTCCAAACAATAATTCAAATAAGGCTTATTTTCTCTACTGTCAATTAAACAGCTAAAGTAATTAGTAAATTTTGAGAGTTAACATCAGATGAGAATCAACATCATTTCTGCTATATTATGATTGGTACAGCCTCTGCAGAGACTGCAGTGCCAGTTCAGCCAAACAGAGAGGAACAAAAGTCTTTTGCCTTGCATAAGCGTTTGAAAGGACTTGGATTGGATTCAACATTTAATTTAGCCTCATTAAAGTGCTATCAAACGCCAAATTGTCAGCCTTGTGAAGAAAAGCTCTTTCACCTCCTGCATTCCTCTGGTCTGGGGCTGGTGACGAGCACCGAGGATCTTTGTCACTGGCTCTGTTGTCTGGTGGAGGAGAGCAGACACTTGGCAGGGTGATGGGGTTGGCAGGCCGTGGCTTGTGAAGCCTGGACGGTCCACTAGACAGTAAAGACACGCTGCTCCCAGGTCTCTGCAGGGGCAAAGTACCAATTATCTGTATGAAAGCACTTACTGTGCACTCATTATTTACTGTGAGATGCAAACACACATTAACATGTTCAGACTCACTTTAGTAAAGGCTAACAGCAGCCTTCCAGTCCCATCCATGGAGTTAATAAAATCTCTGTTGAACTTCATCTGCACCTTTAAATGACATCAGTGACACTAGATTAATATTAAACCACTGGCCTACCTAGACCATAACAATAAACAAGAGTCATAGAACGAGCAGGAGAGCCACCTTGCTGTTCTTAAAGGACAAAACTCCAATCCCCTGTAAGGTGAGGAAGATATTTTGTTCAGTGGCCAAAGCTTTGTAGAGCAGCAGAAGAGTTTCTCTGACACAGCCCTCCACCACGTCTCGACTGAAGGGAGTCTCCTGTGACACTGCTGCAAAATTTAGCTGCACCACAGGTATGTGTGTTGCTGCAATGGACACAGACACAAAAGTACCGTTATTGTTCTTTCAACTGTTTTCATGAGTGATTGTCCTGTAGGCAGCAGTGGAAAATAACTCATTACATTTACTCAAATGACTGTAATCAAGTAACTGCATTGTGCACCAATAATTGCACTGTTACTTTTGTGTATTCTGGGGGAAGTCATTCAAAATTAACACTTACAGTTAAAATGAGGAGTTTGTAGCTTTCTGTCAGCACCATGAAATTGGCCGGTAAAGTGACTGCACATGACAGTCAGCAGCACAGAGCAAGAGAATGATTCTATATCCCAAAACAGCTGCTGGATTTTAATATGCATGTGTGCATTTCTCTAAATAACCTGGTTGGAGATCCATACCCTCATGCTGCTTTTGCCAATAAGGAATCATCATATTTTACTTTACAACCCCTTAATATCTACTCAGTACCATAGAAATAACCTTCAAATGAAATAAGGTTTACTTGTACTTCAGTAGATTTATTGGTCAGTTCTTTACTTCTGCTTGCGTATATTTTAACCAAAATAGTTAACTGTACTTTTATTTGAGTAAAACAGTCTTGTACCGCTGCTAGTAGGCTGTAGCTTCTTTTTTTCTTATTTGTACATAAAGCCTAGGAACATTTGGCTTCAAATTTTAATATTTTGTTACACTGAAAAGAAACATGTACTACATAACCTGACCTGTTTGAGTATTGTTGATTCAGATGAAAATAAAATATCTATCATTTTCTTTAAGTTTAACTCAGAGCAAAGATTCTAAATTTCTAGAACAAAAGTAAAGGAGCGAATACCAAAACCTTACACTATTACCTTGAATTATCAAGTAAAACTACAGATACTCTGGTAAAAAATTATTGAAGTAAAAATACTGGCCTGTAAATTTACTCAATTAAAAGGAACAAGTAATTTCATTTATAGTTTACTTTAAGCCACTGAGGGATTTTATCGTAAAATATGATAAGAGACTACATCTCCAGCTAGGTTGTTCAGGTAAAGTACCACCTCTATAGTGAAGTAAAACACACAGCATGATTTACAGTGTTAACTAATACAAAGTTAAACTTAGCACTTTAAAAGTGTCTATATCGACCCACGCTACTCATGGTTAAACTACACCTTTGAAAGTCTGAAATATTTCACAATTTGACAGAGCTGGAGTACCATCTTACAATAGCAATGCACACTAATGAATAATACTATGGGTCTTTAAGGAGCAGGCAGGAACTCTGACTCACTGGATAACTTCTGCCATGGTGCAAATGTGTCTCACATAAAAAACAAAAATCCATCAGAAACATGAGAAAAGGAATTCTAGCGAGGATCCCTGTATAATAGGCAGCATCCAAACACAATTAAACACTCTGCCCAAGGGCATGATTTGAGATGGCGATGGCCGAGGCTCAGCTCACCTGATGCTTTACAGTGTTGAACTCACACTGGTAGATCAACACTGCCAAATAACTCCAACACTGAGGACCATTTTACTCAGACTTGAGTTAAAATAACTCTTTGGGAGTTAAAATCAACTCAGAAATGTTCAACCCTAAGATATATTAACACTCCAGTTTGTGATGTGTACAGGTGTTGTTTTGGGATGTGATGCGGAACCATTTTCTAACTTTGTGCTACTATGTAGTCAGCAGAGGTTAAGAAAGTACAAGAGTATTTTGCTCAAGTAAAAGCACAGTTACTCTGGTTAAGTAGGAGTAAAAGTACTCATTTCAAATTGTACATCATAAAGTACAAGTACCACCAAAAAACACTACTCAATTACAGTAATTTGAGTAAATGTAAAATTGCTTTCCACCCCTGATTACTTCTCAGAATATTATACCACTATCACACTGCAACAGCTCAAATCTTAGTGTATCTGTCGAATGTCTAGTCAAAAATACCTCCATACACTTATTAGAAGCTCCAATTATCTGTGAAGTCCAAATAAACAATCTTAAAAATAAAAGCAAACCCCACATTGCTTTTAAGAAGTAAAACAGTCCAATAAATCTACAAATAAGGCAAGACATTTTTATTTGCTTGGCGCCTATAAAGGATAATGGCTAATTTAGACATATATCAGCAGATGTCACATTTAAAGATATTTAAAAAGTAAACCCCCTTTCCCAGTGAATGTGGCATATATTAAGCATACTATCAAGCAAACTTCTGGCTCCAGTTCAGACAAATTCACTTGCCAAGATTTGTGTTTTTGCAGTGCAGAACATATATTTACTTTGTTTTTATGAATAAAAATGTGCTCACCTGCAGCCAGTGGCCTGCCCTGCTTTAAACCCAGGGACTGGATTAGTTTGCCTGCAAGGATGAAGATGGGTCTTTGGATCATTGTGAACCTGTTTCCGATGTCCAACTTCTGCTGAGAGAAGGTGAAGGTGCCAAGTCCTGCCAGCTGAACCCCCTGTTAGAATCGATCAATTTATGAGTTTCAGATAGATAGATAGATAGATAGATAGATAGATAGATAGATAGATAGATAGATAGATAGTCTGGCTGTTTAGTCGGGTTGCTGCAAAGAGTTGGCTGCCAGGGGAGGACACATTCACGCCCTAAATAGGCTGTGAGGAAGGACTACCCTCACAGAAACACACACATACATTCTGAGTTAAAATAAATACAGGCACAAAACCACACACACACACAAACAAAACACAAAATTAAAAAAACTCTTAACCTAGGCCCTAAACGTCTACATGCATATTAAAATAATGAGTATCAATATTTGTGTTTTTTAAATCACTGATTCTCACCCTGGGCTGGCCCCGAAGATTTTAACTCTCTCTGGCCTGAGATTTTCAAAATTAGATTTGCACATACAGCATTAACCTAAATAGTTACAGCACGCTGATGGGACAGTGTATACAAAGGGCTTATGGTAAGAATTGTGTGGGTCTCTCCTGATGGGATTTTATTGGTGAAAACAGTTGATGTTTTTAATGTTTGACAAAAAATGATGTGGGTCCTGGGGGGGCTTGGCTTTAAAATATTAAATAGTGCCTATAAAAATATTCACACCCTTGGATGTTTTTCACTTTTATTGATTTTATAACTCAATCATGGTCAATATAATTTGGCTTTTTGACAAAAAAAAAAAAAAGAAAGAAATACAGTGGTGACAGCATCATATTGTGGGGATGCTTCTCGGCAGCCAGCCCTGTAAGGCTTGCAGAGGTAGAGGTTGAAATGAATAAAATATAGGAAAATCCTGGAGGACAATCTTATTCAGTCTGCAAGAGGATTACAGATTGGGAAAAGATTTATATTCCAGCAAGACAATAACCTGAGGCATACAGCGAAGGCTACACTGAAATGGTTTGAAGACAACAAGGTGAACTTGTTGGAGTGACCTCCATCCAACTGAGAAATTGTGTCTGGACTTGAAAAGGGCTGTTCACGCCTGATCCCTGTGCAACCTGACAGAGATTGAGCAGTTTTGCAAAGAAGAAAGGAATACAGTTTCAGTGTATAGATATGCAAGTCCAGTTGAGACATCTTGCGGAGCTGTAATTGCAGCCAAAGGTGCGTCTAAATACTGGCTTAAAGGAGGTGAATGTTCTACAGTCACTTATTTTAAATAACGTATTTTCATTTGATTGATATTACTTTGTAGAAATCTGTTTTCACTTTAAAGATGGTTTTTGGATTTTTTTTTGTGCAAAAAGCCTAACTAGATTGATCATGATTGATTAAAAAACAGTAAAAGGGTAAAACATCCAAAGTGGTTAAAACTTTTTAGGCACTGAAAATAGGCCATCATGCTATATGGCTATAATGTAAAGTCAATAGCGTCCCTGTCATGTTCATGCCAGATAGACAGAATGACAGACTAACCTTCTGTAAGGTCATCTGACGTTCAATATAAGCGGACACATCAGCCCAGATACCGTTGATATCTACAACAAACATTAAGAATTGTCAGATGGCAGCATAGAGAAAATGAAATGACAGACATGCGCAGTTAAGCCTACTCGTTAAAAAGTTTGCCGACCGTTTTCAGACAGCTTAGAGAGAGTAGGTGAAGTCCGTCTGTCCGCCTCTGACACCAGCCTCAGTATGTCCGTCATTTCTCTTAAACCGTCCGGGAAAACTCCACAAGATGAAGCTTGGAACTATTTATTTAAAGTCATAGTTCCTCTTCTTGCTCTCCCTCTTGGCTCTAACAGCCAGGCATCAAGACAAGCGTTTGACAGCCGCGGTTGCCCCTAGCAATGCACCCCCCGCAGTGCACGCGCCAATCCGGGTACTACGTCTCAATGCTACAACAATTTGAAGAGCTCAGATTTCAGCTCCAAGAGGTAAAGCCTTAACATGTTTTCTCTGATTTTTAAAGGTTTAGCGAAGTAAACGGAAACTTCTGCTTATTCTTTGGCTGTGTGAAAGAAAGAAAAGGCAAAAATGGCACTGTAGATTTAGTTAGTGTTTATGCAACTATAGACACACTTTGCTGTGTTTGTCTTGGCTGTTAAAGCTGACGTTCTGGGAATTCTCATGTAGTATTTACCTTACGTTTCCTATATCCTCTTTCACTTTTGGTTGACGGAAACCGCAGAAAGCTACGGCCAGGCTGCAGTGCTTTAGAACAGCTGATCAATATGACTCAGATTGTTTACAAGCTGACTCACACGTTTGAGTGACTCAGCCTAAATTGCTAGTATAAAGAGACATGTGGACAAGTCAAGGCGAACATCCTTGTTGTGAGGTATCACTATGATGACTGGCACAGTACCTCTGCTTCTCCTCTCTGCTCTGGTGACAGGTAAGAGAACCACCACTTTACTACAATATGTCAAAAACTGTTGACAAAGGAATTATCATCACTGCCCATCTATGTTATACCTACATACCATGTTCTTAATTCAAAAAGAGGGATAATCATCACCTTGGTTTCCAACCTGGGGTCCAGGAACCCCTTAGGGGGCGCCTGAGATTTCAGGGGGGTGTGAGGCTCTGTCTGATCTGAGGTTAAAATTGGATTTGTAATTATTAACTAATTAAGATGAAATACAAAAACAATCCATTTGTGTTTAGGACAATTTTGTTTGGATTTTCATTGAAGAAAAAAATTGAATTGATGTGAATTTGACCATAATGCATCACTTTTTTTGTGTTGGTCCTGGGGAGGATCTTAGAAGGATTAGGGTTTCTGGAAAATATTATCATAATATTGAGAAAAGACAAAAAATTCTAAAAAAAAAAAAAAATACAGAATTCTGAGATTGAAGTTAGAATTCTGACTTTTTCCTCAGTATTGAAAAGGAATTTTCATCTCAAATTTTTTCAGTGGCCCTCAAATTATTTAAGTTACATGTGTAATAATTTGTTTTTAATGATACAAGATAGAAGCAGATACAATCATGCATTTATCCACCTTAATCCTTCATTCAGTATTACAAATTTTTGATGATGTTTTTTTAATTACTCAGACACAGAAAGCTAAAATGAGCCAAAATTTCCCCAAATAAAAAAATGCAGCAAAATTCCTTCCAGTCCCCATTATTCATCTCTTGACTCATTGGTTTTTTTCCTGTAATCCATTTTAAGACAGCTTAAGCAGTACAGTACATTTTAACGCAGTGGTTCCCAAAGTGGGGTTCAGGACCCCCCAAGGGTTGCGAGACACAAAGACAGGGGTTGCGGGATGCCTTCCATAAAACAACAAACATTTTAAATCAATTTAAAATGGTTTATTTTTTCATCTTTTGTAAAAATAGAACGAGTTAATTTAAGAATAAAACTATAGGTATTTGGTAAGATTTCTACTGAAATGAAAGTTTTTTTTTTTCAAATCCTTAAAATATAAATAAAGGCATGTACTACAGCATAAATAAATAGAAGTAATGTTTTGTTGCTCTTATAAGAGCATTTATTATTCAGGTTAAAAATAAAATATGGTTATCCCAGGTGAACTTTAGAATGCACCATGACTTTGCTGACCTCCATGGGCCCCTATGCTGGTCCCCAGAAAGCTCTCCCTTTTATCCCCCCTTATGGGCAGCCTTGTCTGGCCAGGTTAGCACTTGGATGGAAAACCAGCTGGGACTACCAGGTGCTGTAAGCATACCGGGTTTACTACACTCAACCCTGAAGCTTAACAGTTCTGACTCATTTTCATCCATTCTAGTGTAGTTAAAGATTCTTTTACCTTGTACCTCTTATACCTCTATTTATTAACATACAAATTTCCATGCAGATTCTTTTGACCTTTAATTTTTGAGTTTGGCTCCCTCCAAAATGGGCTCTGTAGATGTTTAAGTCTTGATTTCATGTATAAAGGATTTTTTTTCCAGCAGCAGTAGCTATGACAGTTTTATTTTTAACAGTAGTCGTGTAGCAGGAGATGTTACAGCTTCCTTATCCATCATCATCCATCTGACGTGTGACATACTGACTGTCTTTGTGATTCTTTTCCTAAAACCAAAACGGGGTTTATAAGTCATCAACAAAGTCATATGACATGAAAACATCAATGTTCATTGTTATAAAGGTACATCTGCGTTTAAAGTGTGTTTCAACCTTTTAAACAGCCCACAAGCCTGTCATTTCCTGTGAAATGTGACCACCAACATGAAGTAAGCATTTATCAGCAGCTCTAGCACTTCCACAAACATTGACCAGATTTGCTTACATGGAAATTGGAAGACTGAATGGGATTTTTTTTTAAGGTCACTAAGTTTCACAATATTTCTGTCACTGTTAAGGTATTGGTTTACAAGAAGTAGCATTTACCTTTGTGATCAAAGGGCATGGTAATAGCGCTGATTCATTTCATGTTTGCTATCTAATCTTTGTTACTGTTTGAAAAGACAGATTAACTAAACTCGTGACTTTTTTTCACAGGCGTGCTTTCATGGAGACCAAAAGAGGTATATATCAAGGCTGGAGAGATGGTGGCACTGTGGTGCCCCCATTATAAAGGGTTTGATGACACCAATCTGATCTGGACCAATCACACAGACCAGGAGACTGGTCTAAGCAGCAGTATGTCATCAGCTGAGCAGAGAAAGATGGGAGTGCTGCTTCATGAGAGAACTCTTGTGATTCTCAGCGCTAACATAAACCATCAGGGGAATTACTCATGCTCTTACGGGTAATGTATACAATCCAAACTGATAAACGGCATTCCTCTTTTCCCCAGGCAAGCCGATGTCCAACATGATATAGTTAAACTACAGCAGACTTCTGTGAACCGTCACCCATAATCTTGAACCAAAATACTCACCATATATAATATTCATTTATTGTTGCCTGTTTCTAAATGTACAGCCTCTTTTCTTACAATTGTATGAGCCTTTATTTCACCACATTCGTGTAATCAGCCATCCCGTTGAACTTAACTGTCAGGACAGGGAGCTTCTTATGCACCAGAATAAAGATGATTTTCTAAATTAACAAAAAAAAATTAATAAGAATACAATTTTTACTACATGAACAAAGAAATTCTCCTATAACAAAAGTTATTTTTTACCATTAGCAAATAAAATCTTCAAAAATAAAGCTATTTTCTCAATTAACAAGAAATTCTGTAATAAGAAAGCTAGTTTTCTACATTTACAAAGAATGTTTTTTTCAATAACAAAACTACTGTTTTCCATTAACAAATAGATTATTCCATTAACAAAGTTAGTTTTCTCCACAAACCAAACAAAACTTCAATAAGAAAACCAGTTTTCTGCCTTTCAAAGCGATTTTTCTAATAACATAAACTATCCTCCATTTACAAAGAAATTATTTAATGAGCGGGCTAGTTTTTTTTCCATAAACAAAGTTTAATAATAATAATAATAATAATAATAATACATTTTATTTGTGGGCGCCTTTCTGACACTCAAGGTCACTTTACAGACAACAATAGAGCAAAACAATAAGACAATAGTGAAAATTTTTTTGCTTTTTTCACACCAACAAAGCTGCTTTCCCCTTAAAGAAATTCTGTGATTAAAAGCTAGTTAATTTTTTTTAATCTCAAAGCTACTTTTCTCCATAAACAATGATGCTCTAATAAGAATTCTAGTTTTCTACAATTACAAAGCATTTCTTGAATTACTAAGCTCGTTTTTGATATCAACAAAGAATTTTATAAATAACAAAGCAACTTTCCTCTATTAACAAATAAATTCTTTAATAAAAAAGCTAGTTTTCAGTCATTTAGAAAGTAATTTTTCAGCAGTAAAGCTGATATTAGGCTTAATACCAAATGAATAACTCAACAAGAGAGCTAGTTTTCTCCATTTGATAAGCAGTTTTTAAAATAACATCTTGTTTATTCATTAATCAAAAACCAAGCTAATTTTCTCCTGTTAGCAAAGCTATTTGTCTAAAGAAAAAATCCAGTTTCCCCCCAACAGGGCATTTATTTAAAATATCAAAGCCAGTTTTCTACAAATTAAACAATCAGTTTTTTTTAGATGAAATAATACTTCATCTGTAATCACAGCATTTTTTTCAAATAACAATGCTAGTGTCTTCTTTTAATATGAGAGCTAGTTGATTCAAAACAACAAAGTCATTTTTCTCCATCGTACAAGCTTTTTTTTAAGTAATAAATCAAGTGTGGTACAAGCAATGAAGTTTTTTTTTTCAAATAGCAAATCTTTTTTCAAATAAGGAAGTTGTTTCCCAATAAAAAAGCAAATTTTCTAAATATTATGAAGCCTGATTTCTCTTGGTATGAGAGAACACATCTGTCTGTTGAGGAAAACCAACAGCCAATTTTGGAGTCAATGATAAAACACTATTTGTCTTCAGTAATCACAGAAATTTAGATTTTTTTTTAATCACTCCAATAGTAGTTGAGGATGAATAAAGCACAGTCTGCTGCTGTATAATAGTAGTAGACATTTTGAGAATAAGCAGGTTGCAACAGTTGTCAGGTGCCTTGATGTTGTTAACCAGAGATAATATATATTATATAAAAGGTTAAAACTCAGACCATTTTCTGCTAAATTTACTGTTCAGTGGTGGGAAAGTCAACAATACCCCTGGCCAAGGACAACAAGGGGTCTCACTCTCCATTTGCTTTGTTTCATTTTTCCCGGGCATGGGAGATAAGGCTGACTCTATTTATACCCAGCCAGAGACTCCCAGAAATCAAAAGTTCACTGTGGTTTAGTGAAAGCAAAGATTAACAAAGCTCAGTCATAACTAAAGAATTTGCTATTTTAATGTAAAATCCTAATGATTAATTGTCCTTTCATCTTTTTGTTGACATGGCAGGAATGTCAGTCGTCAGTTCTGGTTCAGACTGACTGTTTACACAACACAGAGCAGAGAGTATGAAGAGAAGGCCACATACTCTAAAACATGCTACACTCAAGAGTCCTGCACGTTGAATTGTCCTGATGTTGGTCTCCCTGCTGTAAATACACCAAATATGACCAGGAGCGGCCTCTCTTGGCACAAGGTATTTACAGATTTTTTATGAGGTCAGTTAAATTTGGCCATCAAGCATAATCTGTTTTATCAAATGTTGAGTCCTAAACACACTTTCATTGACTGAATGCTCAATAATTGAACTTCATTTTTCATCTTGTAGAAAGGAGAGTCACGGCAAAAGGTTGATTACTTCAATAGTGTGGAGGAGAATGACCAAGGTGTCTACATCTGTACCAGATCTTACTCGTACAATCAGCATACATACAAAATGACCTTTGCAGTGGCCCTTGATGTCCATCCAAGAAGTAAGTTTTCGCCTTCAGATTTATGTCTCTTCAAAGATGGAGATTTGTTATCTTCAAATTTAACATATTTGCTCTTCTTTTTGCACAGTAATATCTGGAAAAACAGAGATACTCTCACCACACCACAATGAAGTATTTCATGTAGATTTAGGTAGGTTTCTTTGTTATTTCTATTAAACATGCACTCAGCTATAGATATGATAATGAGATATAGCTATCCAGTGCCTATAAAAATTATTCAATCCCTCAGATGTTTTAGCCTTTTATTGTTTTTATGAATTAATCATGGTCAATTTAATTTAACTTAAAAAAATGAAATAATGTCAGTCTCCCATGTACCTTCTGGTGAACTCTAGTCAAGATTTAATATGATTTTTCAGGGCAACAGTTGTTGTATGCAGAGGCTCTCCCATCTTAGTTGAAGTTTGTAACTCCTTCAGAGTAGTCATAGGAGTCTTGGTGGCCTCTCTCACTAGACTCCTTCTCTCACAGTCACTCAGTTCGTGAGGATGACCTGATCTAGGCAGATTTACACATGTGGCATATTCCCTCCATTTCTTGATGATGGGTTGAACTGAACTCTGAGGAAGTTCAGTGCCTGGGAATTTTTTGTGATCCCATCCCCTGACTCATACTTCTCAGTAACTTTTTCTCTGAGTTGCTTTAAATGTGTTCTTTTGTCTTTATGATATAATGGTCGCCAGGAATACTGATTAACCAGTGACTGGACTTTCCAGACACAGGTGTCGTTACACTACAGTCAGTTGAGACACATTCACTGCATTCAGGGGATCCCCATTTCACTAATAATGAGACTACTAGCACCAGTTGGCTGGACCTCTGATGAATTAGGTCAGTCACTTTAAAAGGGGGTGAATATTAATGCAGTGAAGTATTTGACCTTAAATGTTTTTGTTTAATTGAAATTACTTCATAGAAGTCTGTTTTTACGTTGACATTAAAGTGGGTTTAATTGATTTATTTGTCAAGAAAGCCTAAATATACTGACCATGACTGATTTATAAAATCAAAAAAGGGTAAAACATCCAAGGGAATGAAAACTTAATAGGCACTGTACTAGGACATAAATGATCAAATCTGTGTATGCTCTGTGTTCCAGGCTTGACAGTGGTGATTGAATGCAAAGCTGTGATATATTCAGATTTTGATGAGGTGTTTTGGTTAAGTGGAACTTCCTTTGTGGAAAGGAATGACAACCTACCAGTTTTCTATAATTCTACACGGTAAACACTTGACACTGTCCCAGCTCTGATAAACAAGTTTGAAAATGTGAATGTTCACCATATCTCTAGCTAACATTTTACTCTTGATTTTCAGAGAAAATGCTGCTGAGGAAATGAAGGTGACGGCCTCCTTGATTTTCAAAAAAGTGTCAAAGGAGGATATAAAGAGAAAGTACACCTGTAAACTAGAGTCTGATGATCAGCCGTCAAGCTTTGCCACCATCACTTTGGCTCAAAAAGGTAGACAGCATTGAGGACAGCTTTGGCTTTGGCTTTGATTTATTATAATAATCATAGGTTCACTAGAGCTAGTATAGCTTCAATCAAATCAAATTGTGGACTAATTTATTTAGCAACTTGATATGAAGCAACAGGCATCGATGACAGGATTGTAATCTGCTCTGATATATTAATGTGTTTTTTCACGGGCAAGGGCCACACTTTCAATGGGATACTAATTTAAAATATATATGTATATATATATATATTAGGGCTACAATCCACAGTTAGGACACTAATTGTTTAGAAATACGATTAATTGCATGCATTATTTTTGTTTTTAACAAACATGGTTAAGCCACTGCACCATCTTCCTGCAGCCACAGTGATGAAAAACATGTCCACCACTGCACCCGAATGTCTCATTTTACTTTTAAAAACTCACAAACGGCTCAGTGGACAAGTCAAAAATCACCTGAACCTCATGTTATCAAACATTTACCTTTTTACCGTTTACATATTTACTTTTTAGTACGCAGTTCCTTTTTCTGTGGTTAAGTGTGTGTTAAAATCTTAAATATATTCTGTAAGACCAAACAGTTGAAGGTTGTTAAAAATTTAAGTTGTGTTCACTTAAATACGAAATAGCTATTTCAGTTCTATTTGTCTGAGTTGACTGACCACATTTTTTGTTTCCGGAAACAGTACTCAGTTATTCTAAATGTTTTTTTTTCTTATTGTTTCCAGAATGTCTTTGGGCATTAGACACTTTTGCACCATGAGTGAAGTTATTGACTCAGAGAAGTCACGTCTGTTGGGAAAACTGTAATATGCAGTGTATGGTATACTCAACATAACAGAGGAAGATTTCCTGGTTCAGTGTGCACTTCAAGATTAGAGTATGTGATATAGATAAGGGAACATTGCGGTGGATGGGACTATGCAGCTTTACGAAAAAGGATTTACACAGAATTTTAAAGTGTAGGAAAGTTTCCACAGTGCAGTTTAACTTACGTAAGTCAAGTCAACCCAACATAAATGTATGAGTAATGATTACTCAAAAAAATCTATTTCTGCTACTTAAAAATGTTGATGTAATCAGTTTCAACCAAAATTTTGTGCAGTTATAATTTACTTGGTTTAAAGCATACCTATTAAAGCCGGTCTGTATCAAAACTGGAAGTCGGTTACTCTTAGATTAAGACGAAAAATCAAAAATGACACAAAAAAAGTTTTGGATGCAAAATAGTGGAATTTTAGGATGTGACAATAAGGGTGTGAGTTATCTGGATTAACTACAGAAATCCTGAGATTACTGTGATTTTAAAAAAAGAATCTTTTGAAAGGGAATTGGAGTGTTGTTCTCCATTTGTGAGGATCTCATGAAAACCATAAAAAGTGACTCTTTATCGCAGCTTAAGGATTCTGCACATCATGGCATAGATACTGTAAGTCGAGATCTAAAATCAAACAAACAAACAAAAAAAAAACCCTGGAGGCTATATGGATTCATGTCAACTAAAGGCTTCTGTACATCAAACTCTTTTGCCCCATTATTTATTTGCAGTTACAAAGTGGCAACCCAGTGAAAACAGCTTTGTGACACATTTTTGGTTCCCAATCCAGCAGTTTAGTACCGCTGGTTTAAAGGACAAATTATTAAACAACGAGACAAGAAAAAACAAAGATGCTTGACAAGTGAAGCCCTGGAAGGACATGCATGCATACATTTTATTTAAAGGAAATTAACGCATTATCATGGGAAAACGTCTTTCTTATCCCAAAATAACAAGAAGATAAGGAGGAGGTCTTAAGAGAATGTATATGTTATAAAGGTAGAAGGAACCAAATAAAATATATAGGTGTATGTCGTCTTAGGGCCTCCATACATCATAGACTAGTTGTTGCATTGCAGGCATGAATTTGCCCCCCACTGTTAGCAGCTCTTAGAACCACTTTTGGGTCCTGACCCGTCAGATGACAAGCACTGTTTTAAGAAAATGTATTTTGACCGATGTCCCAACCAATTTGCGCTCTGTTTATTTCATGCCACGACACAGTTTAGCCAAAGTTTGATCAATTCATTAATTACCAGACTAAATAGAAACCAGAGCAGCTCTGACATCAAACTCTCTGCTCCATATGCCCAGCTTACATAGATTTCCCATACTGTCTGCTTCTTTACCTAAACCATAATATTTTGTGTTAAGTTGCCCTTTGTGTCCCTGCAGCTTCTCCTTTGTCTGTCACTCTGGTGCTCAGCATTGGGGGCATCATGATGATGATAGTTTTACTAACAGCAGTTCTTTGTGTGAAGTTCAAAGTGGACATTGCCCTTTTCCTACAGGGCTTTCTTTGTTGCTCTCACAGTGTCTCAGGTGGGACTCAAGCTTCAGCTTTTTTATTAAACTGTTATTTACAGGTACACATATTTTTCCCAAAAGTTGCATGACTAAAGTTGCCAGCCATGCCATTTTTCTACCTGCATCAGTTTGTCACAGCAGAGACATAAAGCTGTTTGTGTTTTGTTTTAGATGGAAAAAGCCATGATGTCTCTCTGACGAACTACAAGAGCGTCACAGACGCAGGACCAAATGAGGTGGACAGAGAAAGGCAGGAGAATGTATGAATGAAAGGTATGCTACTGGCGTATTATCAGGAAAACTTTTTTCAATAAATATGCAAAAAAATATCAAAATCAAATTCACCTTAATAAAGAGATGCATCATTTTGTTTCTTACAGCTGTACCAGAGGCAGTGTCGGACTGTATCAAACACAGCTGAACAGTGATTCTGTTTCTCACTGCTTTAGCTCCTGGTCTAGAATCTGCTCTGCTGAAAGACATTCATGCATTTGTTCTGGAGCAAAAGACTCGCTTAGTTTTCATCAAAACAAGGTCAAAAGAAGGTCCGGCTCAGTAGCAGAGACTTTACAGCTTCTCAGTGACTCTCTGTTCTCTGTCACCTGCAAAGGAAAATGCCCCATGATATCCTCCTCCTCCTTCTGGAAGCAGCTACGCTATCACCTTCAAGCTCCACAGCATGAACCAAAAACAAGGCTTTTACCTGAGACAGCTTCTCCTCTGTTAATGAATGTACCCTATCAGAGCTTTTCAGTATTAGAAATAGGAGTCTCTCACTGTAACTTAAGATACTCTCCAAGATCAGAATAGAACAGATCATCTGTATTTAACTAAAAACTATTTAACACTATATTAATGTTTTTATTGTAGCTTTTATGATTTTATTGTAAAGAATTGAAATTAAGCTAAGTTAGTCCTTGAAGACTGTCATACTCACTGGTACTATTTACTCTATACTCCTGATTCTTTCAGATCCTTCTTCTTCAAACCTAATGATAAGATATTCTAAGCTTTTGTGTATTTGTGAATCCTGCTGCCCATTATTCCTACTCTGCAGACATTGTGACTACCTACTTTGTATTAAGCTATTATAGAAAAATGCACTTTTTTTGTAACTGCTGCTACATCACTACTGTTAAATTTGCTTTGACTATTGTAGTTGATAATCAACAATATTGAATAAATGCTGTGATTTATTATCATTCATTCTGGTGGATGTTATATTTTTACTTGGTTAAAAGTACATCTGAGTCTAAACATTAGTGAACACTGGCTTTGTCTGCATCAGGGTGCTGGGTACATATCAGCCAGTGATTGGTCAATTCCCACAGAGAAGCAATAAGAGGTGCCAAGATGAGTTTCAGGGTGGGTTTTAGTTTTAGTCTACTGTTAAATTTGCTTTGACTATTGTAGTTGATAATCAACAATATTGAATAAATGCTGTGATTTATTATCATTCATTCTGGTGGATGTTATATTTTTACTTGGTTAAAAGTACATCTGAGTCTAAACATTAGTGAACACTGGCTTTGTCTGCATCAGGGTGCTGGGTACATATCAGCCAGTGATTGGTCAATTCCCACAGAGAAGCAATAAGAGGTGCCAAGATGAGTTTCAGGGTGGGTTTTAGTTTAGGTTTTGCTGCCATCTAGTGGAAGAAAGTAAGCACAACTTCAAAGAATAATATCCTTTTTAATTATTTTTTTATTATTAAATATTAAAAAACATTTACTAAGGCAGTGGTTGTCAACTGGAAAACATCAGGACTGTCGACCACCGTGGGAGAAATCATGGCCCAGATTTGTAAAAATGTTTTTAATACAAATTTTGGAGCCAAAATAGAAAAAAAAAACATATTGAATGAAGAGACAAACATGTTTAAAAGCACATTGATACAGAAGGACATGCATACATCTTATTTTACTTTCTTCTAGTGACAGCATGGAAATTTGGTCATTTCTTGAGGAACTTCCTCATTAAATTGAGAAAACCAGCAGTGTTATCAATGACAAGGAGATAAATAAGTGGAAAGCACAAGAGACAACCACTGAAATTACATGTAATCATAGGAAAACCTGATAAATGCACATTTGGCACACTGGTACTTAAGGGGATTGTGGACAGGTCAAGGGCAGATATCTTTGTTAGAAAACCTTAAAAGTTAATTTTTAAATAATACCTCCCCTTTTAAAATTGTACCTGAAACAATACAGAATCAGATAGCACACATAACAACAGATGTCCTTCAGTACACGTAATTCAATTAGAATTCAATTCAGCTTCGTTTGACAGCACAAACATTTAGGCTATTACCTGGCACAGATGCTTAGATCATCGATTAATCAGTATCTGGGGATGAATTTCTAATGCCTGGGGAGAGTATAGGGAATGACCTGGGAAAGGAGCCACAGGCCGGATTCAAACCCAGGCTGCCCTTCAAGGATGATAGTTTCTGTACATGGGGTTTGAATATATGCATAGGTTATCATCAGAGTTAATTTAATCAACAAACTTTGACCAAAAATGTTAGACAACAGCCTTTTCCCATGAGAGCGATGAGACTAAGATGAGTTAAAATAAGATCTATGGTGATAAATACTCTGATGAAAAGTAAGTTTAGATTTAGATACAGGGACTAAAACTAGACTAAATTGTTGGTGCTGGATTGTTGGAAATTAAAAATCCATATATTCTACTATACTTACAGCAGGTCTGTATTATAAAACAAAGTAATTAATTCTTAGTTTAAGAAAATATAAAATCCAAAATGACACAATAACAGTTTAATATGCAAAATAGTGGAATCTCAAAATGTGACAAAAAGGATGTAATTAATTGCAGTGAACTCATGTTTCTGGTGACCATGTTGCAACAATAGTTCAGTATTCATGCACTTTATAAATCTGTTTTTTTGGTCTCTACAAACCTCTGAAGAAATATCAGGCTTTTTTATCTACATTGTTTTGTCTTCTTTGCAGCTGAAGGGCCCTTTACAGACAGTGATCTCTCACATTGGTTTCATTGTTGTTCTTCTGATATGAGTTATAGTAATTTTGCTTTATGTAATTTAGCAGTTATTTTTTAGTAATGCTCCAGGTATTTTAGTATTCAGTGTAATTTAAAATAATCATATGATAATAAACCCCTTAACCAGCTGACATAGCTATATTAGAGTGGAAATACAAGTATAGGAACTACGTTGTTGTTTCAAAAAGCTGTGGTATTTAGTTCCTCTAGGGAAACAGTTTGATTCAGTTGCTTCGGAGAAACTCGTTCACGGCTCTTAAAATAACTCTGATGTCATGAAAAAACTTGAGGTTTCACTTTGGGAAATGTACTTGTAGAAGATGTAGGGGCAAAAGATTTTTGACCTACACTAGAGACTTAAAGGTCA
Organism: Cheilinus undulatus; assembly: GCF_018320785.1. NCBI lineage: Eukaryota > Metazoa > Chordata > Actinopteri > Labriformes > Labridae > Cheilinus > Cheilinus undulatus. The sequence goes on along the minus strand of NC_054865.1, from coordinate 45,022,931 downwards.
CATATTTTACCCTTTTAAGACAAATTTATATTGGTCTCAGAGCTCCCCAAAACATGCCTGTAGAGTTTGTTGCTGAAAAAAGCACTCCAGTATTGGATATATGTCTAAAAACCTCTCTGTTTCGGCCCTGCTCAGAGCAAGCTGTTTCTGTGTCTGTGGCTTTAAATGTTACTGAGCTGTCTGACTCCGCCCCAGACCATGCCCCTCTTAGGAAATGGATGTGGCTTAATGGATGTGAGCCTCCTCTCAGCTGGCAGCCTTGGACAGAGTTCGAAACGGGGATGAGAGAGTGGGGAATAGCATGAAGTGAAAGAGCAACAGGCCAGATCTGAGCCTGGGCGGCCTCCGTACATAGAAATACGTGACCTGATGTCATCTGTGCTTCTAATTTCTACTTTTTATCTCATAATTATGACTTACTTTTTCATAAATTTGACTTTCTATCTCAAATTTCAACTTTTTGTCATAATTATGACTAACTTTGGGCTGCGCCACAGGGGTTAGGGCTATAGCCTCACAGCTGATGGGGCCTGACCTGGTTAGCTTCCTGGTATGGCCTTTCTGTGCAGAGTTTCATATTCTCCCCGTGGTTTTCTCCACGTATTCTGGCTTCCTCCCACCATCACTCGTTAGATTAATTAGTGACTCTTAACTGGCTATAGGTGTGAGCGTGAGACGGCCTGGTTGTTTGTCTCTATATGTCAGCCCTGTGATTGACTCTTGACCAGACCAGGGTGTACCCTGCATCACTGACAGCCGAGGTAGGCTCCATTCCCCCAGAGAATGGATGGATGCCTTACAGTCTTATAATTTGACTCTTATTTTTTTGTTACCTGTAATTTCAAAGTTTTATGTCAAATTTCTACTTTTTTCCTCAAAATTATGACTATATTTCTCTTAATTATGACTTACTTTGACCATTTTTTAAAACTTTATTACCTTAAATTTCAACTTTTGATCTAAAACGTCTAAAAATTATGACTTTATTTCTCATAATTTTGATGTTTAAACCTCATCATCATGACTTATTTTTTTCAAAATTTTGACTTCTAATGTTGTCATTTCATCTTTTGTTATCATAATTATTATTTTCTTGATCATCCTTGCATAATTTAAATGTATGCTTTTTCTTCTTTTTTTTTTTAACTTTCTTTACTTTTTTTAGAATTACCTTACTTCCACATTGTTTTCTATTTTTAAGTGGTAGAAATAGGCTTCTGTACATACTTACCTTTTAATTCAGTCATTCCTTTTATTTGCTATTTGCAAGCTTCAAGAAAGCTGAACCTCATAAATTCCTGAGAAATTCACAAGACTTTGGTGAATTAACAGACCAAAGTGGATTATAAAAGGCTATTTTTTTTTGTTGTAGGCTGTGTCCTTTAACCAACAGACAAATAGAAAGATGTTTTTAATAATACTCTTCTACTACTACTACTACTACTTGTGATAATACTACTTCTACTACTACTAATAGTAATGATAATAATAATATTATTGTTATTATCAATTGTAGTAGTATAAGTAGTAGTATTCATAATACTATTATTTTTGTCTTTATTATTTTTAGTATTATTGTAGTCATAAAAACTTCAAAGTTTTCTATTTCATGTATGGTCTGTCTATTACACTTAAGTTATCGTGTTAAATCTTTGCTGCAGTTTTTTTCTGTTTGAACAACTCTTTGCTCTTGTCTCTCTAACCCTGAGCTAACCTGAAGTCTGATCTATTTTACATCCAGATATGTGAGTCTTTGTGGTGAAATATTGTGGTGGATAATTCGCAGGAAACTGCAGAGAAGGCGTTCTTATCTGCTATGACGGGAAATAAGTCCGTTTCAGTAAAAGTCACCTACTCCCTGTGGTTATTTCTGTTTTAAGAAAATATGTTCAAGTCCTTCAGCGTTTCTACAGAAGTGACTGTTCTACCTCGTTAATGTAACACCAAACCACAAAGAAAGGTCTAGAAGGTGAAAGTTTGACCATTTATCCCCGAGGATATCTTTCCAGAGGGGGGATTTTCGGGGGTGCTGACACTGAAGTGACATTATGACGCTCTTCCTTAAGTTTCCTTTTTTCGTCAGCACGCGGGCTCGTTTAGGGAAATGACGAGCTTTAATTCAGCTGAACTTCATATTTGGATTATTTTGTCACAGCACATGTTTGACGACGCTGCAGCCTGTCAGCATGAAGGTGAAACTGATGCTAGTCCTGCTCGGCTTCCTCCTAATAGCACTCACAGGTAAGAGAAAGCTTCCAGTGGTTTTGTGCCGTGAAGATTTAAGCGTAATAGTTTGATATCATATGACTCTGTCATTAAAAAGATGCAAACATTCAAGTTTTAATGCAGAAACAAGACAAGAAAGAGGAAGGCGAAGTAAGCAGATAGAAGCATGTGGAATCAAAACTCCTTTAAAGATGCATGCCTCAGCATTATGCATCACATGATTTAGATCAGGTCACATCTCATACTGTCAAGGCAAATCAGGGACAAATCCTGTTAAATGCTGCTTTAGCAAAGGTACAAGTGTGGTGATAAGTGGTTATACACTTTTCTACTTACTGTAATTGAATTGAATATGCTTAATTACTGCAATGCACAAAACAGATATGATTATTGATAATCCACAGCTGTGACTAGTGATCTCACTTTTTCTTGCACATTCAAACCTCTGCCTTCAAGTAATATGTTTACTTTCTTTTATACTTGCTGCAAGAAGCCCAGTGATTATAGAATTTTAATAGCCTATGTATGCTTATTTTGATACAATTATATGACACTTTATCTGTACTTTTAGATAACTTAATGCTTGTAATATGTTTATACTTTTGACTACATAGTTTTAATGCTTATTTATGGTGTATTTATTCTGCTGCTGCTTTCCTGTTAATAACCAGCTGCTGTAACACCGCAATTCCCCAGTTTGAGACCGGTAAAGTCTGTCCATCCATCCATCCATCCAAAAAATTAAATTCATGTGTTCTCTTTCTTGTGTGCAGTAGCACACAAGAAAGAGAAATTTCACTGAGAGAACCTGAGTAAATCTACCTGAACTCCACAGAGCAAGGGTCCTCAACTACATTTGTACATGAACCAGCTTTTTCCTCAACAGACCCTGGAGGCCAGACTTTCAAGTAAACTAAAATGGTCTAAGTAATATATTTTAGATTAAATATTTTGATTTTCTTTAGCAGTGAGATAAGTCACAATCTCCTGTACTACAACCAGCCACAAGTCAGTGATTGAGATATTTTGTCCACATGTATCTGGAGCTGTCATGTTGTCCATCACCGGGTTTGACACGCTGTGTTATGACTGGCATGTACAGGAAACCTGCCATTTGTTTTGATTCTCAAGCAGGGAAAATCCTGAATCAGAAAGTTCATGCAGAGCAACACAGTTTTAATTAAATATTGACTGATTAGCATGTGGTTATGAGACATTGTATTTGCTTATTATTAGTCAACAGGGGTTTCTATAAAATGGATCAAATATTACATCCTTTATGATGAAATTGTTTCATTTTCAATTGTTTTGAGGTTGTTCAAATAGCTCAAGGGAGTTCAAGAAAAAAAGATGCCCTAAATACCACTACCTTTTTTTCCCCTCTGAATTTAACAATCTTCTAGATTCTGAGAATCCTCTAGGGGCTGGATGGGAAACTGAAGGGGGCCTGACGTGGCCCCCTGGCTACCAGTTGATGATCACTGTGATATGGTGTCTCAGAGGTTTCCTGTTTCTCCAGATTCTCTCAACAGCTGTCTTACAGTGAACATGCAGGTGTAGTCTTCATAAATATTTCATATTATGCAAATTTTGCACTTATTATTCCACATTTAGACTTCACCAGCACATTTTTGCACTTCGTCTAATCGCATGGCCGATGCTGACTCGCACAAAGTTTAACCACTTTCCTTCTTGCTGCATCACAAGACTGAATTGCTCTCAAAAATCAGGATGTGGTTAAGAAGCCCCAGTCCCAGTTGTCAATAATAAACTGTTAGATAAGAGGCACTCAGTCATTGGTGTCATTCTCGACAAATTAATGACAAATTGGTCAAGATTTTTTTTAAGATAATCACTTTGAAATGTAAAAACTCTGCTTGTTTAAGATGAATTAGTTTTTTCTGACAAATTAAAAAATTCTAATAAAAAATGATTCAATTTTCACTTCAATGGACTAAACAAAAATGGATTTCTCACTACTTCCTGACAAGCACCTTATGAGGTTACATATAAGCTTAAAAGATTAGCTTTAAAAAACTAAAGGCTTATTTTAAATGAATAATTGTCTGAAGGTGATAAGGTATTGATTATAAAAGCTTGAACTACATGCTCAGCAAATAAATTAATCTCTAAATCTGTGGTTATGGTGAAATAGATACCAATCTGAAATCTGCCACTCCATCTGCTTGTATTGAATCATGCAGTTGATATTTGATTGACAGCACCACTGACCAATTAGCTGACAGGATGGTCTCCTCTTTTATATTTCTCTGTGGTATGATGGATTGATTGATTCTGGCCTCTGCAGGGTTCTTGCTTTCCATGAACCATTCATGCTGTAGTTTGCTCACTAAAATGAATTCAAACTTTGAACTCTTATTGCAGGTGTGTGTTTCTGTGGACCCAAAGAGGTTTGTGTTAGGTCAGGTGAGATGGTGGCGCTGCAATGTCCTCCTTTTGGAGCACAAAATCACAGTGAAACCAAACTGATCTGGAACAGTCACACAGCACAGGAGATGGCTCTGAGCAGCAACACTTCATCAGCTGAGCTGAGGAGGATGGGAGTGCTTCTTCATGGGAGAAGTCTTGTGATTCTAAGTGCTGCTGTGAACCATCAGGGGAATTACTCATGCTCTTCAAGGTAAAAGCCAATGAGCTCTTCAATGATCGTGTGTATTTGTTTTGTACTTTTGTGTTTGTGTGGTTTCAGTTTTGTTTCTCTTGAAAAACAAAACTATACTCAGTTTCACTTCTGTTTGGCACAAGTGTTAAAACATGGCAGAAGGATCATATTCATGTTCTTTATATTTGGTAATCAGTTGTCCAAAAAGGTTAAAAATTCTGGTAGTTTTGCTCTTTGTTGCTCCCGGTCGCAAAAATGATTTGGTCCACAATCACCTTAAACCTGCATTTTTGTTAATGGCAAGTAAGAGGCAACTCCACTGATATAGAAATACTGTATATGTGAAAATAACTCTAGTTTTCACTTGATTTATCAGCTCATGAAGTAAGTTCATGGTCTCAATTAGTATTTACGCCTATCTTTAATACATCATAATGGGAATTTTATATATAAAGTTTAGTGTTGGGGTAGTTACTCAAAAAGCAATCCATTACATATTGGTTATTTAAAAAAGTAATGCATTACATTTCTTAGTTACTGACAACAAAAAGTAACTAGTTACACTACTACTTCGGTTACTTTTGCATGACTCTTTGTCACCTGAGATCTTCTGTAACTTAATGAAAGATATAATGATAAACCTTACACATTAGTGTCATATAATGTAAAGGTACTATTTTTTGTAAAGATAAAGGCGTAAGGATATTTCAATCAGGAGAGACCAGTGACTGGTTTAAAGATAACACTTTATTTTACATGTGAGATAATGAACAAATCCCCCCCGTGGAGTCCAAACACTGGTGGTGGTGGTGATGGCTGAAGAAGTCATCTTAGTCCATAGCTGATGGACTTGTAGACTTGGCGGTGATGGGGAGGTGGAGGGTGGCTCGGAACCACGCCATGAATGAACTGATGGGGGAGAAAGCCAGATTTAAAAGGGGCAGCAAAGATTTGATAGGCCAACAGTGAGGAAGTGGAGCAGTGCTATTGGATATGTGTGACCAGGTGATGTGCACAGCTGATTATGATGTGACAAGGGCAAAAGGAGGGAGTGCATGAAATAGTGCAGGCATAAGCTACTAAACCCGCGTGGAGAATATGGTCTTCCTGACTGAACTTATGCTAAGCTTCATATGAGTGATATCAACATAAGAAGTGGTGTTAAAAGACAGGAGAAGTTAGTCTGCAGTTAAGTAAGTCTGTCATATGTTATGTTATGTCTTAATAAAGTCAAAAAAGACAGTCGCTGCCTCCTGATAATTCTAAATAGCATTAAAATTAGCACAAATCTATATTCTCATGACATACACAAAATCTTTCCTTTCTGCTCTTTAATACAAAAAAAATCTGACAGCAAAGTTGTGAAAATCCCGCCAAAAAAGCACTTCACAAATATGTCAAGAACAAGGCCACAGTAGGTAACATTTCCTCCACGTATATGCTGCCACAAGCCTATTTATCTCCGCTTTTGGGGTAACCTGTTATTGCAGTTGAAAATGGAGCTTTGGGCTTGGTAGGTATCGGCTTCATGCAGTTATCTTGACTCTTTTTGAAGTCATCAGTCTAAAGCTGGGTGTACACTGTGCGATTTCAAGCCGACCATACGACAGTTGTGGCAGAATCACATCTCATACAGTGCGACTGAATCGTTTAAGACGCACGACCATCACACACGAGTTGTGTGCACACACAGTATGATCCGAAGGTCATACACGACCTGAGTGCTCACACTGTGCAAGTGACGTCAGGACAGACTGTGACAGAAACCCGTGGAGTTTCCTTTTTAAAAAGTCTCACCCACTGAGGGTGAAGTGTTTCCAGTCATATTCTCTCTCTCTCTCTGTCTTTCTGTCTCTTTCCATCTCTCTATCCCACACACACACAAACAGCATCACCATACGTGTCAGCTTCAGGTCCGCAGGTAGGAATATTTCCTGCTCATTTATTTCCTTTATCAAAGTGGGGGTGCATCAGAAAGTCATTCTAGCTATTGTCATGGTAATTTAGGATGTCTGATAGTTTACAAAGGAACACAACCCCCCAAAGTGTTTTTGCTCTCACTGTGAAATAGGGCTGGGCAATAAATCGAAAATTAGATTAAACCACAATATGACCTGCTGCAATTTTCAAATCACAGAAGGCGGAATATTTCTTTGACCTGAAATTTGTGTCAGAATAGCAGTTTTAAACTTTTTTTCAGATATGCTATGCATGACATATCATGAAATCATTAAAGTGCCATTTTTTTTAGAATAGTCTATAAAAAAATTGTACATTCATTTTTATACTTTTTTCTTATTAAATATGAGAATGACAAAGATTTAGATTTTTTTAGAGTTTATCATCCTTTGTTTAGCAATTAAAGAGAGTAAAGGAATAATCACATATCGAATTGCAATCTCAATATTGAAGAAAAAATTGCAATTCAATTATTTTCGAAAATCATTCAGCCATACCGTGAAGTGTCTGGAGTTGTACGACCAAAATATCAAACATTCCAGAAATCCTCAAAATTCAACTCAAAATTCGTGGCTGAATCAGAGGAAAATTGCACAGTGTACACCCGGCTTTAGGGTTCACTTACTTTTCAGACAGCACTATGAATGTTTAATACCTGTGTTCAATAAAGACTTTAAATATTATAATTGTTTGTGTGGTGTTAGGTTAAGCATATTGTGTTTATCTATACTTGTGACTTGGATACAGATCAGTTCACATTTGATGACCAATTATTGCAGAAAACTAGAAAACTAATAAGGGCTCACATACTTTTTCTTGCCTCTTTTTTCTTATGTGAATGCATCTACTACCTAGTGTTCAACAACGTGCCACCAATGCATATTAACAAGATTGAGATGACGTGTAATCTTCTGCTGCACCCCTTATCCAAATCTCTTCAATTTTGGCTCCAAATAAATAAAATAGCTTTGTCAAAAAATTCAAAACTCAGGGCCCGAAAAGGATTGTCCACAAACAAATCTGTTAAGTCTGTTTACCTATCAGAGTCCAATTTTATAATTAAATTATTTTTATCTTTTTCATCAATTGTATTCCAGGGATGGTAGCGGCCAGTTCTGGTTCAGGCTGACCGTTTTCACAACACCGAGCAGAGAGTGCGAAGCGAGGACCACATACCGAACAACATGCTATACACAAGAGTCCTGCAAATTGAACTGTCCTGAAGTTAATATCCCTGATGTAAATACACCAAATATGACCAGCAACGACATATTATGGCACAAGGTATTTCCATGAAGATAACAAATATCTGTTCGTCTGTTTGAAAGATCTCCTTTTATTCTAACATCTAATAATTTCAGCTTCATGTCTGATCTCGTAGAGAGGCAATTCCTCGCCAATTAGCGGTTACTTCACGAGTGTGGAAGAGAAAGACAGCGGTGCCTACATCTGTACCAGATCTTACCTGTACAATCAGCATCAATATAACATGACCTCTACAGTGGTGCTCGATGTCGAGCCCAACAGTAAGAAAAGAGCCCTTATTTTTCTTATGTGTTGTGTCTTTGTTGAAATTTATATGATAAAAAAAATCTTTATCACCCATTGTTGTCCAGAAAAAGCTGAAAAATCTGCAGTGATCGTTTCACCCCATGAGAATGATGTGATTCATGTAGATTTAGGTGAGCTTCAGTCTATGTACTCTTACAAGCACTGTTTACCTTCCTTAACTGCTTCTTTTAAATCATGTGTTAATGTTTTTTTCAAGGCTCCACAGTGGTGATTTCTTGTAAAGCTGTGACATTTTCAGAATTTGATGATCTGTCCTGGATGAGTGGAAACTCGCTGGTGGAAATGAATGAAAGCTTACCAGTTTTCTTAAATATAACCAGGTAAATCACATCACATGCTTTAATTTGCTTTAATACTTCATTATGTTTACCTCAGAAGTTAGAGCAGGGAATGATGCCACACCTCAGTTCATCCATTTCAAAAGCAAAGTTGCTCACAGTGATTGTCAAAGCTTTGGTTTAATGACAATACATTTCATCATATCTGATCTAACACTGCCAGATTCATGCTGCAAAACAAGTCCACACTGTGTTGAAAACTAGTGTACACACTCAGACTTGGCGTTGGATTTGAGCATATCATATGCTCACAGATTGACTGATAAATGCCAGTCTGGTCGTGGTAATGACTGTACAACCAAGTTTCTGGTGTACAAAGTTTGATAAATGAAGGCCAGCCTGTTGTAAATGTTTGGTCTAAACTGGGCTGGGATGGGACAATATACGATACATTATCACCGTGCTTCTTGTGAGACAGTAATTGAGATCGCTGGTGCAAAATATCGGTATCTCAATAAAACATGATATGTGATACTTTAAACAGATTTTCATGCAAATTGGATTCACCTCATCACTTTCTGGTCAATAAATGAAGGAAATATGAATAATAATAATAATAAAAATAATATCTTGAATTTATATAGCACCTTTCAAGAAACCCAAGGATGCTTTACAGGAACACATATACATGGAAAACTATGTGAGAGGTAGGATGAGTGTAAGGGGTGGTTTAGTGAAGACCGTAGGCTGTGGTGAACAGGTGGTGCTTGAGACGTTTTTTGAAAATGTCCAGAGATGGAGCGCTATGAATGTCTGCAGGAAGAGTGTTCCAGAGGGTGGGAGCTGCAGCACTGAAGGCTCTGTCTCCATAGGTTCGGAGTTTGGTTTTGGGCATGGAAAGTAGGCCGGTGTCTGGAGATCGAAGGTTGCGGGATGGTGTGTATGGATGGAGGAGATCAGAAAGGTACTGGGGAGCCAGAGCATGGAGAGATTTGTATGTGAGGAGGAGGACTTTGTAGTTGATACGGGACTTGATAGGGAGCCAGTGGAGGTGGATGAGGGTCGGAGTGATGTGTTGCCAGGGTCTAGTGCGGGTGAGAACTCTAGCTGCAGAGTTTTAGACATACTGAAGCCTGTCCAGGGTTTTGCTGGGAACTCCAGACAGGACTCCATTACAGTAGTCCAGGCGGGAGGTTATGAAAGCATGAATGAGTGTTTCAGCCACAGAATCAGGGAGTGATGGTCGGAGTCTGGAGATGTTCTTGAGATGATAGAAGGCAGATTTGGTGACAGACTTTATGTGGGACTGGAAGGAGAGGGTGGAGTCCAGGATGATGCCCAGGTTTCGGACCTCAGAGGACAGACAGATGGAGGTCCCGTCCACATCGAGCATGAGATCTCCAACCTTCTGCAGCAGCGCTTTGGGGGCCACCACCATGAGCTCTTTTTTATTGCTGTTGAGACAGGCGGTCAAGGAGGATGGTGTGGGATATTGTGTCGAAGGCAGCGGTTAGGTCAAGGAGAATGAGGAGGCTGATGTGTCCAGAATCTGCAGCTGTGAGGAGGTAGATGAAGTTACTTTGGCCAAAAAAGACCGCAGGAAAAAATAAATTAAAAAAGAATTGTGAATGGGTCAAACTGAAGTGAACAAGTTAAAAACTCCAGCACTTCCACAGTGGCATGTTATACTCTTGAGTTAACCCTCTGAGACCACCGGGTTTGATGTTTCACAAGCTTTTTAAGACACTAAGTTCAGGTGAGAAAAAACGGTTAAAATAGCTTGGGCTCAGAGGGTTAAGTAGATATCATGATGTATTACTGTATGGTTTTCTTACAGTACTGTATATCAACTATCCCTGCAATTCCCACCCATATTATTTCTGCATTAACTGCTACACTGTGTCCCACATTATTATGCAAGTAATACTGCTTAAGGAGGTTGTTCCACATTATTAGGCAAGTCACAGGTTTCATGCATGGGGAAAAAGAAAGATCCTTGTGAGGTGAAGAGCATGAAGTAGTGCAGTATCTTGCAAAAGGTATGAAGGCACTCAATATTTCACAAAATGTGAAGAGAGATCATCGTACATGTGTGTGATTCAGAGCGCAGATGGCTTTGTTCAGATAAAGGCATATTATATTATAACCTGACACGCCAGATGGATTTGTTTCACACATCCATCTGGGGAAGCTTCAATAGGAAACGTTTGAGAAAACATGACATGTAGACATGTAAGTACTCGACTTTTGTCGTTTTTGAAAAGAAAACAACTCACTGCTGTTCTTTGTTCTTCTTTTAACGAAGAATTGTTGTCAAGTTCTGATGAAACTTACGCTTTAGCAGCATCCACGCTAAGCTCTTCCGTCATAATATCCATCTGCTTTGCAAGGTTAATTATATATTAAAGAAAGTTTCTATACAGCAAGTTCATCATATTAAGAGAGCAGCTGATGAGTAGCAAACAGGTATTTGAACGTCTCAATGCAGGTTCCTCCAGAGTTTTGCTGATGTGCATAAAGCTGTATTTCAGCCATCCTTAACCAGTGCCCACAAGGAGAAGCACTTGCAGTGGACTTAGAAATATATGAAGACTCATTTCAAACAGTTGTATTCACTGAAAAATGTTATGCTACACTGGATGAATGGAGTTCTTGATGGTTGGTGGATGGCCACCATGTCCCAACAAGGCTGCAACGTCAGCAAGGAGGTGGTGGAGTGATGTTTCAGGATGGAATCATAGGAAGTGGGTTGATAGGCCCCTTTAAGGTGCCTCAAGGTGTCAAAATAACCTCAGTAAGTATGTGGAGTTCCTAATTGCCCATTTCCTGCCATGGTATAAAAAGAAGAACTGTGCCTTCCAGAGTAAAATCACCCACCATCCCATGCTGCAAAAATCCCATGCTGAGGCCTTAGGCATAAATGGAGAAAAATCATGGTGTGGCCATCATCATCCCCTGAACTCGACACTATTGAGAACCTGTGGAGCATCCTTAAAAGGAAGCTCTATGAGGGTGGACGGCAGTTTACTTTAGAACAGCAGCTCTGGGAGACAATTCTGGCATACTCAAAGGAAATACAGGCAGAAGCTACACATGGACTTACAAGTTCAATGGGTGTTAGAGGTGATATCAAAGAAGGGCTCCTATGTTTAATATTATCTGTGAAGATGTTTTTGATTGAAATGGCTTTGTTTAGAGAAAAAAATACCTCTGAATGCAAAAAATTACAACAGATTTCTGTTTGTAATCCTTTGGAAACTGTTGAGTGTGTTTAAACTCTGTTTTGCATAATAATTTGGAACACTGCATTCTAAGTTATTTTGCAAAAAATTGCCATTGTCATCATTGGTAACTTTGTCAAACAAAGTCCAGATTACAATATAATTGTTGAGAAATGAAAAATCCTATTGACTGCCAATTATATAGACTATTTAGGAAAAAATGAACAAAAACAGTTTATGCATATAATTTGGAACAAAATGTATTGATGTGTAGAGCAGCCATCTATGATGTTTTCAACAGAGTTGGTGACATATTTCTGTCTTTTCAAGTCTGAAATCTGGTTAAAATCTCAAATCAGAGCACCAAACCTCCCTTAACAAACTGAACGCTGCATTACAGCCAGATCTGGAGGAGCAAAGATTCCACAAAAACACTCAATTCATTCATACATGTATCCTGTCTCAGTTACAGAAATGATAATGGGGAAAAAATCAACACGACAGCCTTATTGGTTTTTAAAAAAGTGACCAAAGAGGATCTATTGAAAACTTACACCTGCAAACTGGAATCTGAAGACCAACCCTCAAGCTCTGTCACCGTTACCCTGGCTCAAAAAGGTGAAAAGTTGTATCTATCTGATGTTTCAAATTGTTTTCCTAATCTTTACATAATCATAACTAACTATTTTGTTAAATATCTCATACTCGGTTCAATCTTTTTAAAACAGTGAATCATGTAGTCTTAAAATGTCAAATTCTTTGTTAACCAGGGCTAACTTCACCATCATGTATGATACAGATCTCTTTTAAATATTCATAAATACATCATCAGATCTGTTTGACTGTCTAATGAGTTCATTTCCTCTGTTATTTCCTTACAGTTCGCCCCTCCTATGTTTCCTTGGCTGTTTGCAGCGTCTGCATTGTGGTGGTGATGATTTTGATCACAATTGTCTACATCAAGCTCAAAATTCCCATCACTCTTTTCCTGAGGGACACTCTTGGCTGCCACAGAAGCACTTTAGGTTCTGTTTTATTTTATAGCTTAAGCAGTATGCACATTATTGTGATCTCAGATGAAAGCAGTGACAAAGCTGTTCTTTACTGTCTTTTAGATGGAAAAAGCTACGACGCCTTTTTAATGTGTTATGAAAGCACAGACGCAGGATTGAATGAAGATGACAGGGACAAGCTGAAAACTGTTTTGGAGAAGTTTGGCTACAGTCTGTGTCTGTATGATCGTGATGTCTTACCGGGAAAAGGTACGTGTTTAAAGATGTCTACCAATTGTCTTTATAAACTAATGTTTAAAATTAACCCTGTTTGCTTTCAGCTGTATCAGAGGCAGTATTGGACTGTATCGAGCAGAGTCGGACAGCACTTTTGGTCCCCACCTCTTCAGATCCCGGTCTTGGGTCCAGTCTACTGAGCGTCATCTATTCAGCGCTTGTAGAGAGAAAGACTCACTTAGTTTTCATCACCACTGAGTCGACAGAGAAGTCCAGGTCTGGTTCAGTACCAGAGGCCTTACAGCTTCTCAGTGAGGCTGGAGACTGTGTCACTTGGAAAGGAGAACACTCCATGATGCCCTCCTCCTCCTTCTGGAAGCGGCTACGCTATCACCTTCCTGCTCCACAACATGCCACAAAATTCAGACTTTTAAATGGGAGTGGGATAGAACTTTAGAGTAAAATATAACCACGACTAATGTAGCTTTGTTAAATTTACAACTTGAGCCTGGTTTATACAGTACTGTGAATAACCTTTAGGCACGTTTTGGCCAATATTGAGGTTGTATTAAGGCATAGATGTGGCAAGTAAGCTGCCTGAGCACGCCATCAGACGTAAAGGAGGATTGACACAGCCCTGGTCGTACTCTGGATGTCCTTGCATATTGCCAGGAGCATGGAAAAGAACCTGTTGAATAAAATAAAGTCTACACCTTTATGGTGGCATACAAAGTGGATGTGGTTACATTTTTAGGAGGTGTATATCGACTTTGTGTGTAAAGCTATGTGTAGGGTCCAGGGCTGCAAGATTTAGCATCTTATCTTGATGTTACTTGCATAAGTGACCTTTTCCTGGTATGAATGCACTATGAGAGCGAAAACAGACAAGCATTTAATGTCAGAGGCAAAGACCTAAAATAATCAGGAAAAAATGCTGTCCGAAAGAAAATGTAACTGTCTGTTGAAGACAGCAAAGGTTGTTGTCTAGGTGTCCCATGAGCTCTATATCTCTATCCTATGTGCACACAATAAGACTGATATTTCCACAGGTATGCATGTGTAAAAACATAATGGTCTTTAATTTTGTCACATATCACAAATTTGCAACACATATAACATGCTCAAATATGTGCTTTTTGAATTATCGAGCAATAAACAAACTGCAGTAAAGGTGTATGGTTGTGTAATTACACTTGTTAATGTAAACACACCAGTCAATATTCCTGAAATAACTTTTCAGTATTCATTCTCTTTAGAGCTGTAAGTTTGAGCTGTTACTCTCTATTCTGTAGTTTCATCATTTCTTTTTTGTAATTTATTTAATCTGAAACTGTACAAACTGCACAATAACAGATTACTGTGATTCCTATGGGCAACGTTTTAAAATTGCACCTAAAAATTAAAATGTATTTATTTTTTCTGTATTGATGAGTCATGTTTTTATACAAACAAAGGCTCTAAAAGTAAAGAGGGGGCACACATCGTTTTAGCCTCTTTTTGCAGTTTGTTAACCAGACATGCCAGATGGATTTGTTTGTGAAAAAAAAAAAAAAACTCAGAGGGTGATTGGATACACGTTCTGTCTGTCACATCTTTACAGGCAAATCAGAGCAACATGGAGTAACAACAGCTGGAGTAAACTCCATAGAGAACTGCATAAAGCAAACCATGGTGACTGTAGACATGTCAGTACATGACTTTTGTCATTTTTGAAAAGAAAACAACTAAGTTCTGTTCTTTGTTCTTCTTTTAACGAAGAAATGTCAAGTTCTGATGAAACTTGCGCTTTAGCAGCATCCATGCTAATGTCTTCCACCATATGCACCGGTCTCTTGTCCCTGCTTGCTGACATCATGATCTCACCACGCCTAAAAGTACTGCCCCTCGATGCTGATTGGTCCTGTCACTTTCTAACTGGGCCCAAACTGTTAAGGGAAGGGAGCTTTGCAAGATGGATACGCAAGTAAGAAACACAGAAACGGGCGAATCCATATGCTTTGCAAGGTTAGCAGTTTGCAGTTTCCAACTATCGGTCTTGTGGAAAACCAGATATAATTTTATTTAGCAGACACTGTTGTCCAATGTGACATACATGTTGCTGCTGTCAAGCCATAACCTCCAATGTCCAAAATCCCCACCTTTCAGAGACTGAAAAAAAAGGTTTTGAATAATTTAATATTGACTGGTCAAATTCAGCATCTTTTTGACACGTTAAAGTGTTTTAAAATGTAAAGCACTACTGACAGATGTTAATGGTGGCCAAAAGCACTGATTTATGAAAAAAATAAAACAAAATCTTGAAAAATGGAGATTGGAGGTTATGGCCCAATGCCAGTGATCAATACTAGAATCTATACAGTGTAACTGCATGCACCCTGCTAAATAGATGCACAGAATCGAGGCACAAGGTTTGAATGTCATGAATGAAACAGGTACTTTGTAGACGTCATGAGCATTGTAAAATAAATGCAAATGTACGGGTGCTTTCTCACCTGGATCTTTTGGGGATAGTACTGGGAATTCCTTCTCTTTTTAGTGATCCGGGTCATTTGGCATTTAATTTGAGTACCAGTTTGGCTTCATCAGATTTAGCAGTTTCATGACATATTATTGATATTTATGCTGGTATTTTACTCCAATTATGCATTTTTTTAATTAATGAAAATATTGTGCAATTATTTTTCAAAATTTACCGTTTCCCAAAAATGCATTGTGGGTCAGATGAAATCAGCTCACTGGCTGGGCTGTATGACACACCTGATATAAAACATTGTTAGGCTTATGTCCCTAATTTTTTATGTGCCTGTGGGAGAGCAGTGTGGAGACAAGATCATCCATCAAATAACACACAGACACAAACAAAATAAATACTACTACTAATAATAATAATAATAATGATTATTGCAATAATGACAAGCAGCTTTAAAGCTGTCCCTGGGTCTTACTGTAAAAAGTAAGAGCCATCTCCTTGAACTGACTGGTTCATGAACGACACATCACTATTTGGAGAGGTTGTTGCAAAACAAGGGGCCGTTAATTCTTTAGTACAAAAAATCATCTTGAAATGGCTTAGAACAGGCCGTCTTCGATGGCTTTTTTATCAGTGGTCTCATCACTCTCCAGTAGCCAGAAGTGTAAGCACTAGCAGTAGCCTTGTAGTAAAACAGCTACCAAACAATTTCAATTATAACTGATAATAAAATTATTAAAATTTAAAATAATAATTTGCAATCAAATAGAGTTCTCGCACTGTGTTCAGTGCTTGGGAACTAAATTACTTGAAAATAGTGATAGGTTAACGTGACTCATCATCTTGCCACTGTCTCATCAGCACAAGACGCTTGTGCAAATCCCTTTCTTTCTCTTTTTCAAACAGTGAACCACAAAATCATCTTGCTTTTGGTCTTCACAGCTCACAATCATTTTGTCTGGTATTGAAATTTAAATGACAGAGTTCAAATGATGTAAACATCATTTGAACTCTGTCATACCCTTAATGACACATGGCCAAATTTATCATACTAATGGGTGTCCGCCTGTAAAACCTCATTAGTTCCGTAACAGCGAGTCATTCCTTGACTCAGAACATCCTATACACAAACTTTGGTTTCTTGTGAAGTGAACAATCATAGATTTTCCTGTAGATAAAGATTATCACACATTTTTTTTAACTGCCACTCACTGATGTTAACTCTGACTTAGTTAAAAACTAACCAAGAGCTAAAGCCAGGGCCAGTTAAAGTGAGCGAGAATGAAACATTAATGCGTGATTAACAACATGCCAAACTTAGGAGTTGTTAAAAGAGTAAATACAAGTTTGGCGGACTGATAACCACTCAAATTAGATTATATTTTTGTTAACCAAAGTAGTTAAAAATGTCTTTGTGTTTCAGGTGTTTTCTCCTGGATTTTATTGCATCAAAAAAGCACACCTTATAAATATGCCTGACCTTTTATGTTATACTAATTGCTTTATGCTTAAAATCCCACTAGATGTTCTGTCACGGTGGGTGTTTCCTCTACAGCAGTAAAATATAACATTTCTAAGAGCAGCTCTTCTGCTTCTCTCATAGGAAGTGGCTAACAACTTTCAGCAACTCAAAAGGTCTTCAACAGCTAGCTCAAATGAAATCAAGAGCAAAACAACCATACAGGAAACCAAGAGCAACTGCAACATACACGTGTGTCCTAATAGGTGTTCACACCTCGAGTAATACTGCCTCAGAGATTAGATGGAAAGAGTAACAGTGAAGAGAAAATACCTGAACTCCACATGTGGTTACGCATCAGCAAGCCAAGAAGACAGCAGTTTTTTCTCCCATGTGAACGAAATCAACGGATTTTGTGATACAGGATGCAAACTGAATGCTTGCTTTTCTTTTTAATAATTCCTTTTTTCTCTGAGCCATGCTGTGTGGGAAACCAACAAAACACAAGAAAAGGTATTTTATCAAAACTTAAATTATATATAAATATTACACCCGAAAAAAGTGATTTCCTATGTTTTTAAAAGAATCCTGTACATGCATCCCAGGTTGTTTTACTCTGTAGAATTAAAAATAAACACATCTACATTTATCTGTCTGTGTCTGTGTCTTTAGGTCTCCAGCAGAATAAAACACACCAGCGTTATAAAGCTGTGGAGGGGGAAATCTTTGTGATGCCTTGCGTTGAACGCATCAATCAGCTGACTGAGGTGGTGTGTTCCAGGACTGCAGAAGGAAACAAAGAAGATAAAAGTCAATCTCTTCAGTGTGGGAGGGAGTTTCTAGCTGAAGAAAAACATTCAGGAGAGTACACCTGCCTCGAAGGGTAAATTTACATGTTTCTTATTACATCATTATCACTGCTCTAAGAAATGCTTATGGCTGCAGAAGCCATCAGAGAACATGCATCCAGACATGTTATACAAGTTTTTTAAGTTGTTTTTTCCAAGACATCATCCACTTATCATGAAAAAAATAGCATTGTTATCCTGAGATAAAAAGAAAAAATACTCAAAAACTGAGGTAAAACAACACAGGAAAAAGGTGTACAATAAAATGTTTGGATACATGCTGCCTGGGACTTCTGTATAACTGCTGCACTAAAACTATTTCGACACTCTAAGCCAGTGTCAGTAAAATAGAAGCAGCATGTCTAAAAGAAGCTGTTAAATGAGGAATTACATATGAAACAGAGAAATACAATTAAAAAGGACTGAAACATGAATATAAGAATAATCATACGCAGCTATATAGTTCGTATAAAAAAGTAGTCACCCCTTTGGATGTTTTACCCTTTTATTGATGTTATAAATCAATCATGGACAATATAATTTGGCTTTTTGACTAAAAGAAAACTAAGGGTGCTAAAACACCCTTTTTAATATCAAAGTAAAATCAGATTTCATCAGAGTAATGTCAAATTAAAATATAATGCTCAAGCCTCTGTCAGGTTGCATGGGGATTGGATGTGAGCTGCCCTTATTAAGTTCAGCGACAAATTTTCTGTTGGATTGAGGTCTGGGCTTTGACTCAGCCACTCCAGAACAATTAGCTTGTTGTCTTTAAAGCATTTCTGTGTAACTTTCTCTGTATGCCTTAGGTCATTGTCCTGCTGGAAAATAAATATCCTCACAAGCTGTAGTTGTCTTGTAGACTGAATAAGATTGTCTTCCAGGGTCTTCCTTTATTTTGTCACATTTATTTTACCCTCTACCTTTACAAGCCTTTCAGTGCCGGCTGCTGAGAAGCATCCCCACAATATGATGCCACCACTGTGCTTCACAGTGTTAATTTTGTTGACTAATTATTTTCGTTATAGTTTTCGTTAATAGTCTTTTTTCCCCTGACGAAAACTAGACAGTAACTAATAAAAACAAGTGCACATAGACAAAAACTAAAACTAAATTAATTGACATTTTAGTCAACAAATAAAAATGAGACGAAAATGTTTGACAGAGACTTTATCCAATTGGAACTAATTTCATCATGTAGAAAGTAGGGGCAAGTTAGGCATATATCCAATCACAGCTACTTTGGCTGTGTGGAAAGATGAGATGAGACATGAGGGAGATCCAATCAGCTGCGTGGTGGTGGGATAAGTTGGGGAGAGATCCAATCAAATTTACTGTAAATTTCGTCGACTAAAATGTTGGGAAATTTCCACAACTAAAACTAGACTAAAACTAAAACAATTTAGATGACTAAATTATGACTAAAACTAAAAGATATTTTTGGCAAAAGACTAAAACTAAAACTAAATTAAAGCTGCAAGCAGTGATAACGGGCCCTCGCAGCCTGCTGCATGTTGAGGTGTTACGTGAAAGTGGATATGTAGCAACCGTTGCATGCCAGCAACAAGGCTCGCTGCACCCATGGGTTATGTGAGCTTTGCAACACTCACACTGTCACAGAAACAGAGGGTGAAACCTGTCATTAATTTCCAGAGCTTGCCATTATTTTGGCAGTAAAACTAATGGGAAGGAGGCATGCGCCCTGAAAATTTTGAATGCAGCTCCAAATTATGAACAAATCACTGTATTGTCATTATCACAGCTCTTCTTTCTGCTCTTCTTGGCTCAGCCACTGTTTCTCTGTCTCTCTCTCCTGCATGCTTGCAGCCTCACTCCCTCTCCACCTTAAGCACGCTAACTCCACTGGAGAAAAATGACTGAGTGGCTAAAAGCATTAACTGAAAGTTCCAATCATTGGTGATGAACATCGACCAGAGGAGCAAATAGAGAGCTCAAGATGTGTACAAGCTTGTTTCATCATTTTCGTCAGTGCTTTTATATCTATTTATATCTCCTCTCAAGTATGAAAATGGTCTCCAGCAGCAAAGATTGTGGATTGTAGAGATTTTCGACTAAGATGTGAAATCTCAGAGAAACTGCAGCTAGCTTTAGCCTTTGTGTTAGCTCAGTAGGACAGGTAACTGCCCTGAAATCATGAGGTTGTTGGTTCAAATCTTCTGTAAATTTTTGAAGCTGCTGGTGTAAATTGCTGACTTGGGAGTCAGCAACCTTCCAGCTCTGCCTTAAGGAAGGTTGTGGGTTTGATTCTTGGTGCATTTTTAAGTCCAGTCCCCAAAAGCAGAGATCAGATCCTCTGAGAAACATGAACAGATAAATGTGTCTCAGTGGATTAGTGGAAAAGACAACTGACTTTGAAGCAGGAGTTCACAGGTTCAAATCTTACCATGGGTTCATTTATCTTAAAAGTCTGAGTCCAAATTTAGACTTCAGGAGACCTGGACAGGAGGTGGCCTTTCAAATCTAACCAGTGTCTTTAAGTTTTCAAGATTTGAGTCCAAATAAAGAAGGAAAAGCCCCTCTGAGGCTCTGCTGCATGTCTGGCTCTGTAGCCTAAAGAGAAAGTGGCCTGACTCAGAATCCGGAGGTTCCAGGTTCAACTCCCATCTTGGTCTCAGTGAATTTTAAAGCCACATCCTGAACAAAAAGGATAAATGCGCCAGGAGAAGAGATGGTAGTGTGAAAGGTATGGCGGCGGTGGCACAGAGGACTGGACTAGACCAGTTCTGCAGGGGATGCTGGGGTTCAAACCCCACTGTGGCCGGTACCTGGACCAAGGCATGCCTGATGGAGAAGGGGGGACGTGGTGCGGCGCCCCCCCTGGGGAGTCGTCAGAGATGTAAGTAGGGGGTTATGCAACAAAAACGCAGACACAGCTGGAGTTTTACAGGATGGAGTCTTTATTTGCATGCATGGATGAGCAATGAGCCCCTCATGGGGACTTCATCTCCTCCACTGTAGAAACACGAAATATGTACCACGCTCCCCTCCAGGGTCAGGGTACCAAAGTATCATTTATTTCGAAAAGGCATTTGAATGTACGGAAATCAAGAAAACGGACAACTTCACTCGTTTTTCGATTTGTGTCCAGAATCGAAAAACGAGTGAAGTTGTCCGTTTTCTTGATTTCCGTACATTCAAATGCCCTTTCGAAATAAATGATACTTTGGTACCCTGACCCTCCAAGCCCTTCAGGTCCTCTCTGCTCATTCAGTAGCCTGCAAACAAAAATCACATGAACTCACATTCCACATAAATAAATGTACGGATGAGTCCTTTACTCACATGAGTTTCTGCAGCTTGGCGTCGTTCTCCTGCTTTTCAGTCTTCAGTTTGTCGTAGTCTGACATCAGCCTCTCCTGCTCCAGCAGCAGACCCTGGTTCAGACTGAGAGGAGATGCTTGCTAAGCTCTGATTGGGCACTTTTTAATGGCAGAGTAACTGTCTAGAGAAATGTCAACAAACCACATGAACATAGATTCATTTTGTTCATCTGATTTCTGGAAATTTCTCAAAACAGTTATTTGGCTTCAAAAATGGCACAAGGCAAAACATTTCTGAAATGATAGGCCTTAACATCAGTGGGTCCCAACCTTTTTTCTTTGGGGTCCCTCTACTCTAAACACTCTAAAGCCCCCAGGACAATCTCTGAAAAATTACACATCATTTTTAATTGTTTTATTGACTAAATCCCAGCATAACAGGCCTGCATTAACGAGTTCTTCATAAACATCTGCATATAAAGTATCAATTATTAAAACAGCATTTAGAACCACCATAAGAATACAAAAATGTGAAGGTTCAGTCAATTTTTAAGTAAAATCTCAAAAAATTCTAATTTAACAAGTCATACATTTAACAGAAAAAGAAAATTGGAAATTTATGTCAGCTAAAAGGTAGAATTTTTTGTCATTCTAAAATCCAAAAGAGCTGTGGGAAAAAAAAAATGACAAGAGAAGAAGCGGTCACCTTTTTCCAAGAAATGTACAGATCCTCTTTATTTTGTTTGACCTTTTAGAGGGCTCTAATACTTCCTCTTACATTACATTTTCAGTCATGACTCTATAAATAAAAGTCCATTATAGGCCAACCCCCTAGGGGTGCTCGGACCCCAGGTAGGGAACCTTCACATGACAACAATGTAACAGGTGTGTGTAGACTTTTAGAGCCAGTGTAAAGCCAGACTATAGTCGTATGCAGCTAAAAGTTCCTGGCTCAGTAAAGAGGAGTGGTACAAGGATTTTACATCCTTCCACATGAGGATCACACACAGTAGACAGTCGTAATGACTGTCACTACTTTGGTTTGAAAAACCAAAAACAAACCAACTTTAGGATCATTTAAACCAGCATTAAGTGGTTCAATGAGAACCAATCAAATCTGTGGAAATATCCTAGATCTAAAAAAACATCAAACATGAATAGGTTTGTTGATTTTTCTACTGCTTCATTCATCTCTGTGGACTTGAAGTCAAAATTTTAGGCCCAGTTTAGACAGTTTTAGACTAAATTCCAGATCCAGTTCAAGTCTCGTCACAAACAGTTATTAGTCTAAATGAGTAAAACTCAACGTGTGGCTTCATTAGGATGGTTTGTGGCTCTTCATTTAAAATATTTTTCCCCAGAAAAACTTAAAAAACTTTCACCTCAGGAATGATCCATATCAAGTCACATTCATCAGCTTGTTTCCACTCTTATACAGGAGGCTTTAATTGTCAACCTTTATTTTTTCTCTTAGTTTTTTCATTACCCTTATTTCTAATTCTTCTCCCTTTTTTACTTTTTTTGGACACTTTTAATCCATTTTTGCCTCTTTACGTCCATTTGTGCCACTTCTTCTTGCCAGTTTTGTAGCTTTTGCCACTTTCATCCTGCTTTTTGCTATTTGCAATTCTTTCCGCTTTTGGCAATTTTTTGGCCACTTTTCACCCAATTTAAGCTGCTTTTTGACATTAAATGACACTTTTTACCTTTTTGTCAGTCTTTGCAGCATTTTGCCCATTTAGTCACTTTTCACCAATAATTTACCACATCTTTGCCACTTTTTGACTATTTAACTCAATTTTCACTTTTTTTTTTTACCACATTTTTGTCACCTTTTACAATTAAAGTCACTTTTCACATAATTTTTTAGCCCATTTTGCCACTTTTTCCCCCCTTGAATCACTTTTCACCATTATTTTACCATATTTTTGACACTTTGTGACCATTTTAATCATCTGTTACTCCTTTTTTTATGTCGTTTCTCACCCATTTTTTGCCATTTAATACCAATTTTGCACCTTCTCACAATATTTTGCTGCTTTTGCCCATTTTAGTCACTATCCACTATTTTTTAACCACATTTTTTCATTTTTTTGCCATTTTAGTCACTTTTCACCATTTTATACCACATTTTTGCAGCTTTTTGACCATTTTAGTCCATAACTCCTTTTTTTAATCACTTTACCCCCATTTTTGCTACTTGTAACCTAGTTTTTGCTATTTAATGCCTATTTTTTGCCTTTTCACCAATTCTGTTTCTGCTTTTTGGCCATTTTTTGGCCACTTTTCACCCAATTTAAGCTGCTTTTTGACATTAAATGACACTTTTTACCTTTTTGTCAGTCTTTGCAGCATTTTGCCCATTTAGTCACTTTTCACCAATAATTTACCACATCTTTGCCACTTTTTGACTATTTAACTCAATTTTGAACCTTTTTTTTTTGCCCGTTTTAGTCACTTGTTACTATTTCTTACCACATTTTTGCAGCTTCTGACTGTTTTTATCATCCATAACTCCTTTTTTTAATCACTTTACCCCCATTTTTGCTACTTGTAACCTAGTTTTTGCTATTTAATGCCTATTTTTTGCCTTTTCACCAATTCTGTTTCTGCTTTTTGGCCATTTTTTGGCCACTTTTCACCCAATTTAAGCTGCTTTTTGACATTAAATGACACTTTTTACCTTTTTGTCAGTCTTTGTAGTCACTTTTCACTATTTTTAGCACATTTTTTGCTGCTTTCTGACCATTTTTGTTATCTGTAACTCCTTTTTCGACACTTTTCACTAGGGGTGCACCGATTGCAATTTTCTGGCCGATCACCGATCGCCGATCTTTAAAAAAGCCTGCCCTGCCGATTCCGATTTTGGCCGATACCAATTTTTTTATAACTGACAGCATACACCTTCAATGTTCCAATCTTATTTTATTGAATAACATTGACCAATACCCGTGAAACAAACTTGTTGTTTTAACTGCACATAAGGTAGTTCTCTCAAATATAAATGAAAAGTTTAAAGCATTGCTGTCCAAACTACTAAATTATATCAGTTCCTTTAGTCTTTCATTTTTTCACATTTTAGTAGGTAGAGGCATATGAAACCGATCTTATCCACCGATCTTATTTACAAAGATCGGCCGATCGCCGATCTCCTAAAATTAAGGAAATCAGCGCCGATACCGATTTTGGCCGATCAACAGTGCATCCCTACTTTTTACCCAGTTTTTGCCATTTTATTCCAATTTTGAACCTTTTTACCATTCTGCTTTTTGACCATTTATGCCTCTTTTAATCAATTTTTGCCACTTTTCACCACTTTAAATGTGGCTATTACAACGGTATTTTTCATCAATTTGGCTCTTTTGTTGAGCAGTTTTCAGTAACAATGGTCTAAATAATTAGTATACTTATTTTACTGCAGACTTTGTTTCAAATATCTCATGCCATGTGTTTGCTTCTTATCTCTGTGGTCTCTAAAAATGTAGTTTGATTTTAAACAGTCAGTCTTACTCTGTGAGCTCATCCAGCATCCTCTTCCTTTCTACAGTCTGGTCTCTCAGTGGGCTCAGCTGTTTGTGGTGAGCCTCTCTGTGGTTCTCCAGCTGCTCCTCCAGAGTTTTCTGTGCCACAGAGACACAAAAACATTCAGCTATTTCACATTTCTGTAACAGAGATTCTCAGTGACATGTTTCCTCCTCACCTTTATGTCCCCGTCCCCATCATGTCTGCCGATGTCCTCCTTCTCCTTCTCCTCTCCTGACATCTTGTGTCTTTTCTCTGATGAAAAACAGAGAGGAAAATTCCATCAAGTTAGCCTGTTTTTACTTGAGCTAAGATGTTTTAATGGTTAATATAAATGTGCAAACCGTGAGCCTGCAGCTTAGCAAGCTCCTCGGTCAGAGCGTCCTGGCTCTCCTCCAGCTGTCTGTTCTTCTGCTGCATGTTCTGCATGTAGTCCATCAGAGACTTGATCTTGGCCTGGTGCTGCACAGACCACACAAAAATGTGCTGTTGGTTTGTGCTGTTCACTTCCTGCCAATGTTTATATGTTCCCATTTTTTAAATATCTATTTATTTTGTGGTTGACTGTCACTAGGAAGCAACCCAACTTCATCTGTTCACACAAACATTTGTGTGTCAGCCATGCTTGTCTGTAGAGACCACCAGGAGGAAGGAAAGGTGTGCATGCATGTGTTTCATTGTCAGTCACACTGCCAACTACTGGCCTGGCATACATACTACAGCAGTTTCAGGCACATTAGTGGATCTGATTGACATTTAAACACCAAACCTTAAAAAAAAAGAAAGAAAACAAGAAGAAAAGGGATTCTGTTCTCAGAGGATAGTTTTGTGTAAAAATGGCTTTAGTGATAATTATGCTAAATGTGCTGGTTTTTGACCACAAAAATAAAAATGGCAGACTTCCTGTTTGTTTTATGGCATGGGTCCAAAAGGCTTTTTTGTAGAACTTAAAATGATGTATAAGCTCAAGAATTTTCCAAATCCTTGGATAATCCTGCTGCAGGGGCTGAATTTTCCAACTACTGTAGGGGGCATTACTGAGCCAAAAAGCCATGCCCACCGACAATCATCCTATCAATCATCTCATTTTGCCACTGGGTGTTTTTCTGCCAAGTTTCATGGCTTTACAAGTTTTGTAAGCACTAGATAATTCTACTTCCTGTTCATGGCGAATGAAAAATTGTCACCGCCACATCATTTTAGGTAAGGACTCTTGACCTTTAAATTTGAGTAATACTAACCTTGAGGGATGTCCCTTGGCTAATTTCAGCAGGATTTGGCCAATCTTGTAATAAATGGAAATTTTTTTATGAGCATCAGCCACTTTTATCACATGATGAAGCATTTCAATTTGAGGAGCCACCATGGCCACGCCTTTCGACTAATGAGAAAATCCCAAATAACTTTGCACCTAAGACATCTCTTCTTGCTCTACATCAAAGATCAAGTAGTTTGGATGAACGCCCTAGAATGAGTTTGTTCAAATACAACCCCTAAAATATGGCTTGTTTTACCAAAAAATTCAAAATGTCCGACTTCCTGTTTGACTTATGATATGGGTCCAAGAGGATTTTTTTTGCATCCTGACATGACATGGGGGGCCGAATTTTTGAAAGGTTGTAGGGAGCGCCATTGAGCCGATAGGCCACGCCCACCTACAAAATGAATATCAATCATCTCAGAATGCCAATGAGATTTTTTTTTTTGTCTACTAGTCTACATAGTACTTTTATTAGAAGCTACGAACTCCACCATTGGACGGTCTTAGTTGGAGAAAATCGGCTATCTAAATACAGTAATACAGTGTGGCACAGTGGTACCATAATTTGATATTGTGAATTTTTCAAAGCATTTAAAATGATAGTTTCATAATGTTAATGTCTATCTTACAACTACACTGTCATTTCTATGTGTATATAAAGAATTCTTTGCAATGCTTGTCTGTGTACTGGGCATTTAAAGAGCTTGTCCTCTGAAATTTTGAAATATTGAATAAAGTTATACACAGAGAGTAATAGTTACCCCTTTTCAGCCTTTTTTTAGTCTCAATGCACATTTTGTGGAAAAAAGGAGTAAACTGCAACTGCAAAAGTAAATTTGAAGTATCTGGGCTGTACAGTATGTGAGCTGCTGTTAAGAGTAAAGGTCTGTGCTGTCCAATGGCAGCAAACTGTTCTTCTATCTACAGGTGGTGAAGAAAAACAGTCTGAGATGCTTCGATCCAGAGGAGAGCAGCGTACTGCTGCTGGTTCCATCTGGTTCAAAGATCGCCTGTCCGGGTCTAAACTGCAGTGACAACACAGATGTCACCTGGTACAAGGTAGAGCAACCACACGCATGAAAACAGACAAATATATCACAGTGGAAACACTAAAACAGGGTAAATAAACTGTTGCTGTTACCAATATGAGTGTTTTCTAACAGGGTAACAAAGCTATGTCTAAGCAATGGAGCCAATCCTGTGAAAAAGATGGAGTGCTGCATCTCTGCAGTGTCCGTGAACAACATACGGGTGTTTATTTCTGTGACAGACTAGTAACTGAAGGAGGAGTCAAATGGACCTTTAGGAGGGCTGTTAACGCCACAGCTGTACGTAAGTAATGTGTGTGTGTGTGTGTGTGTGTGTGATGCCTCTGCCTAAGGTGATAAGTCATCAAATCTGATAACATCTCTATTAATCATATGAAGACATTAATTACAGTAACAGTACATGATTCATGTTCTGTATTGCATTAGAAGTATGTGTAAGTTGATATTTAGACCAAGCTGGTAATATATCATGAGTTATTTGGAGAAAACAGGCAAATCTATGTAAATACAGACATTTATTACCCTCTTGTAGCTGCGATAAAATGATCATAGTTTCATAAGCAGGTATACAGCTGTGATACTGCTACTTAAATTAGGCTTTTTTTTTTTAACAAATCCTCGACTATTTTGGGTCAACCCTCATTATTACGATGATTATTTGTACAAGTGTTCATGGTCACCAGGTGAAATATCCCAGAAACTGTGAAGTTTACCATTTAATTTTTATCAAACACCACAGGAAGTGCAAAGTTTTTTCTTAGTTGGTAATATACTTCCACATCAACAGGTCTGGGTTGCTCACACATCTGCAGAATTAAATGGTTTCATGACAACAGTAATAATGGCCTCAGAGTATTGTGTTGACATGCAGCTGGTTACCAACTGAAAATGACTAAATCTTATTGGGTAACATGGGTTGGGAAATAAAGTCAGTCAAAGTTCGCAGTGGTTCACATTTCTGTCATACTGAACTTCACATACTAAACTCAGCAACAAAATTAAGCCAATTACATATTTCTCTTCAATTTGTCAGTCTTCATCTACCTATGATAAAGTGTGTTTTTCTTACCTTTCACCTTAGTTAAAAAAAGTGCTTGAATTGAACTGTATCACTTAATTTTCTGTGTCCAAACAGCTCATTACACACCACCTTACCTTCCTAGGATTACATATCCTGACACCAGCACGACACAGGAAGTGGAGCTTGGTAAGTGTGCCCGAATATCCTATGATAGAATCCCCTTTTTGTATCTTTCTGATACTAGATATACAAACTATATGGACAAACTATATGACCATTACACTGGTAGGGACTGTAATGATAATGCATTCAAATGTATGTACGCACTTTAATATGTTCTACCCCTTTTTGCCATTATAACAGCCTCCGATCTTCTTGGAAAGCTTTCCAGAAGACTTGAGAGTGTTTTTCTGGGAATCTGTGCCCATTCATATAGAGCATTTGTGAGGCCAGACACTAATGTTGAACGAGACGGCTGGGCTCACAATCTCCTTTCTAGTTCATTCTCAAAGGAGCTTAATAGGGTTGAGATCAGGGCTCTGTATGGTAAAGTTCTCATCAAACCATGTCTGTATAGTCCTTGCTTTGTGCACTGGGGCACGGTCATGTTGGAATAGAAAAGGGCCTTCCCTGAACTGTTGCCACAAAGTTGGAAGCATGGCATTGTCCTAAATGTCCTGGTATGCTGGAGCATTAAGATTGCCCTTCACAGGGGATAAGGGGCCTTCGCCCAGACCAATGTTATAAATGTCTTTTTTTAAATTTAGTTTTCACTTTCTGTGTTCGGTTTCAGTTTAGTTTTTATTAGTTTTGACTGCCGGTTTGTTAGTTTAGTTTTTAATTTTGAAAAAAATGCTTCATCTTAGTTTAGTTTTTATTAGTTTAAGTGTTAGTTTTAGATTTTTTTCCTGGATAGATGTCAGGGCTCAGTGAGCGTTATACATTTTTAAAAACATATTCAAACAGGCTTCTCTTCACATATCATTTTACTTATTTAAAGATGATGTTTGAATACAACTCCAGACATACAAGTACCACTGTGTGAAGTTTTAACCAATAGGATCAGGCAATTTTACACTCCCCAGACTCGTGTGTAGGTGCCAGTCAGTATGGTTGTGTCAAAGACTAAAACTAGGGATATTCTGTCTCCATTTTTACTTTATTTTAGTTTGTTTTGTCAGTACAATGTACTTTGAGTTAGTTTTTTTTTTGGCAAAGCTAAGTTTTTATTTAGTTTCAGTTAACTAAAAAGATTTGTGAATTTTAGTTTTAGTTAACTGGCCCAAACCCAGAGCCATTATTACAAACCATTATTCCTCCTCTGTCAAACTTCACAGTTGGCATAGTGCAGTCAGGTAGATAACTTTCTCCTGGAAGATGCCAAATCCAGACTCGCCCATCTGACTTCCAAACAGAGGAGTGTGATTCGGCAATCCATAGAGCACATTTCCACTCCTCCACAGTCCAGTGTCGGTGTGCTTTATGGCACCCAAACACATTCCATGGAGGTTCCTCTGCAGAATTTTAGTACTTACTCTAATGCCAGTGGAAGTTTAGAACTCTTCGGCCATGGAATCAGCACTGTTGACTGACGACTTTTACGCACTAGTTGCTGTTGTTCTTAAATGCTTCCACTTTCTAATACTCACTCACAGTTGATTGGAATATCTACATGGTTTCCACTAAACTTTATTCACTTATTAATAAGTCTAACATTGGTAGGAAATATAAGGTTAATAAGACTGAACTGTGACTACACTTATGTAACATTTATGCAGATATTGTTTCATTATTATCATGTTTTGTTCATATTTTAGGTCAAGCTCACACTCTGACATGTGAGGTGTATTTTCCTTCTGAGATAAAGTTTTCACCAAAGGTGCAGTGGTTCATGCATCACAGTGGCAATGTGGAGAATATGACTGCACTAAACATGGAGAAACCACAGTGAGTTCACTAACCGATGTTTGTTTTAGGAACCCACCATCGCTTTCATTATGCATCTGCAGTGTTCATTTTTTGACTGATTTGATTCAGCTCTGCCTGCACAGTAAGTTTTCATTCAGCTGAAACAGTGCAGTCATTCTTTTTCTCTGTGCAGAATAGACAAATGGAATTTTCAAGAGAACAAAGTCACAGGAAGATCTATCATAACAGAGGTGACTCAACAATACTTGAACAACACATTTACCTGCTTCGCCAGAAATTCTGTTGGGAACAGCAGCGTCACTATCAAACTGAAGAAGAAAGTTAAAGGTACCGTTGTGATTCTCTCCAGTATGTCTTAACATGTCTGGAGAAGGTCAAAATGTACTTGACCTAGCAGTAGACTACAAGGCTCAGTAGCATCAACCATACATTTATCTATACCACTTGTCCTATTCAGGGCTGCTTGATCAAAAATTGAACTCATATGGTTTCCTACAAAGCATCCCACACAGATTCTTGGTATTCAAGAAATAGCACCGGAAAGTCTTCTGTTTGTTTTGTTACGATGTGATAGTAGCTAATAATGATGGCAGTAGTCAGTTGAGCATAGTGCCAGATCTGGACCCTGAAAATGAGCTAAAGGAGTGTTAACAGTTAGCTTTCATTTTTATTTAGATACAGATCTGCCTAAAATAAATAATGATGTAGCTCCATGTCCTCTTTGTCTGTAAATATCTCAAAAAACAGCTGCATCAGGCGATAGCTGAACAACACTTTTATGACTACAGCTCATTTCTGCTGCCCTCAAATCCACTAATAAAATCTGTTATCGTTTTTTACTGTTTCAGTTATATGGCCGTCTCTGGTTGGGTATCCTATTGCATCATTGCTCTTTGTAGGTGGGCTAGGGGTCATTTTGCATGTGAAATGGCTGGAGCTACAGCTGATCTACAGATCCCGCTTTCAACACAATGAAGGTCTGGATGCAGAAACACACAAACTCATACAGAGAGAGAATATAGCCAAAATTCAATGGTACATGTAAGCCTACACAAATACCTTGGCATATTAACCACAGCAGTTGCTTCTTGTCACAGGATGTGGCTTCACCTTAAGTTGTAAGCTCACTATGTGTAGATTTAATCTGTTTTCATCACACCTATTCCCACACAGTTTAAAAACTACACTTACTGTATCAGTGCCAAAAAAAGACAGGGTGACATTTTATCACAAATGAATCTTGACACTTCACATTTCTAAAGTTTGGGTTTTGTTTTCTCATGTCCAAACAGAGGAAAAGGACTTTGATGTTTTTCTGTCGTTTGTGTGGAGCGATCCTTCAGCAACAACTGAGGGACAGGGAGGGGGAGGTAAACTTACAGGTTTTTTCCACATTACATTATAATGATCATTTGATCCAATTTTGATGTAATTACACAGGAAAGCTCTGAGCAGATATGCATCCATTCATTTATTTTTACTTCATATCTCAGAGGAAACAAGTCATTTCAGGTTATATTCTAAAGGTTTTGGCATATCTAAGTACAAAACAAACATAACTTACCTCACTAGCATGGCATGTTTTAGTCAGGTCTACCATAGCGACCAGATTATTGTTTGTTTTCCACATAGCAAGAAAATGATCTTGTTATTATGAAAAAAGAACCTTGTTATCTAAAGATAATAAAAAAGAAATAATGCATTTAAAATGCAGTTATCTTGGGCTCTTTGCCTTTAGTATATAGGTTTGCTGAGGGGAGACAGGAAGTATGGAGAGAGATGGAGGGTAAAATGTGTTAAAAGCACCAAGATTTGAACCTGTGACCAGTGCCGAGGACTGGGGCCTCTTTATATAGGCACTAGTTCTACCAATTGAGTTAAACTAAAACCCAAAAATCAGCTTTATTAACCCACGTTAATATGAAAAAAGCTCCTAGGATGATATCTGAAATGAATTTGATATTCAGGGAGAACTGGTGCAGTATCCTGAGTCACTTAAATGAATCAAGATAGCCTTAAATCAACAGAAAATTTGTCGTTATCACAGGAAGTACAGTTAGTGAAATGAGTGGCTACATGTCTGCTATGGGCCTCAGTGGATAAAGATAATATGTTTTATTTATCTTTACCAGCAGGATGTTATTCAAGCTTGGACTTCCTGAACTCAGAGGAAGGAAAAGTCCTCCACAGACCACCTGAGGTGCTGCTACCCCAGGTGTTAGAGGGCAGGTGGGGGTATCGGCTCTGTCTTCTAGAGAGGGATATCCTGCCAGGAGGAGGTGAGAGGATTCAAAGATTGTCTGTGTATTTTTATAGTTTATAGCAGTGGTGTAGCCCTATTGATGGGCATGTTTTAACAAAGAAATTTATCCTCAAACGCTGGAAGACACCAGCGCCACCCTGCTTCAGAGACAGAGAAAATAATAGAGATAGCACTGATAAATACTTAGATATTCTGAGCTATAAGGTAGCTATACTCAAATAAATCCTCGAGTACTTTCCTTGTATAAAATAACAAATAAAAGACTAAGTAAACTGATCACTTATACAAAACAATGAATGATTTCAGACACGACTGAGGCAGTGGGCAATGACGTCATCGTCGTCTCACAATTAAAATGGCTTGTAGATTTCCATGACAACAGATAAGGACCGAAATTAATGGTAGAATTTCACTGAAAACTGATACTAAATGCAACATATTTTCCTGAAAAACAAAAATACCAATGATAAAAAAGTTTGGGGACTTTAGTGGAAAAAAGTAGAGATTTTTGTGTGTATTGTCATTTAATTTCGCAATAAGATGATAGTCTCATGTCTTGTAATCATCATGGGGGATAAAGCTTGTTCATTTTGTATCTTTAACACTTTATTACAGTTTATATACTGCACAATATAGTGAATAACAATGCTCACTCAGAATTCGGACCCCACTACAAAATGGTGTAGTCACTATATAGAGTGCACTATATAGTGAGTAGGGAGTGATTCCGGACACAGGCACAGTTTGACGTCTCATTTTGTCACAAACAAACGGCCCTAAAATCATAACTAAGAACGATAAGTTGATGAAACTCACACATTATAAAGTTGAACAGTAGTGCTCAATGCCATTATAGGTTTTGTTTCTGTTGGAATTCTAGCAATTGCTAAAATTTAAGCATGAAAAACGGAGGCACCATCTTTGGTCATACGCCCATTTAGGGGTTTAAAATCGTATCTATTACGTGTGTGTTTATCTATCTATCTATCTATCCATCTATCTATCTATCTATCTATCTATCTATCTATATCATATATATGATATATATATATCATATATCATACATCATAAAGGAGGCCAACCTAAAGGTACTTTCTTGAAAGTTAACTTATAATAATGTAGGATAATAGTACTGATAGTACAGTTAAATGTTGCCACAGATTTTTAAAAAATGAAAAGGATTCACTGGTAAAATTAACTAATTCATACACATTTTCTGGGTATAAATAATAAAAATAGTAAAATAGTAAAAGTTTTAGAACCTTAGAACAGTTCCATTATACTTTTGTGGTTATATCAGTTTTTTTATTTTTACTGTCAGCCCTTTTCTGCTTAAATTAACTCAGATGTTTACTATTTTGGATGTTTCTTACATTTTCTGGTGGAATCATTAAGAAAAAATAAGTGGTATAGATCATTAAATATATGGGATTTTTGTCAGTTTTACAACAGTGTAACAGTTTTATTGTGAGCCTCAGCACTGCTAAAATTCACGTAGTTATTCAATATTTGTGATTATTATAGGTGTCCTGTTATAATTATAAGATAAAACTGGTGGCACTACCATTGCTTATTTAATTTTCTGAAGCTAGTCATGTCTCTCCTCTAAAAGATCTCAGAATTTAAAGGCAACCTCACTATGTCTTGTAAAATGAATATTTTGCACTTAAATATCTTTCTAATGTGCAAGCAAAGCAAACACTCATTATACTGTGTTTATTTTCCATTACTGACATCTTTATATGTATACACTTTATGGAAAATGTTTTTATACCATACAGAGGTAAGAAGCCATATATAGTCAATTTGTTGATCTTGATTTTCACCATAATAATAAAAAATGTATCTATAAAAATGACAAAAGTAAGAAAGTATTGGGATGTTCACCAATAATACTCTAGGGCTTAAATTTTAAATTTCTAAGTATTTCAATGGGTGTCTTATAACAGGATTTTCATGGTAGTTTCTGGTTTGTATTGCAGCATACACGAATGACGTGGTCCATGCAATACAGGGGAGCCGAATGCTCATCTGTCTCCTGTCAGCTGAATATCTCTCCAACAGCGATGCTGTGTTTGTTCTCGAATCAGGAGTCCAGGTGGGTGTAAACATCAGAAATGAAGGGTAGGTGGGCTAAAGCAGCCGTCATATCACATTTAAGTTATCAATACCAGCATTTCAAGGAGTTTCCAACTTTTAATAAAAATCAGGCAAATAGATTCCACGTGTAAATACAGGTCATGGTCAGTTTTTGAATGATTTTTAATACTTTCAAGGCTATATATTACTTATACTCCTAATAACATGATGAATTATACAACTAAGACCCATGTAAAGTGCTAACAGTTGCTTAGTGTAAACATACGTAAATATGAGATACTGAAAGCTTTATAGGATTTTTATAAACTCCAAATGCTTGTTTTTCTGTGACCAACATCTCTAACGTTGACAGTCGTTTCAAAATTAAAATATGAGATGTCAACGAAGGGCAGGAGTCATTTCAAATATGATCCACCTAAAGTAGATTCCTGTTTAAAAGTAGCCATCATAAAATGTTTACATTTGCTACATATTCATTCCCACAATAAGTAAACTGATCTTTAAGCCAGCGATACTCAACGTGTGGCTCTTGAGCCACATGCAGCTCTTTTGGGATGATTTGTGGCTCTTTTCTATCTTAATTTGAAATATTATCCTCCCAGAAAACCTTCAAAAAGGAAAATTTGACCTCAGAAATTATCCATTGCAAATCACATTAATCAGTTTGTTTCTCACACTTATACATAGGCTTAACTGTCCAACTTTATTTTTTGTCTGTATGTTTCCATTGCCCTTATTTGCAATTAATTCTTGTTTGTTCCTGCCTTTTTCCATTTCTTTGCCACTTTTAATCCATTTTTACTGCTTTAAACCCACTTTTGCCATTTCTTTTTGCCACTTTTTGCCCATTGTTGACACTTTTACCCTGTTTTTGCCATTTTTCACCAGTTTTTGCCTCTTTTATCCTGCTTTTAATGATTTGAAGTTTTTCCCCCTTTTTTTTGCCCATTTTTGCACTTTCCCCCTTTTTTGTCAATGTTTCCAACCTTTTTGATGCTTATGGTCCATTTTTGTCACTTTTCACTCATTTTTCCATGTTTTTGCCACTTTTCATCCATTTTTGCCACCTTCAACTTGTTTTTAATCACCACTTTAACCAATTTTGCCTCTTTTTGGTTGAGCAGGGTTGAGTATCACTGCTTTAAGCACTAGCAAATACAGTTCTGCTACAGTGTAATTAAACAGGGAAGAGTTTCACCGTACATTGGATGCTGTAGCAATTTTATTTTTATTAAAGCGTGACTACTCAGAATATTGCAACGGCATCTTATCTTTTTGGTTTTGATTTCCTGTGAATTGAAACATGAAAATTAATCTTAGACCGCATTGTTTCATTTTTATCTCTTTGCTGACACAAAGTGAAACCAGCGGCTGCCGAAAATAAAGGAAAATTTGCTTAAAGAATTGAATGCACACTGCAATACAATAACGGCAACACATATCCTCTCTCTGACAATTTCCATTGTCTGTAAAGTTAAGTTTGATATGACTCAACTCGAGATAACTGATTAAATGTACGAGTTTTTATTTTATTGCTCTGTTTTCAAGGTTTACTCAGAATAGTACATCAGTGATAAATCACTTTTTCTGTTTTTTTTTAGGCTCTGCTTCAAAATTCAAGCCCTAAACTTCTGCTAATATGGACCAACAATGCAACAGCATCCCTCCAACAGCCAGACCCCCCTCTGCCCGTCCTGGTCCAGAGGGCCTTAAAGGTGCTCCCCAGCCTGCATTGGACCACTATGGATAAAACACCAAGAGCTACCAGTGACTTCTGGAAGTCTTTGAGAAAAGCCCTTCCTGACCTCAAAGAGAGAAGCAGGTCTGGGCTGATGATTACCAACCATCATTAACAAGTTTTCTAACTTGATGTAAAGAATATTTATTTTACAGTGCTGATTTTTGACTGAAAGAGTTTGAAACCTCTATTAATAACTGTTTTGTGTAAGTGCACCATTTTACATTCATTTTTATCATCTTAATCTTTGTACTCTAACTGCTTAGCTCATTTTTTCTTTCATTATTTAACACCATCTTAATCTATTTTAATAATTCAGACCTTTTGCTGTTCTTAAGTAGAATATCATGATTTAGAATATTCGTTGATTTACTTAGAAAAGCTAAAATTCCATAAATTCTAGATTAACCTCGGACAAAGTGAAACATTTCAAGACTTTTTTTTTTGTTTTTTTTTAGTCTTTATGATTACTGCTTACCAACATCAAAAAATCCACTATCTGAAAATATCAGAATACAGAATAGAAAGATCTGGACCTTTGCTCAGTGGTCCTGTTTTCAGATGAAAGTAAATTTTGCATTTCATGTAGAAATTAAGCTCCCACAGTCTAGGGGAAGATCAGAGAGGCACAGAGTCCAGAGTCAACGCTGTCAGCTGTCTACGAGGAGGTTTTAGAGCACTTCATGCTTCCATCTGCTGAGCTTTATGGAGATACTAATTTCATTTTCCAGCAGGACTTGGCACCTGTTGACAGTGAAGTCAAAACTACCAGAAACTGGTCTGCTGGACATGGTATTACTGTGTTTGATTGGCTAGCCAACTGGTCTGACCTGAGAACCATAGACAATCTCTGGGGAAATGTCAAGAAGAAGATGAGAGACACCAGACAATACAGACAAGCTGGAGGCTGCTATCAGGCAACCTAGGCTTCATAACACCCCAGCAGTGCCACAGACTGACTGCCTCCATGCCATGGTGCAAACATAGATAGATGTTGTCATTTGTATAAAAGAAGCTCCAACTAATTACTGAGTTCATAAAGGAGCATAATTTTCTAGAGAGTCAAAATTTCTGTATCATAAATCCCTTTTTGGACTATTGTTTGATTTTGTGAGCTATAATCATCACATTAAAACAAAAGTCTTGAAATATTTCACTTTGTATGAGGTGAATCTTGAAGATAAAGACATTTTACTTCTTTAATTAAATCACAGCAGAAAAAAATAACTGTTTCATGGTGTTGTATTTTTAGATGCACCTTTAAGTTTAGGTTATTTTAACTCCTTCTTATCAATCTCTCTTCTGTTTATAACCACTTTGTATTCTTTATATCTCTTCTATAATTAACTCAACATCCTGTAAATGAGGGATGATTTTTCAAGTATAATAAAGGTTGATTGAATGATTAAACGTGAGTGTGACTTAATAGAACTTACAAAATGTCAGAAAGTTCCCCGATGAGCCTGCTGTTTCATCATTAAATGTATGGGAAGAAATGAGTCACCCTACAGTATGTTGTTGCCAAATTTAAATTTACATCCCTCGCTAAAAGAGCTGCTAAATTTCAGTTGGATTGACACAAAATTAAGAAAAACAATTGTATCCCTCTTGAGACGTGGAAAAAAACACTGAACTGAACAAAAATATTTGTACATTCAGTTTCACTGTGGGTGTTAATATTGAAATTTAATTGTCAGTTTAAAGTCAGTTAGTCCCTGGCTGGCACATAACTGTATTCATCTCTCCATCTGCCCACTTTAAGACATCCTTTTAAAAAACAAAGCAGTATGTGGAGGAAACTTACGTTTTCTGTTAGAAAAGACAGCCCACATGTCTGACAGTCATGTCATTCACTTTTTTATTTTAATGACTGTGTATTAAATCTGTATTCAAGAGAACTGTGTTTGATAAAACAGACTGAAACAGTGGATATGGGTGTAGTTCAGTAGGAGAAAGTCTAAACAAAGGTTAGGTAACCAAGATTATCTGAGTGAGGAGAAACACAGAGGTACCATATTAACTCTAAGAGTTTGCTTTCTGAACAATAATAATCATAATACAAAGAAAAGTATACAATTTTGCCTGATCTCTACCTTCCAACAATGATTTCATATGACTTACCAGCATGCTGGTACTCAAGTCATCTCTGCTCTATTCTGCTCTTTAAAACTCCAAACAAAAACACATTTGCATCCTTCCTTTGTCTAAAAGCAAGCACACATAAAGACTGAACTATTTGCCAGAGTTAGCAGACAGAGATAGTACTGTGTGTACAAATAAGAGCTACTTGGAGCTCAAACAAACAAAAAATATAAAAGGCTGCCTATGATGTGGCACAGCAGGTGAACCCAAAGGGTTGTATACTTATTAGGGGAAATTATTTATTGACTAATCTATGCCCACACACACACAAGCACAAACTGACATTGCATTCAAACGCACACTTTGCATTTATGGGTTTGGGAAAGAAAAAAAAACGTGTCACACTTTTTACATTTTTACACTAAGATGAGACAATCAATACAGACAGATTGCTGGCGCCCGTACCTAGCTAGCCTCAGATCTAACAAGCAGTTCTTAAAAAGGAGAATGAGGTCTCAGATTTCCCTGTTACCCAGAAATAGGCAACGGCAGCAAATAAATCACTTAAAACAATACACTGACCATGTTAGTTTTTGTCTCTCCCATCTCCACATCTCTCTTCCCAATTAGCCTCCACCGGTAGTGGTCACGAACATGAACATAAATTCAGTCCAAGAGTATCATTGAAGGCTAAAGTTGTCCTTCAAATTATCTCTGACAAGGTTTAAACTATACAAAAACCTTCATTAAGGACAAAAAAACGGTTGTAGATCTACAATTTGTCTGCTTGGGCCTTCAGTTTCCTCTCCCAAAGTTTTTGATGATCAGAGAAGCCTTGCTTGCCCTTGTTGAATGAGTTGGGTCCTGCAGATGTCGGTGTCTCCCTGAAACACAGCAGAGAACTCAAATTATATTCAAACATTGAAATTTTACATTATTTGGGCATCAGTATATTATGTATGACTCATTTTGTAATGTTTTAAAGTTAAATGCTTCAGTAGAAGTGTAAGTTGATGAAAAAATAATGCATATGTACAAGTAGAAGTGTGTTTACCTTCCGATGTTTTTCATTCTCATCTTTGCCTCGGGAGGCATCTCCTCAGGTTCACTCTGCATGGCAAGAGAAATGGAAAGGTAGTCTCTTAGGGTTTGTTGTGTATGGATATTTTTAAACCATGAAATGACTGTCGTTATGCACACTTACATCATCACTGTCATTAAAAACAGAAGCCAGTCCTGCTTTTTTTGGAGGTAGGGATGGTGCAGGCTCTTTGGGTTTCTAGAACAGAAAGGAACACAAGATTTAGGTTAGAAATATATGAGGAGTATCACATTTTTCACTTTTGAATACTAATATATATATATATATATATATATATATATATATATATATACAGTATCACACATAATTTTCAATCAAACTTTGTCACTATTCTTGAGATGCAAGAAATGATTCATTAATATGAAAATTTCTGCCCATATTTTGGCTATAAAAATCGACCTATACCAGCTGTAAATACTGGCCTTACAAGTAGTTAGTGGAGTTTTAGGCTGGACCAACAACCCTTCGTCAGCTCAAGTCTATTTCTTTACTCATCATCATTCCTTATGCTTTAGAGCGTGTTTTAAGGATTGAAATTTGTTAATATGTTCACCCTCAAACTTCAAATTGTTTTTAAAGACAGAAGTTTTAGTTGTGAAATATATTTAAATATCAGTATTGTCCAAAACTACCTTGTAAATATTGGCATACTGGATTTCTGCAAAAATCCAATATCATGCATCCCTTTCATCAATTTTGTAAAAAAGAAAAAGACCCTGAAATGAACACTGATTCAATGCAAGATAAAATAAAGGTATCATTCAAGTCATTCTTATTCTCTTTTTCATGTTAAAAAGGTTTACTCAATTAATCTGTTCATGGCTGTGCTGAGAAGTGTGTTCTGTGAACTATGTTATGAGCATTACACATCAAATTCAGTCTATAACGTTTGCTCTTTTGGTGTCGCTGTGTTGCAGTATGTTGTGTAAATTAGAGTTATGATGATATCAGAGTTTTACACTTGGACTATAAAAACAGAAGGAAACTAATACCTCTTTTGATTACCACAGCTGCAACAGTTTTAGTCCTAGGCGACCAATTATGGATAACTTATTGCTTTCAGCTACCATCAAAACTCCTGGTAGGCAAACGACTGCACATTGTCTTTAGTACACAGTAAATTGGAAGTATTTCAGTACCAAAATGTTAACAATTTTTTCATGCATTTCAGACAGTGTGCAGGAGTTTGCCTTCATTTTCATGGATTCATGTGCTACTTTATTATCAAATAAATGCTGTTTTTAACCTTTTGTACTTTTTGATGCTTTGGATCATTAAAATATTTGAGATTGTATTTCTGTTTTAGCAAGTAGTATCGAAAGGGACTCAAGTATAAAACATCCCGACAACCTTGGTGAAAGTTACAGCTGTGACAACAAACTTACTGAAGCTCCCAGTTTGATAGAAATGGGGTTGGACTTCTTCCCCATCTGACTGCCCATGCTAAAGCCTATCTTGGAGACTTTGCGGGGTGCCGGTGGGCCTGCGGAGGACTCATCTTCGTCTTCAGATGTGAGATGCTGGGATGTGCGCTTAACTGCGGTCCCATCTCCTCCCCCAGTACTACAAGAGACAGGCTTAGTTTTCACTCTGCCTTCCTCCTCTTGCGGC
The DNA here is from genome assembly GCF_018320785.1 of Cheilinus undulatus. Lineage (NCBI taxonomy): Eukaryota > Metazoa > Chordata > Actinopteri > Labriformes > Labridae > Cheilinus > Cheilinus undulatus. The sequence goes on along the minus strand of NC_054865.1, from coordinate 44,982,087 downwards.
CCTGCTTGAGGCAAGACAACTCAACAAGGTGAACATCGGTTTACTGGGAACTAGAGATCGATTCAAATCTATCATATTTACCTGTGTGGCTAATTTCGTTTTTATAACCATTAATTTTAGCATTTAGTTGTCTGTTTTGATGCCCGGTTAAAGACTGACCGTACAAAATACCAAGAGTTTAAAAGTGATTATAATCACGGTGAGACTCATCCACATAAACTACTTCCACACTAGCTAGGCTAACCCACAGCTTGCAGGCTAACGAGGTGTCTTTAGTTAAATAATTTGCATGCTAGCCAGGCAAATCTTAGCTGTAACTTAAAGCCGTAAGAATCGACCAAATTTCCAAACATCTGTACATTCATAACTTCTATATTTTATTAGCGTTAGCTAACATATGTTAGCTAACAGTAAGTCAGCTTTACGGGGTTTCACAAACGTTTTTAAGTAAACTTAAGGTAGTTTGGCTAATTTTACAAGTTAGGCGGCAATTAAGCTACGGCTAATTGCCATAAATCTGTTAAATACAATATAGTGTTTAAAACAGCGCAAATATCACCTCCGTCTTTGTGGAAAACTCTTCTGTTATGCTTGTGGTCTTCCATCATTTCGCCTCTCAAATCTTGTGATTCCCTATCACGCCACTAGGCTTCCTGGAGCGCTGTGTTTCAAACGAGTAGTGTTCACGCAACGAAGAGGAAGGAGGCGAAGAAGAAGAAAAAGAAGCGAGAAGTTGATATAAAAACCTTTTATCGACATTAAAAATGTGTGTTTTTTTTTTAATAAAATCAACTTTTGTTTTCTTATAAGTATTTTATAATGTGTATGTTTAAATGATTTTGATAATAATGTTAGTCAACACAACACATAACCCCTCTTAAAAAATACTTCAGAGCTTTCTTTAAGGACCTCCAAATATTAAAATCTCTTTTCTAATATGATGGGGCCTCAGGTAGGAAAGAACATCTTAATTTTATCCCTATATGAGATTTTCTAGAGGCCAAGGTATACACATATCATCAATGACAGGAGAAAAAAATGATGGAATTAATGAAGGCCAAGACCCAAAAAAGACAGTATGTTAATTTGACATCTTTTACGTATTTGTCAGGGAGATCTGCTCCCAGTTTTTTGCCCTGCTCATGTGTCTGAGCTCTGCGGTTTCTTTCCCGGTTTTTTTCAGCAGGTATAGTTCCGTGTACAGTTTTCTGATAAGTTATGGACTGTGTAGGTGCACTAGGTGACTCAGTAAGATATTTACAGATACATTGATGTTTTTCTTTTAAACATGCAAATAACAACAAAAACAGTGTTTAAAAATATTAGAAATTAAAGCTGTCCATATTTAGGTGTCTCAGTTTACATACGCAAAGGTAGTATCTTGATAGTTCGGTTAGCAAAGAAATCTTAATTCTTAACTTCAGATTGATATTACCTTAATAACTGAAGTTACTAATGTACCGGCACTTTATTTGTATGAAGAAAAGTGCAGGAGATCTGAGAATTAACCTGTAATACATACCACTGTTACTCACAAATGGTATATATATGCATTGATAGCTTGTCTGCTGTAAAAACACTTTAGGGTGTTTACAAAATTATTTAAATTGATTAAAACTGTGTTCCCTTATTTGTATTTGAACTTAAAATAGACATTCAGACGTCAATGAAACACACTTTGACCACACAAGCTAAACTGAATCTGAATTTCAGACACATGGCATTCAACTGTATACAACAGTCAATAAAGTTATTACATTGAGGATATCATGGTGTCTGTGTAAAGTAAACACGAGGTATATTACAATAACGATTGGCAGGGATGCAGCATCTAGACATAAAATGTTTAAGCAACTTCTTAATTTAAAGTTTGAAAATAAAGGGCTATATAAAATAAATACAATTTTATCAATTATTCTGGCCCAATAGTGGACCCAATAATACCACCCTGGCATTTTACAAGATTGTGATGTTTTCGCATTTGTAAAAAGTGACTGAAGCTATTTAGGTTGCCCAAGCAAGATTTTTTTATGGTTATTTTATTGTATTTTATTTTATTTTTTACTTGAAAACTACGTTTATTTTTCTAGTATTTTTCAGCCAGGAGGTGGCGGTAACGCGCATCATATTTACAGACTAAAACTAGAGAAGAAGAATCCGCATTGGGAAAGCTAATATGGCAGGAAGCTAACTTGATAAACAGAAAACAAACAGGTAGGATTTGACGCCTAAAGTCGCAATTTACTCCCTCGGGTTCTTATTTTTTATATATCCACTATCATTTATTAAAATAAAAGTACACAGGGATCGAGGCTGAGGTAATAAAACGACGTTTATGTTCTATTTGCCAGGTATTAAATACGAGTTCGTGTCGATGATTTCTATGTTAGCTCACGTAACTGTTAACGTTTATTTTCTTTTACTTCGTGAACTATACGAACAGGTGCATTTCCTCTATTCTAGACTATTTGAGGATAGTCTTCTGTCACTTTTTTGTGACCGCTTCTCATATACAAACCCTTTCCCTTCAGGACCCGAAGAGTTTGATGTTAAACAATGTACCAGTCAGGATGGGACAAACGCTGTGCATATGCTCCCGTGGCTCCATCACCATTGATAACAAGAGATATTACTTTGTTCAGAAACTAGACGAAGGGTAAGTTAACTAGCTGTTACTGTTTCTTTTAAACCTCACCTCATTCCACCATGTCATAGAAATTTGTTTGTTATTATTGATAACTAGTGTCATGACAAGTGCAATATAAACAAGAACACCAAAATATCATCTATAGTACTCATATTTAAAGACATGTACAACTAAAACATCTTTGAAGACATGTACGTGAGCAATGTGATAACAGTCTCAGAATATTCAGATGAATGGTTTAAATAATTTCATCAAAACAAGAAGGATAAAACAGGAATTATGAAAATGGTAACCAATGGGTCAATAGAGTTACACAACAGGGTATCGACTAAATCAGCTTCTATCAGCTTATTTAGTCAGACCTCGTGGAAAATGTAGAAATGTTAAAAGAATTTAGCCTAATTGTGCCACCTGCTTTGACCTCCATTGTTGTCCATCCTCACATGACAGAGCCTTACTATTGTATGTGGTGACATCTTTCAATCATGTGAACATGAGCACTATAGTGTGTACAGAAGATGTAGTGTTTTGTAAATGTATCCTTTCTCTGCTGCTCTGTTAAAGCCAATGCAAACGGGCAAACACCATCTTGATTAAACATAAAATAACATGCACTAGTTATCCCCCTTTGATGAAAATGTATACAAAAAATAATACCCAGCTATAACAAAAGTGTATTTTAATTGTTTTTAAAGTCTGGGCTTTCAACCAAGAGCCAGAGAGTGAACATTGGTAACTACTATAAGAAAAAATTCCAATGTTCTGAAATAAATTGACACTTGAATGTTTGCATAATGTGTAGGGCATAACATCTCTGCTGCAAAACAGGTATTAAACTGGCATTTTGAAACACATTTCAGGTCAAAAAAAAGAAAAAAAGGAAAGTGAATGAGGTACTTCTGGCACAACCTCACTTCCAAGGTGCATGGGGGATGAATGAAGATGTTTCCAAAAAGATATTGCACCTCCTGCGATTTTAAAATTGCCCAGGCCTACGATAAACATATGGAGTTTTGACAGCCCTATATCTTTAAGTCTAGTCTAAAATTGTGCAGAATTCTAATCTATTTGTCTCCTCTTTTCAGTGGGTTTAGCTATGTTGATCTGGTAGAGGGGGTAAAAGATGGGCGCTTCTATGCCCTAAAAAGGATCCTGTGCCATGACAGAGAAGGGCGCCAGGAGGCACAGACAGAAGTGGAAATGCATCAGATGTTCAGTCACCCCAACATCTTGAGCCTGGTTGCACACACCTTTATCGATCGTGGAGGCAAGACTGAAGCCTGGTTACTTCTGCCTTATATTAGAGTAAGTTGATTTAGCAGCTTGAGTGATCAGAATAACCTTTCTGGCAGTTTGGTTTCTGATTTGTTGGCGTGTTTATCTCAACAGAAAGGTAGTCTCTGGTCTGTTCTGGAGAAGCTGAGAGACAAGGGGAGCTGGATGCCCGAGAAACAGATTTTGCAGATCTTGCGTGGTATCTGCTCTGGGCTTAAGGCCATTCATGAAAAGGGCTATGCACACAGGTAGTATGTCTCCAGTGATGCACACTAACATTTGTTAGAATGATTTAATCTTCTAAAGGTGTCGAGTATATTTGGTATCAATCAGCTCATCGTAGTCAATTCTACCAACTACATCTTTATGTTTTTATTAACTCAATTACTTACCTCTTCATTGACGCTATATATGTCTACTTTAACTTTACAGGGACCTGAAACCCACAAATGTGCTTCTAGACGAGGATGACAGGCCGGTACTGATGGACCTGGGCTCAATGAACCGTGCCAGGATTGAGGTAAGGGCATTAAGTCTATTAATGTTTTACCGTCTGTATCAAACAAACACTGGATGTCTCATTCTTTTTATTTCCCAAAATGCAGGTTTAACTCTGTAGATATGCTGCCCACATGCAAATGCAATCTAGAATGTGATAGAAGGACTCACAAGGGATTTTACTCCTTACTGCTAATCTGCAGGGGCTGTTAAATTCTTGTCCATGGTACAGCAAGAAGTTTATTTCATCACAATTTACACATATTTCAACTGGGAGCTTGAAGTACTCATATTTTTCATTTTGCGTTTATGTTGGTGAAGTATTTTGCTTTTCACAATTGGCATAATTGCAATTAGAAGAGGAAGTAAAGTTATGAGATAGGTTTGGAAATTTAACAGCATTACAGGCTGCATAGAAGTTTCTGTGTTACTGAAAGCTTATGTTTTGAATATAAACTTAGTCATCTATACTGAGGTAATGTTTTTGATAACACTGATTTAATTTCAGGTTAGAGGAAGCAGAGAAGCCATGACCATACAGGACTGGGCAGCCCAGCGTTGCACCATTTCCTACCGTGCTCCTGAGCTCTTCAATGTGGAAAGCCACTGCATAATAGATGAGCGCACAGATATCTGGGTAAAAAAAGTGATCATTCCTCTTTTCTTGAGTATTTTCTGCATTTTGTATTTTAGACATCACTAAATCATTGAAACCTTAAAGTTGTGTTGGTATGGAACAGTTTTTGACTTCTTCTGTTGATGTCTCTATCCAGTCACTTGGCTGTGTGCTCTACTGCATGATGATGTTGGAGGGGCCGTATGATCTGGTGTTTCAGAAAGGGGACAGTGTTGCTCTGGCTGTCCAGAATCCAGTGACCATCCCCCAGTCCTGCAGGTCCGTTTCACCCTGTAAATAATCTAAAATGTAACTTGAAGAAAGTGTCCTGGTCATCAGACAGTGTCCGTTGTTCTGATGGATAGTGGATTGAAACATTAAGAAGTTTAGCTATGACAAACACTATATTTAAAGACAAACTGTTCTTAAACAGTCAAATGCTGCATTGCAGTTAACATCCCAAATTGGCATATCATTAAAACCTACTTAAATGCCATTGCAGAAAGAAATTTCTCTCCCACTAGACTTTTCTTTGAATACTGTTTATGAATTAGCCATATTGGTCTACAGTCAAGAAGACTTGGCCAAGAAAAAGCTTTATTTTGGAATTTCCCCTTGTGGGACTAATAAAGGAATATTTTATGTTATAAACCACTCAATAGTAGTTAAATTTCTTTATTAAGTGCATAAAATGTAATGGAAAAAATACACATTGGTTACCAACAGTCATGTGCATAACTTATAGGCATGTAGGCCACTAAGGGTTGATCACAGGGCTCGCTGTGCCACAAACCGGGGCTGGAGAGAGAGAGGGGGTAGGGTAGCCAGTGTCAAGCTTGACATATGTCAATACATATGTATGTATCCAAGGTCAAGCTCGACGGCATCTCTTTTTTCCAGGCTTTTTCACCACTGGCAATACCCCTGGAGACTTTCCACTGTTTGGGGGCCCTTGGGATATCTATAGCACAACACTGCTGCTGGTTAGGGCAGTACCCTGCCTTTTAGGTGTGGGCTTTCTTATCATTTCCACAGATTATTTTCCCATACCCCTCGGAATATACAAGAACATCTAGAGCTCAACTGGGGTTGTGTCAGTCCCCCTTCCTGCCAAATGTAGCCCCCAGGTGGCTTACTCACCACATCTACGCCTTACCCCAGCCTCCATTTTTGGCCCAAACATGCCTAATAGTTCTGCACAGTTCTGTAGATTGGTGTTGTTTTGTAACCACGCAACTCTTGCAATGTTTTGTGTTAGAAATAAAATAATTCTGAACAGATGTGCGATTAACAGCATTTTATCAAAGTGTGTATAACTAAATGAGGAACCAGCCTAAGTTGTTCTAACTCTGTATCTGTTTTCATCATGCCCAGTTACTCGGAGGGCCTGCAGATGCTGCTGAGCTCCATAATGGTGTCTAATCCTCAGGAGAGACCAAACATCCACTGGGTTCTTGACCAGGTACAAGACCTGCAGAGTCGCAGCCCAAACACCCAAACCAACATGGTGTGATGTTGCACGGTGCACTGGATGTGGGGTCTTGGAAATCTTTGCACACATATTCACACCTCTTCTGTTTGAATTTATCCTTGTATTTATTGATCTTACTGTTTAATCCAAGGTACAGTCTTTGACTCAGTCTGGTGAACCTGGTTAAAAGGTTTGATTTGAATGGTCCATCCCAACCGGCCCGCCTCTAAGGACTTCTGTGGTCCTTGTGAACTTGGCAAACAATATAAAAACAGAGTAGCCTTACATTTGATCTGATCCTGATGTATGATGCCTATTACAAGTGCTTTTTGGGATGGTCCAAAATGTTTGAATTGATATCTGCCCATTTTATCTTAAAGTTATACAAAAAGATAGATACTTGTCTGTCTGTTCAATGTGCTGCAGCAGCCTGTTAGCTTTGCTTTGCAGGGTTCATGGCTAGCCCGGCTTGTTTCAATGGTAACAAAATTCATGAGCTTTAGGCCTGAAGTTTGGCAGATATTTTACTCCAGCTTGTTGTTTTTCCCTCTTTCCAGTTTCTTTATGCTAAACTTACCTTAGGGAGCAAGTGTACTTTTTCATACACATAAAACTCTTTAAAATTGTAGATTGCACCTTTAATAGGTAAGATCATAACTTTAAGGCGCTGACAAACTTTCCAGAGGGTGAAAGTAACCTGAGCTCAATACATATCAAATTACATTCCCTCTTTCAACAAAGTTATTCCTTGTATTCCATCTTGATTCCTGAGTTTTGTGTGTATTTACTCTTCTGTGCTGTAATCATAAATGTACAGCTGCCCCTGCAGCTTTTCTCACTTTCACTCTGTTTGTCTATAGAGTTCCTTATTGCAATGCTGCATTTGAACACACAGAGGTGCTCCACCATCACAGTCTCCTGCTCCACACATTGACGTGATCATTGATTATGATGCTGCACGGTTACTCTTGTGTGATCGAGCTCTTTGTAAAACACAGCAAACATCTGCTCAGACAAAAAGGCATTGTTAATAAGAAGAGGTAGAGTGTAACTGTTGCAGACCTTAACAAATGGACATGAACTTTATGTCAGTTGAAGGAAAAACTTGATTTTAAATATTAAATTATTGTATGTTTATTTTAAAGTCATTGTCATACCTGACATTGCAGATGAATCTTAATTTCACTTGTATCTGTTTTAGTTTTTAAAAAGGTATCCTCCATTTCTTCTCTACATGTGTTTCCTCTTACATGTAAATGTAGTCTCACGCTTTTGTTCTCTCAGGGTTCTCCCACATCTCAAAAGGTCTTGCATAGTCCACCTAAACAGTACCATTTAAAGCTTTTAACAGGAAACCAACAATATTTTGGGCATTTACATGAAGATGATTGCTTTTGTGATTCTGTATTGCGGTGATATTGGACCTAATGGAGCTAAAAAAATTAACTCAAAGTTAACTTGTACTGTTATTGGTTTGAGCTGTGATTCACTTTATATTTAAATATAATGTGTTATAATGCTTTAGGTTTGCCTTTGTCAAATGCACATGAGTTTTGATGTAGTTGGTAATAATGAAACAATAGTGGCATCACAGCACTGGTAAAGTAAGGGTTTTATTCAGTGTGCTGTAAGTGAGCTATTTGATTATGGGAAAATCTATTGAAATGTTTCATCTTTTCTTCACTGCACAGTAAAGGATTCACCAGTCTATAAAATGTAGCACTCTGTGTACAGTTTTTATTCTAATCATGAAATAAAGAGGCATCAAACTCATGTGAATGAATATTCAGTCAGTTCAGTTGACTCAAATTCTGCAGAATGAAAAAAGAAATGAACAAGCATTGGAAAAAAAGTGGTCAGAAATTAAGGAGTAATGATGTTCCCCTTAACTCAGTGATGTTTTAACTCCTGCAAATAGATTGGCGCATTTAAAAGAGACCTACATTTATTGAATGCTTTCAAAAACAGATTTAATATTTGAAGGTTCCCTAAATAACACTTCACAAAACATCTTTGGGAAAGAAAGAAGCACCAACTTTGAGCCAGACCTTACCTTTAAAATTCAATAGTCTACTAATTTGCTGGAGCAGAAATTCTCAACTGGTGGGTGGGGATCCTAAATTGGGTCGCGGAGCTGTTTTCAGTAGGTCCTGAATGTGTACCTGGAAGAAATGTTGTGACCAAGGTCTATGGTATATGGAAGCCCTACACAGACATGCATCCATATATTTCATTTCCCCCGATAATAAAAACATTTGGGTAGTTTTCTTGAGATGTTGACTTTATAATCTGACAGTGTGTTAACGTCTGAAAACAACAAACTTCTGTAATGACAGGCTTTTTAAACATGCTTGTTTTGTCAAGTTTTTGTTCAGTCTAAGGCCCAAACTTTACTGTTTTTCATTAAATGAATTCAGTTGAAATTATTTTAGAAATCCAGGTGCAGTTTCCCATTAAGGAGGGTGTGGAGGGTCCTATAGACCAGTTGAGGACCACAGCTCTAGAAACTGATTGAGCAAATCCCTACATCAAGGCTCGAATTTTTTAAATCACTGTTATGTATGGAATACTATATTTAAAAACATCATATGTAAAATGTTTGTTTTTTTAGGCACTTTCAACCATGTAGATAAGATAATCTTTCTAGACATTTTAATTAACATTTTAAGCTTAAAGATAACAGTATTCATGATTATAATAATTCATGTATACAGTCAAACCTGCAAAGAAATCTTTTTTTTTGCCTCGTTTTGGTACTAGACCTTTAATGAAGGTTGCAAATTAATATTTTCTTTGGAAGTTATAAAGTGTGCGGGACACTATGCACTCCTACACATCTAACTTTACTCTCCATTTCACCCTATGATAATAAAACAAGGAGGTACTGCCAAATAATTACAGAAAAATTAAAAGATATACAAACACCTGCTGTTTTTTGCGTTTACATGTTACATTTTGCTGACTTTATTTTTGAAAACATACAAGAGATAGTTGTTGCAAAGACAGGGATGCTCCTTTCGTGGAAAAAGAATAAAACATGTAAAGATGTTGACTAATTAATTGGGTGGAAGCAAAAGTTTATTATAAGGAAAAAAAATAAGTCAAACGTTATAAAGCACATTTTATTAACAGGACAAATATGCTTCATCTTCAGCCAATCAGTATTTTTTTGTATAGTACCAATTCATGGTAAGCTGCTTTACAAAAAGAGCAGGTCAAGAGTGTACACTTTGTTACCATATTCTACAAAGAGTAGTTATTACAGGGGAAAGGTTAGTTGTTGTATGAGTGGTTATATACAAAGGCCGCTAGTGGAGTGATTACTTTTGTCAGAACTCAACAACATGTCTTTTTTAAAACAAGAGCAGAGGGCAACACTGAAAATTTTTCATGACATAAAAGATGTTTTCGCTCTTCTCCCGGTTCACTTCGCCTTAAGTTTGCAGTCGTTACAGGCAGGTGCAGTGGCTGCCACGGTAGCTATTAGCTACTAGCTTTATGAAAGCAGCAGTTTAATTGGAACTGGCCCATATTTCTTTTCAAAACAGGAGCAGAGAGCCTTATTGAAAGCTTGTCTTGGCAGAGAAAGTGTTTTTACATGTCTCCCGACCAGCCTTGGCATCAATTTTATCTACCCAGAAGCTCCACCATCAAAATCTATGGCAGCAGTCAAGAGAAGTGCATGTTTACAACATCATTTTGTCTTGTCGCTCTAATTGGCCCATTATAACTGTGACTGACAGAACGTTCCTCCAAACACCTTCCAAGAATATTTTAAAAATACCTGCCCCTTCCAAAAAAAATATATATATATCCATGCAGTAGATATTTGAGTAGATTAACTTGTGTGCCAGGGTAATTTTTAATTTGTTAGCAGGCAGACTTAAGAGGAACTGCTAATCTAAAAGTTTAAATTAAAATTTATTTTTCCCATGGTGTGTGAGGAAAAACAGCTTTATTTAATTAGCTCAGCCTCTGAATAAATGTTTCTCATCACAGATTCACACAACCTTTCACTCCCAGTATAAAGAATTGGTCTTTGTTTCTCCTGTCTCTGCCTGTGTTTGTGTCTATTTGTGCACGCATGCTGAGAAATTTACAGCCCTGTACGTCCTCTCAGATCGGCGAGGAGTCACACTCCACTGCTGCTCCAATTACTTTCAAAGGTAATTCCCGACCTCACACACAAACTCCTGCAGATGACCAGTCATAAAGTATACACAGCACATCACATATTTACAGTACAAACGCCCTTTCATACGTAAACACCCAAAGGATTCATTACAGTAGAATTAATGACATCCCAGCTGATTTCCTCCTCATGCCCACCCACAAAACCCCAGACTCCCCTGGGAGAGGGTTCAGGATGAAGCTGGGGTTTATGGGTTCAGTACGTGCCCACACACAATCCGCCCCCACCTTTTATATTCACCATCATCTGCCTGTGAGGGGCTGAAATGATGTCATTCAAGAGGAGTGCAAGGTCAACTCCATGTTCGCTAACATTTTAGCACCAATTTCGTGTGTTTGCTTATCATTCAGTTAGAAGGAGACATTTGGCATGTGCTTCATTTGTAATCCAAACGCACCCCTCAAACACAAACACACTTTAGCTCTCACACCATAAACCATCTGCAGGGTTTTATTGATTTGGCGATGAATCAATTAATGAATTATTTAATTAGCAAAGCATTATGGGTCAGTGCAGAGCTGCTCCCACCCTATAGTGATCCTGGGTCTCTTTAAATCATTTTACACGTATGTTCAGACTCCATGAGCGTAAAGCTGTGGTTTCAAAGCGACCCTTGAAAGTTTTCTGCACCGAGTGAAATCAGATGTGATTCCAGAGAGACCTTGTAAAGTCGTCCAGTAAAGTTTCTGTTGTTACTCTGCAGACGAGTGATTGTGTTTCTCAAAGCTTTATGTGTCCAGACCCAGAACTTTTGCTGTCACTCAAGTCCAAATTAGCCTTGGCTGCGGCTGAAGGGGGAAGAAATATGGACATTACGTCTGCTGCTTTGAGTGGATGAGTTATGACTTGTGTTTGTGATCGAGGAGTTCTCTCCACCCGGGCTTTTCTTTTTGCTCATTAATTCATGGGAGTGTTTGGGTTAAAATGCATAATGACTTCATTAAGGGGGATTGGCGTAATCAGGAAAGGTATTGCTTTAATTACTGGCTCAAGGCCAGACCTATCCGTCCTCTGTGAAAAGCGTAACCCACCCTGTCCACAGAGCTCACTAATTTAATTAAGTGTACAAAATGCTACACCCTAACGTCGCCCTTGGGGGCAATTATGGCACTGGAGATTGAAAGATCTCCGGCAGGGGTATTTTACTTACTGGCAGGAGATTGCCTGTGTCAGTTAGCTGATTGCATTGATTATATTGATTTGTAACAGCTTTTCGGGTAATTTCATCTGCAAAGGTGAGAGCAACACGTTGGCCCGGGGACTTTTTTATTTATTCTTTCTTTATTTAGACCCCGGACTCTTTTGCCAAGTGATTAGATGAAATGGAGCTCCACAATAAGTCTTTTAAAGTGGGAGTCAGGGAGGGGAGATCGATAGTTTTTATTTGCTGTATAAGGTCAGTAAAGGTTGGGTGTTATGAATTATTTTAAAGGCATCACAACTCTTGCACGGTTACACTACAGCGACACAAAGAGGGCTTAAAGAAGAGGGTAGAGCACACCTTCGGCTCAAAAGTGAGACAAGCTGGAAGAATTTTGTTATATAGTTCAGCACATTGGAAAAGCCTGTTCTTTTTTTGTTTCTTTTAATTGTGATGATTCCGACTTAAAGTTACTGAAACCCCAAAATTCAGTGTCTCAGAAAATTATATTACATAAGACCAATAAAAAATGCTTTTTAATAGAGAAAAGTTGGCCTTATTCACTCAATACTTGGTTGGGGCTCCTTTTGCACGATTACTGCATCAATTCAGTGTGGCATGGAGGCGATCAGCCTGTGGCACAGCGGAGATGATATGGAAGCCCAGTGCCTTGATAACACCCCTCAGCTCGTCCACCCTGTTGAGTCTGGTGTCACTCATATTCGTCTTGACTATACCCCATAAGTTCTCTATGGGTTTCGGGTCTGGCATGTGAAGTCCTCCAAAACTTCCTGGAAAACGGCTGCTTTGACTATGGACTTCAGAAACACAGTGGCCCAACAGCAGCAGATGACAAGGCCCCCCATCCACCACTGACTATGGAAACTGAACTGGACTTCTAGCATCTTGGATTCTTTTTTTCTCTGATCTTCCTCCAGACTCTTGGACCTTGATTTCCAAATGAAATGCAAAACTTACTTTCACCCGAAAAGAGGATGGTGGAATACTGAGCAACAGTCCAGTTCTTTTTAGCCAAGGTGAGATGCCTGTTACGGCTCTGGCTGACACCGGGAATGCAACATTAGGAGCCAAATTCCTTTATGTCTCTGTGCGTGGTGGCTCTTGATGAACTGACCCCAACCTCAGTCTACTCCTTGTGGCATTCCCTGAAATTCTTGAATAGGTTTTGCTTGATAATCCACTTGAGGCTGTAGTTATCCCTGTTGCTTGTGCATACTACACTTTTTGCTTCCATTCAGCTTTCTAGTAAGACTGACGACCAGTCCAGGGTGTACCCTGCTTCCCAATGACAGCGAGGATATGCTCAAGCCCCCTGACCCTCAACGGGATAAACTGTGTAGAAAAAAACTTTTCATTAATGTGCTTGGATATGGCACTCTGAGCAACCACCTTCTTTGGCAATGACCTTTTGTGTCTACCCTGCTTGTGCAGGGTGTAATGATTGTCTTCTGGACATCTGTCAAGTCAGCAGTCTTCCACATGACTGTGCTGCCTGCTGAACCAGACTAAGAGGCCATTTAAAGATTCAGGAAACCTTTGCAGGTGTTTTGAGTTAATTAGCTGATTAGGGTGTGACACCATTAGTTTACAATTTTGAACTTTTTCAAAATATTCTAATTTTCTAAAATTCCGAATTTTGGTATTTATTAGCTATAAGCAGTCATCATTACAATTAAACAAAATAAAGACTTATTTTTCACTCCATGTGTAATGAATCTCAAAGCTGAGTTTATCTTTTTGGATTGCACTGAAATTAATGAACTTTTCCACGATATTCTAATTTAATGAGGTGCACCTGTAAATGGGTTGAGGGGCTCGTGAGAGGCCTTGTGGTAGAGTTGGTAATATCACTGTTGTCTCAAACTGGAGCTTGTGAGTACAGCTGGGTCTGCAATACTTTAGCACCAATTAGTCATAGGGTTGGTTAGCTAACTTACCAGTAGTGCATAGTTAAAATTAGTGGTATTTTCACTGTATCCTTTTATTAGGGCACAAGTATCTGATGTTTATTTCAACTTAAGTTACCCTGTATCAAAATTGCTTGTTTGGTGACTTTAAGGTTAACTTCATTAAGTCATTATTGGCTTTCACATGGAGTGTTTTGCAAACTCCAATATAGGCTTTAACATGTTTTGCACATGAAAACCTGAGGGGGGGCTTCCGTAAAGCCCAGATTTCTTGGTAACCTCTCTTACTAAGGCCCTTCTCCCCAGATAGCTCTGTTTTGCCAGCTCTTGGAAGAGTCCTGGTTGTGCTAAACTGCTTCCTTTTGAGAATTATGGAGGCCATTTTAATCTTGGGAACCTTCAGTGCATCAGTATTTTTTTTTTTTTTTGTAGCCTTCCCCAGATCTGTGTCTCCCAACAGTCAGCTGTCAGCTGTAAGGCCTTCTAGAGATGCGTGCCTTTCCAAATCATGTCCAATCAATCCAGTTTACCTCAGGTGGACTCCAATTAAGGTTTACCAACATCTCAGCAAAGATCCAGGGAAATGGGAGGAACCTGAGATAAATTCCAAGTGTTGTTGTGAAGGGTCTGAGTACTTTTGTCATTGTGATAGTTCACTTTTTAATCTTGCATAAATGTGCAAACAAAATGATAAAACACAGCTGCTCCACAGCTGCTGAAGATGGAAAAAAGGAGCAAATCTAGAATGTTAGAGAGGCTTATCGGGTACAGATTCCCTTCTAAATGTACATTTACTGCTTTTATTTTCAATCAAAGCTGCTCATGTGTCGTCAGATGTGAACTTATTTGCTGTGCTTCCTTTAGAGTGTCGGTATCTCGGCCTCTGCAGCAATGCTCCTGTTGCCACCCCTATTCTGCCAATTAAAGAGAACGATGTGACCCAACAGATTAGTTTTAATTACAGGCCTCTAACCTTTGCTAAGCATGGCAAAAGGCAAAAGGGGGCTAATAGTTTGATGAGCAGTTCATCAGCACTGATTAAGAGGCCAGGATGACAAGATAATCCAGAGGTGGCACGGTCATTAACAGCCACCAGAAAAGAGCAAATTAGCTGATTAAACAGCGTCTTGCCCAGCCAATGCCGAGCAGGCAGGAGGGCGGGTCTTCATGAGTGATGGATGAGGAGGGGCGGAGGAAGTGTTTATGTCGCCGCCAGCAGAGTTGTCACCGAATGAGTGAAGTGTCTTCATCAATTTGGAGCCATTACCATGTCAAAAGGAGAGGATGGTGCTTAAAGGAGGAGAACAGGCTGGGGGAGGAGAGAAACAGAGAGGCCATCTGCATACTACCAGCTTATTCATTTCCACACAGACTCCCCCTCCCCCTCCAGGACGGCCAGTTTACCGTAAGGCCGTTTAATTTTCCTGAAATAGGGCTGTGACAGCTGTGTCATGCTGATGAGCAGAGTGGCAGCCTGTCACATCTCATCTATCTCAGCTCTCATACTGCCGAACCTCCTACACCTCCTCTTCATCCTCCTTTTATCCTCTTCATCCTCCTCTTTCTTGTTCTTTAATACCCCCTCTTCATCCTCCTTTTTATCCCTCTCCTTATCCCCTCTCTCTTTTTTTTCCTCATCCTCCTCTTTTTCTCCCCTTTCTTCCTCTTCTGCATTCGTCACTTTGTCCTTCCTCTTTTGTTCCTCCTGTTCTTCTTCAGCATCATCTACCTCCTCTTCTCTTCCTCCTCGTCCTTTTTCTTCCTCTTTCTCCTGTTCTTCTTCCTCCCCTTTCCTCCTTTCTAACCTTGTCTTTTTCTTTCCTTTCTTCCTACTCCTTTCATCTTCCTCCTCCTTTTTTTCGTCTTCTGCCTCCTCCTCCTCCTCACTGTCCACTATCTTCTCATTCTGATCTTCATGCTCCTTCTCCTCATCCTTGTCTTTCTCATTCTTATCTTCCTCCTTCCTGTCAACCTCCTTCCCACCTCTTCAGCCTCCTCTTCTTCTCTTCTTCCCAACCTCCCCTTTTCTTTCTCTTCCTCCATTTCAACTTTTTCTTTCTCCTCATTCTTCTCTTTCTCCTCTCCCTCT